>NW_020664462.1:517111-693673 GCF_002925995.2 Terrapene triunguis | reverse complement strand
GGAAGCAAAATTGGAAAACAAAGCTCCCAGCTGACTCCTTTTTCCTGCAACCCCACTGGTCCTCAGCCCTGCTGTAGATCCTCGTTCCCTGACTCCACATGCAGCCCTAGCGCTAGGCCTCTGGGCTCCCCATTGGGCCCACAGACCTGGATTCTGCAGTGGGACTGGGCTGGGTGTGCAGCAGGTGCCAGGGACCTTTGGGAACTCCTACTGCCAATGCTGTCCCAAGCCACCTACCAGCATCAGTGACCCTCCACAGCCTCACTAAACTTAGCAGCAGAAATCCCAGAAAGGCAGTGATGCAGAACAGAAATCTTCTCTAAAGAACCAGTGCTCCATCAGCCTCTGTGGTAGAAATTAAAAACAGTTCTTTGAGCATTGCCTGTATGGATCCCTGTTTTAGGTGAGGAGCAAGCCTTGGGAATTTTGAAATAGCAATGTCTGCATGAACTCCCTGCCAGCGTCCTTGTGATCTCCCCTACACCCAATGATGTACAAAGGGATGTGACTGCAGCTTAGTTTTTTTCTGACTGCTATGGGCAGTGAGCAAGAGCTCGGTGGTGTAGGTTGCTTCCTTGTGCGGCCTGTTTTGGGAAAACAGCTTTTTCTATATATAAATATAGATTTATGTATAGCTAGGAATAGTTACTAGAGATGGCCAAAAATCCTAATGCTTTGTTGAGCACTGTGTTTCTGGGCTGTTCTCATGCTGTTGAGGGCCTATCTAAAAATTACTAAAGTCAAGTTTGCTGGCTTCAATCTGTGTCCCTGCTGTAATTGTATTAAGTCTGTCATCAGCTAACATATTTGGTGCCTGTTCTGCTTCAGTATAAGCATGTCTCATTCTGCTTAGTCAGGTTCTAATGCTGGGCCTGGAAATGCTTCAGCACCCAGAGACTTGGCTTGGTCATCTTATGTTGTTGAGTCTAAATGTCCCACTGAACTGCCTGTTAGAAGTCCCACAGCCTCATGGTTCCATTCTCCCTAAACCCAGTGTCATGTCAAAAAGAGATACAAGCTCCCACCGCTAGCTGAGCATCAAGCCTTAACAGCAGACTTCTTGACTCTTTTTGAAACACTCCATCTCTCATTATCATTCTTCTCCTTCAGCGGCAAAGATGAAAAGAAGCCATGAGGCCACCATAATTGCGGGTCTTCCTTGGTGTCAGTGTCTTCAGCAATGTCTGGTTGCAGCATTGAGTGTCTTGGGATCGTCCATCTTGGTTTTGGGTGCTCTGGTATCATTGATGGCTTCTGGTTCGAGATCCTCTGTGTTAGGGATCTTGGCATTGGACACTCCGGTTCTGGTGCTGGATCTAGCTGATGAATGTTGGTTCCAGATGCCTCAATGCTGAGTACATCTATCCAGGCTGTTGCCTCTGTGCCGCTCCTGGCTACCCAGCTGCTGGGTGGCTAGATCCAGGCGTGACTGCCCCCAAAGCTTTCTATGTCATTCAGAGGAAACATAGCCCAATGGAGGGAACACGGGACTATGAGCTCTGGCTCTGACATTCTATGTAACCTTGAGAAAATCACTTAACCTCTCCGTCTGTGCACTTGTTCGCCTTCCATCCTTAATCTTTCTTATCTCTTTAGACAGTCCCTTCCCCAAAGGGCTTACAATCTATTACTATGTGTTTGGCCAGTGTCTGGCATAATGGGGGGTGCAGGCATCTCATTTGGGGATCTCCACGTGCTACTGTAATGTCAAGTAATTATTCATTATTTATATTGGTGGTGGTCGTGAATTGAGCTAATCTGTTGCTGAATCTCTCTGGATCTCTGTTCGCTGGCTCTGACATCTCCTTCCTTGGTGCTGAATAGTGAAGCATTCCCTCTTTTTCCTTTGCATGTTTCCTCTGTGCACTATCCTGGTGGACTTGGTCTTCAGAGCCAGGAACTATCAGAGTCAACCTTGCTGCCATCATTGATGAAGTCGTAGATCCACTCTTGGATCTCCCGATTTCAGGATTCTTCTGCCCATCCTGATGAGGGATGGGGCCTTCTTGGTTCTCTCTGAATTCATGGTCCTCCTGGCATGAATCTCACCTATTCTATACACCAAAGGCACATTAGCCCTATTGGACTATGTAGGCTCAATTTCTTGTATTACTTACATGAGACCTCATCGTGCAAGACCTTTCACTGAAGATTTAGTCTACATGCAAGTAACTGATGTCTCAATCTTTGTCGTATTTAAAGTAATGGAAGGAAAAAGATGCCACGGATATGCCTATTCCAAGATAGCCTCATCTAAGCCATATGCTTCTGTGACATCATTAGCAATCACTCCCTAATGACTTTAAAGTTTTCAAGAGCTGGCTATTTTGTATCATATTGGGATAATACTAGAGGTCAGTCCATTCCCACTCATAGATTGTCAAAGTAGAATAGACTCAGCATCCACACTTGCCATGAATTAATAGAGATACCAATACCAGCAGACATGAAGGCATTTTGTACCAAGTCTACGATGACCATTACTCCAAGACTCAGGAATGTTCATCCCCAGAGAGGCATATTAAACTGCTACCTAGCGTTCCATCCATGAATGATGTTTTGATATTCGTGCTGCATTACTACCAGGACTTAGCTTGTAGGTTGGATGATCCAATTTGGAGCATCCTGGAATCCTTAGTTGAGCAAGATTCTCCAGCCTTATCTCTTTGGGTCTGGAGACTGCTTATTAATCACCTACAGTGGGTTTTCATGCAGGCAATGCTGAAAGAAATATGTAAATATTTTTCTATAGCAGTTGTTACAGTTGTTCTTTGAGGATGACTGCTTGGATGGATCCATACTATCTGCCATTATGTATCATTGGGCTAGGAGGGAATCCAAGCTCAACAAGAACCGCTATTGAAAATACCAAGTTCATGCCCATTGTACACTCATCAGTCACCTACAGTATGGATCCATGCAGGCAATCCCCTTGAGAGATCATGTTTGCTATAGTAATTAACCATTTTTTATGGTAAGAAGCCAAATAACTTTGTATTTTTAATTGTTTATTTCAAAAATAGTGAAATAGACAAAGTGTCAACTTCTTATCACCAAAATCAGTAGGTCTGGCTCTGCATGCACACAGGGAGCAGATCTGTTGAGTATAAGAAAGGTGCCATTTTCACACAGTCACTTTTCAGAATAGAGACACGTTTTAGGCTGTTCTTGCACCGCTGGAATCAATAGGATTTTTGCTGTTGATTCCAGTGGGAGCCCTTTGAAAGCCTAGTAATAATAGTATTCTCTGAATGGGAACACCCACAAATCTGCTTCAGATCTGTTATGAAATCTTTGTTACTCTAATTCCAAGAATGCTCTAAAAACGAACTAGTGGGCATGGGTAATAGATTATTTCCAAAATTGTGGTGGTGTCCTTGTGTTTCTCTTTCCCCTATCAGATGTCATTAGTGCCACATTGAGGACAGTGCATTTTAAAATAAAATAGCTAGCTTAACTTCCTAACTTGGGCAAAAAAACAACTGAAACCTCAAACAAATGCAGGACTCTTCAATGTTTCTTATAACTGGAAAAATACATTAACAGATGTATGTCAGCCTTACGAAAAAAAACTTGTGGGGGGGGAGAGGGGGAGAAATAACAAGCGCAGTCTATCAATATATTGTATTTCATCTCAGTGGGACTTGCTATGGCTAAAATGTGAATGCCTAGAAATCAGTAGCACCTTTCATCCTGCAAATTTCCAAAGTCTTTACAAACTTGAACTGATATTTAGAGGGATCACTTCCCCCGCCTCTAGATATAACATAGCAGCTATTTAACAGAGTGCAACAACTTTATTCCGTAATTTAAGACCTCAAATAATAGATATTATAGCCAAGCAGAATGCAGTCATTCAAACTGGAATTTGATCAGAACCTTCAGCTGTATTCCTCACCTAAAAGATAGTTAGTATCAGAAAAGCTAGTGGAGGCTTAGACATTTCAGAGAGGAATATAAATTCTAACTTCCTGCCTCTTCACCCTCTTGCTTTCCTAGGAATCAGATCTTTTCACTTTGACAGAGATGTTCTCGCTGAATTCATGTAGAAAAGGTAAGGACTTGGTTGGTTTGGGGAACTCTCTCATCTCTCACCATTAATTTTTCTTGACTGATCAGCTATAGCACTAGATCTCTGGACAAAGACATCCAGTTCATAAATAATTTTACCATCCTTTTCTATGCTGGATGATATGACAGGTGTGCCATACTGCCTTGCAATGTGAGTTGATACCTCATTCATTTCAGTGTTTGTGCCACCAATACATGTTTAAATGTGCTACAAAGGAAAAGGAAGGATGTGTGAGAAAATTAGTGGCCACATTGGCAGTTGTTATGTAACACATAGGGCCCAATTCTGCCTTCCAGTATCACTCTTTTTAACTGCAAGGGGAGCCTCACATCCAAGGGTAGAATTTGTCCCTACTTGTAAAAGTGTAAATGTTTCCAAACCATAATTGTTTGATATCTAGTACTTATGCAGCAGTGTAAATCACTTTTCAGCTAGGGCAGCTGTCTGAACAAGTGTTAATGTCACAAGTATCTGTGCTTACGTTAAGTAGTACAGTAAGAGAGTCATTTCAGGGGAATACAGAAGCTGGAGATGAAAAAGAACTACTATGTCATCCAGTCCATCTCCCTGACAATGCAGGGTTGTTCCCTACAGTGCGTTACTTAGTTCTTCATCCAGTTTAGTGCTAATTAGTTTGAATTTTCCCTTTTAATTTCATCCTCCTACTATTAGTTGTATCCCTTTGTACTAGTTCAATAAGTCTCTCTCCTTGGTGTTTACATAATTCAAAATGTCAATTTATCATGTCCCTTTTTGTCATCACTCAGCCAAGCTCTTTATTTAGCTCTTTTTAGTCTTCCATCATAAGTCAGTCCCTCCAGGCACTGGTCATTTTTGTTGCTTTTTCTGAATGTCCTTCAGTAACTCAATCTTAAAATGAGCTGCTCAGAACTGAATCCAGTATTCCTGGTCTGGCTGCACCAGAGATGTACAGCGAGGGTCTATTACCTCCCTGCTCTGGGAAGTAATGCCTCTGATTCACTGCTTTGGTGGCATAACATTTCATTAGCCATTCTTGTTTCAATGTCAAGCTAAAAATTTAGGTCATCGGAAGTCACGGATCCTATAATTTAAAAAATTAATGATATTTGACATTTGTATTTCAGTGGAAAAACTTAAGATGCCAAGTAAAAATCTGGGTAGGATGGGAGGCTGAAGGAGAGCAGCAACTCATGAGGGCTAGTGGTTTGTCATGGCTGGACTGGGGGTAGGGACTTCATGGATTCTGTGACACTACTAGTTTTTTGGGGAAAGTCTTGAAGCTAGCATAGCTGGATAAGAAGCTTCTGTACAATGCTGCTGCTGCCGCCCTCCCTTTTGCAAAGGCTCATGTAGAGGAGAAGAAGGGTCAGCCGCGGCTCGCTGCTGTGAATCTGAACTGGCAAGCAGCGGGCTAGTGGTATTAAACTATTAGTTAAATGCTGTTAAACGCTTTTCATTGCAAAATAAAGGATATTTTGGTTGAAATAATGTAACCTGTGACTTCTGGCATTTTTTCCATAAATTGATTCTTGCCTTTTTTCTGTGACCAGACTTTAACTTATTATCTAATTTACCGTGACAAACCACTAGCCCTACTACTTGTATCTAATTTGCTGAACACTCTCACCCTTTTATTTTTTTCTGCATCACTGTTTCTTCCTCCCATTGAATGTGTGTTTTCCATAGTCTTCCCCAAGATGTACAGTACGTTTTTTCCATTGTTGTATTCTCCACCGATGGTTCTCATCTCTTTATTTCTGCATTCACTGGTATGCATAACTGAAAACAACTTAGTATAATCTGTGATTTTCCTTAATGCAGTGGTTCTCAACCAGAGGTCCGAGGCCCCCTGGGGGGCTGAATGCAGGTTTCAGGGAGGCCACCATGCAGGGCCAGCATTAGACTCGCTGGAGCCCAGGACAGAAGGCCAGAGCCCTGCTCTGTGGAGTTGAAGCCTGAACCCTGCCACCCGGGCTGAAGCCTGAGCATTATAACTTGGTGGCAGCCCCTGTGGCATGGGGCTCCAGGCAATTGCCCTGCTTGCTACCCCTTAACGCCAGCCCTGGTTTTTATATGCAGAAAATCAGTTATTGTGGCACAGGTGGGCTGGGGGGGGCTCAGAAAGAAAAAGGTTGAGAACCCCTGCTTTAATGGACATCTTACTCCTTCAAGATCACACTGAAGATGTTAAATAAATAAACTGGATACATTGGCATTTAACATTAATCCCCTCTACACACACACTTTTTATTTCCCCCCAGAAGTTTTACTTCCAATTAACGATTTCTATCTAAACCAATTTGAAATAATTTTTCAAGATAGAGTTCATGGGGTTTAGTATCAAATCATTTGCATCTACTGAATTTCCTTAATTTGGGCAACTTGTCTGGCAAGATTTGTTCTGTAGGAACCGATGCCATGTATTGCTTATGGTTGTCATCCTCTAGTCCTACTTTTCTCAATATTTGTTTAATTATTATATTGGGGATAGACTTATGGGATAATCTGCCAGAATCATTTCAATTTTCTTTTTTGAAATTCTGTACTGCATTTTTTTCCAGTGCCTCTCTCGTTGCCTGATTTTTCAGAAATATTTGTCATTGGTACAGTAAGTACCAATTTGCTTAATACCCTAAGATGCACATCCTCTGAGACAAGTGATTTAGCGTGTGTTCAGATCTTCCAAGTACACCTTTATCTGTTCTTTGTTAAAAGTCTTTTATATGGGGTTTTCCTAACTTAACTGTTTAGACATCTTTTAAAAATCTGCCTTCTGCATGAAAAATGTAAACGTTAAATTTCTTATTTTATCTCCCTCCTGATATTATTTTTTTTCTCTCCTGATATTTGTTGAAAGCCTTATTCCTCTTAATGATTTTTTTATACATTTTAACCAATGTAAAATCTTGGTTTACAAACAAAGTATTTACTGATTAATAAATGACATTTAAACTAACAAATAAATAGATCTCACTACTGTAAAGAGGCACTCTCAATTTAATTGTAGCCCAAAGTGCATACGTTATAAATAGACTTAATAAAAGTTAAGGTGTATATAAATATTTTGACCATTTTAAAAAAGAATTCTGATGGGGGGTGGGAGGATTAAAGCATCCCTTCAGTGGTAGGATAGTTGACATCCATATGTTACAGTATTAAGAACTTTATGCTCAAAACATTTAATTGTTAAAACTGACCAAATTTAATTTTTTTCAAGGTGAGAAAAATGCAAACAGTGAACAATATAAATAAGTATTTTTTAATTCTCAAATGTTAGTATCTAAAGTGTTAGTAAAATAATGAAGTTTGATTGCAACTGAGACACTGTAAACTTGAAGTATGGTCAGTATGTATCTCTCTTTTTTTTTTTTTTTTTTTTTAATTACTTTCAGGTACTAAACCTGCTCCTGAACTTTCCCTGCTGATTGGTGTAGTTCTTGAAGTCAGATCTTCCTGTTTGCTTGCTTGCTTTTTTGTTTGTTTGGTTGTTGTTTTTTAAATGTGGTCTCATTACTATGTGAAAAATCTGAAAAAAAAAAAAAAAAAAAAAAGGGAGAATATGACTCAGCTATGTTGGCGAAATGGTGAAAATATACACAAGGTGTTAGCAAATGCATTTTTGTCTTCTACTCTTCAAATTTGTAATAGTTTAAAAAAAATCAGAAGTGATATTTTTTAAGTTGGTGGTGCCCCTTTAACATATTTAAAAGATCAGGGGAGTAGAAGTCGGAATATCTGGATACCATTCGCAGCACTGCACTATCTTGTTCTGGTTTGAGCAAGTGAATCATAAACATCTCTGTGGGTCAGTTTCCTCATTGGTAAAAATTGTGTAATGCTAACCTTTAAGGGGTTGTTGCGAGGCTCAGAAAGTGCTTTGAGGTCCTCACCTCAAAAGCTATAATATCTTAGATGTATAAATAGGCTTAATTTCTCTTATGTTGCTTCTGGCTGATATGCATGTGAGCCAGAGATAAAACAAAGAGTAGATTTGCTACCTGAGGGCACTCAAGGGGGAGCAGCAGGCTAAATGATATTTATACAATGTCGGATGTAAATATGACTATACTTTAAAAATAAAAAGGGGTGGGGGGAAGGTACTACTATTTAAATTACTGGCATACCTGGCCTGGAGCTTGAAGTTCTTTGTTTAACCTCAGAACAGGTATGGGCAGGACCAGTGCACACTTCCCCCATTCTGCCCTTTCCCTCAACTTTGACGTGGAGAGAGCCCCTGTACCAGGGAGAGGGATCCCTTGCTTTCTAGCCCTATTTACTTCTCGGCCTTTGCAATGCAGATTCCCAATGGGGAGTGGGTACATAAGAACATAAGAAAGGCCGTACCTACCGGGTCAGACCAAAGGTCCATCTAGCCCAGTATCCTGTCTGCCGACAGTGGCCAATCCCAGGTGTCCCAGAGGGAGTGAACCTAACAGGCAATGATCAAGTGATCTCTCTCCTGCCATCCATCTCCACCCTCTGACAGACAGAGGCTAGGGACACCATTCCTTACCTGTCCTGGCTAGTAGCCATTAATGGACTTAACCTCCATGAATTTATCCAGTTCTCTTTTAAACTCTGTTATAGTCCTAGCCTTCACAACCTCCTCAGGTAAGGAGTTCCACAAGTTGACTGTGCGCTGCGTGAAGAAGAACTTCCTTTTATTTGTTTTAAACCTGCTGCCTATTAATTTCATTTGATGACCCCTAGTTCTTGTATTATGGGAATAAGTAAATAACTTTTCCTTATCCACTTTCTCCACATCACTCATGATTTTATATACCTCTATCATATCCCCCCTTAGTCTCCTCTTTTCCAAGCTGAAGAGTCCTAGCCTCTTTAATCTCTCCTCATATGGGACCCGTTCCAAACCCTTAATCATTTTAGTTGCCCTTTTCTGAACCTTTTCTAGTGCCAGTATATCTTTTTTGAGATGAGGAGACCACATCTGTACACAGTATTCGAGATGAGGGCGTACCATCGATTTATATAAGGGCAATAATATATTCTCAGTCTTATTCTCTATCCCCTTTTTAATGATTCCTAACATCCTGTTTGCTTTTTTGACCGCCTCTGCACACTGCGTGGACATTTTCAGAGAACTATCCACGATGACTCCAAGATCTTTTTCCTGACTTGTTGTAGCTAAATTAGCCCCCATCATATTGTATGTATAGTTGGGGTTATTTTTTCCAATGTGCATTACTTTACATTTATCCAAATTAAATTTCATTTGCCATTTTGTTGCCCAATCACTTAGTTTTGTGAGATCGTTTTGAAGTTCTTCACAGTCTGATTTGGACTTAACTATCTTTAGCAGTTTAGTATCATCTGCAAACTTTGCCACCTCACTGTTTACCCCTTTCTCCAGATCATTTATGAATAAGTTGAATAGGATTGGTCCTAGGACTGACCCTTGGGGAACACCACTAGTTACCCCTCTCCATTCTGAGAATTTACCATTAATTCCTACCCTTTGTTCCCTGTCTTTTAACCAGTTCTCAATCCATGAAAGGACCTTCCCTTTTATCCCATGGCAGCTTAATTGCTGGGATCACCTCTAGAGCCCTTTTTAAATATTGACGTTATATTAGCTAACTTCCAGTCATTGGGTACAGAAGCTGATTTAAAGGACAGGTTACAAACCTTAGTTAACAGTTCTGCAACTTCACATTTGAGTTCTTTCAGAACTCTTGGGTGAATGCCATCTGGTCCCGGTGACTTGTTAATGTTAAGTTTATCAATTAATTCCAAAACCTCCTCTCGTGACACTTCAAACCGTGACAGTTCCTCAGATTTGTCACCTACAAAAGCCAGCTCAGGTTTGGGAATCTCCCTAACATCCTCAGCTGTGAAGACTGAAGCAAAGAATCCATTTAGTTTCTCTGCAATGACTTTATCGTCTTTAAGCGCTCCTTTTGTATCTCGATCATCAAGGGGCCCCACTGGTTGTTTAGCAGGCTTCCTGCTTCTGATGTACTTAAAAAACATTTTGTTATTACCTTTGGAGTTTTTGGCTAGCCGTTCTTCAAACTCCTCTTTGGCTTTTCTTATTACATTCTTGCACTTAATTTGGCAGCGTTTATGCTCCTTTCTATTTGCCTCACTAGGATTTGACTTCCACTTTTTAAAGGAAGTCTTTTTATCTCTCACTGCTTCTTTTACATGGTTGTTAAGCCACAGTGGCTCTTTTTTAGTTCTTTTACTGTGTTTCTTAATTTGGGGTATACATTGAAGTTGGGCCTCTATTATGGTGTCTTTAAAAAGCGCCCATGCAGCTTGCAGGGATTTCACTTTAGTCACTGTACCTTTTAACTTCTGTTTAACTAACCCCCTCATTTTTGCATAGTTCCCCCTTTTGAAATTAAAAGCCACAGTGTTGGGCTGTTGAGATGTTCTTCCCTCCACAGGGATGTTGAATGCTATTGTATTATGGTCACTATTTCCAAGCGGTCCTGCTATAGTTACCTCTTGGACCAGCTCCTGTGCTCCACTCAGGACTAAATCTAGAGTTGCCTCTCCCCTTGTGGGTTCCCGTACCAGCTGCTCCATGAAGCAGTCATTTAAAGTATCGAGAAATTTTATCTCTGCATTTCGTCCTGAAGTGAAATGTTCCCAGTCAATATGGGGATAATTGAAATCCCCCACTATTATTGAGTTCTTAATTTTGATAGCCTCTCTAATTTCCCTTAGCATTTCATCATCACTATCACCGTCCTGGTCAGGTGGTCGATAATAGATCCCTAATGTTATATTCTTATTAGAGCATGAAATTTCTATCCATAGAGATTCTATGGAACATGCGGATTTGCTTAAGATTTTTACTTCATTTGATTGTACATTTTCTTTCACATATAGTGCCACCCCCCCCCCCCACACACACACACGATCTGTTCTGTCCTTCTGATATATTTTGTACCCTGGAATGATTGTGTCCCATTGATTGCTCTCAGTCCACCAGGTTTCTGTGATGCCTATTATATCAATATCCTCCATTATCACGAGGCACTCTAGTTCACCCATCTTATTATTTAGACTTGTAGCATTTGTGTACTTTAAAAACTTGTCACTGTTTATTTGTCTGCCCTTTTCTGATGTATCAGATTCTTTTTTATGTGAATGTTTATCATCTGATCTGGCCCTTACATTATCCTCCTCCATCCTCTGCTCCTGACTAGAACCTGGAGATTCTCTATCATTAGACTCTCCCCTAAGAGAAGTCTCTGTCCGATCCACATGCTCCTCTGCAGCAGTTGGCTTTCCCCCATCTCCTAGTTTAAAAACTGCTGTACAACCTTTTTAATGTTTAGTGCCAGCAGTAGGGGATGAGTGGACAGTATCAATTGCAGGAAGGCCCCAGAACCACCGTTGAATGTGAATGGGTAAGTTACTATCAATCAGGGGCGGCGGAGCCTGGAGGAGCGAAAGGGGGTGTCGGGCAAGGAGGGGGCAGTTCGCTAGAGGGCAAGGGTGTGGAGGCAGGACCGCTCCCAGCAGCTCCTGTGCTCAAGCTCCTCCTTGTCTGCAATGCTCCGGTCTCCTCGCTAGGGGCCGCTGCGTTCAGGGGGTTCCTCCTTGCGCAGGCCGCGCCCCCGTCGTTGTCCCTGCCCGGCCTGAAACCGGTAGTGGGCGGTCTGGCAAGATGGCGGCGCCCAGGCGGCTCCTGCTGGCGCTGGTGTGTGGCGCTTCCGGGCCGCGGCGCTACCGCCGGGCGGGGCTGGTGGAAGCGGGCGGCGCCACGCGGAGCCTGTGCGCGGGCGGCCCCCTGAGAGAGGCCGAGCCCGGGGCGGAACAGGAGCCGGGAGCGGACGGAGCGGGAGAAGCCGGCGCAATGGTGAAGGGTGAGCGCCCTCCGCATGGGCCGGCGGATCTTCCCCTGAGGCGGGGGTGGGAGGGCGACAAAGGCAGCGGCCCCGCTTCCGCCATGGGGGGGCGGCGGCGGCAGATTCCCCCCCCCTAGGGAATGTCCCCCCCCCTCTCCCCAGCGCGGCACATCCCTCCTCCCTGAGCTCGCCGGCCGGCCGGCTTCTTTCTAACTTGAGGGCGGGTAGGCCCAGGCGACGGGCCCGGCGCTGCGCGGCACAGCCCCGGCGAGGGAGTTCAGACCTCTGCCGGGAAGGGATGGGGTGGACGGGACCGGGCGCCCTCTGCGATCCGTGGGTCTCGGGGCCCGCTGCCTGGCAAACCAGCGCAGGGGGGAGCTGGTGCTTGGTGTGATCGCTGCAGAGAGACTCGTGGGGCCTGGAGTGACCCTGCAGGGCAGGGATTCCTGGCTGGAATCTGGAGCGAGGGACACGAACGGGTGAGTGGGCCCCCCTGCCCTGTCCTGTCCCTCTCCTACTGTTGCTTCCGCAGGTAAAGTGGCGGATGGCGCTGCTTTCTAGGGCCTCATCTCTTTTCCCATTGTGACCACCAACACGGGTGTGAAACTGCAGGTGCTGATCAACAACGAGTCCTGGGCCTGGCTACTTGGATAACTGTGGAGCACTTGGGATGGTGGTGGTGGTGGCTCCTGAAGCCTGTCTTTAATAAAGATTAGGATGGTTCTGGGCTTCCGGAATGTGAATCTCTCAGTATTATGAACATTCATTCTGTGTTCTGCCTCTGATTTACAAATAGGGTGGATTGGATGCTCAGGAGAGTGGTGAAAGGCTCCATATCCTTTTACCTCAAGGTCACTTGTTTGAATCTGGTCCAGACTGGCCGTGACTGAAAGCCTTTGCATCTCTCAGCCTTCTGGTTTAGCCTATGTGAAATGAAAATATCCTAATAAATGGTCCTCTCTTTGGCATCTGCTGAGGGGTTATCAACTGAACAGGCTGTGGAGAGGAAACGTCCTCTCCTATCTGTACAGAGAGCTAGGACAGTGTGTAGGTAGATTTCCCTGCCACTGCCCATACTGTCCCTGTTTTGTGGGCAGAAGACTTCGGTCTGTAGCGCTGGCAGGCTGGCATCTTTGACTAGCTAATGTCTCTGTCCAAACCAAATGAAATGTAAAAAGTAAGCTGGATGTTAAAAATTCCTGTTTACCATAAATTCCTATGTGTAACAACTTCCACAAATTACATATGGGAAACTGTTTGTTAGAGCCTGCTGGGGATTCCTCTCTGAATATCATCCTTCAGCGTGTAGCAGACGCTCACTTGAGTTACAATTTGTTTCCCTCTTAATGTCCTTATCCCATTCAGGGCTGACTTAATTGTGCACTTAAAATCTCACACATTTTAAAAAAGCCTTTACACCTTTCAGTTATCTAGTTAAAACCTTGCATACCCTTTTTAAAAAGGTTATGTGTCTTTCAAGGATGTTTGCAAATATAGTAATAAGCCATGACAGGCTTACTACAGGTATGATATTAAGCTACTAGTGCACAGATGCTTTGTGAGGTATAATGCCAAAGGCTGAGAGCCTTCATCTACCCAAGAAGTGTCCTGGAAGGCTTATTGCTGTCATATGATGGTTTACGTGTACATTCAGTTTTTTTTAAATATAGTGTGTGTTTTGGTTGGGCTTATGTCTGTGAGCTTCCACTATGGAAATTAGTTCCTACTAAAAGGATAAGAGAAAATAGTAGGAAAAAAGTTATATAAATACACCTCTACCCCAATATAACGCTGTTCTCGGGAGCCAAAAAAATCTTACAACGCACTTTCACCTGTAACGCGGTATCAAACTTGCTTTGATCTGCCGGAGTGTGGCAGCCCTCCCCCCCGGAGCACTGCTTTACCGCGTTATATCCGAATTCGTGTTATATCGGGTCACGTTATATATCGGGTCACGTTATATCGGGGTAGAGGTGTACCTCTATCTCAAATATTTTCACTTTTTTAACCCTTCTTTGTCTCTAATTGGTCACTTACTTCCCTTTCCCCTCAAAAGCCCCACTATCCTTTAGCAGTTTATGACCTAACAGCTTTCAGCTCTTGCATATAAAGTGGCCTGTTGAACAGCTACCAATTTAATCTGTTTTCCAGTGAAAATGTTAGAACTGAAACAATCCCACCCCACCCCAAACTGCTTCTGAAAGGGCAGTTTGACACACAGGGAGAGGAGACATTGTAAACTCATTTTTTCTCCTTTAGCACCCCATTTTCCTCCAGACAACTACCACCTTCTTCATCCATCCCCAGATGCCCTGTCTTTGTGCTTCCCTTAATTTTTCCCCAATGCCCATTTAACATAATAAGTATTGCAGTCTTTTTGTGTTTCAGTGAGATCTTGGCTGTACACTGTTGGGAGCTGGCCTACTTTGTGACATCAAAAAGCCCAACCAGCCAACCAGAATGCTGCTTGGGTGTTACAGGCAGACTTTGACAGTGATGACAGTGATTCAGATAAAGCTGGGGCAGATTGCTGGAGTCTCTTCTTCCTCATTGCCTTCTATTGAGTTCTCCAGTGGTTGAGGTGGTTTCAGGATGCTCACTGAAAGAATAAAAGGTCTGCCTCATTCAACATGTAAGGTGTCTTTAAGGGCTCCCTGAAAGCCTGAGCTCCATCTCTGTGACTATTACTTGAGCTCATAGGGAGCATGAAAGTCACTTTGAGGTATTTCTTATGGAGGCAGGTCCCAAGCCTTCCACTGTCAGGTTGGTGTCTTCAGGCTCAATTTATCCAGGTACCTTGGCACTGACATCTGGTGAAACCACTACAGATATTGAAAATGCATCTCTGATCTGAGGTCTTTTCTGGGTCTGTTACTGAAATCCATATGAATTTTGTTTTGCAGCAATAAGGAATCTTTTCCTTCCTCTCTGCAGCTACACAGATTTGCCTCACTAGTTGTCGTTTGTGGTTCTCCAATTTGAGATGATCTACCCTAATTCTAAGGGTTATTGCTGTCATACTTAGATTGTAAGCACTTTAGGGCAGGGACTGCACGGTCTTTTATTTGTATTGTGCCTATCCTACTGGGTGATGCTGTATTGTAAATATTTGTAGTGGAGTCCAACCTGAGAACTCTGGTGTGTAGTCCTGTAGCAAGAAAGGTCCTACTGTAATTATCTACATGAGTGGGTGTTGGCGGGCCACAAGCTTTTCATCCTTGTACATGTCTGATGCTTTGGGGGCATTCTCCATCAGGTTTCCTTAATTTTTATGGACCTTGGTCTTCCTGCATATCTCTGTTGCTCATTTCCAGCCTCTTTCTGAGGAAGAGGATATGGAGGAAGTTATGAACAGTCAAGATCAACCTAACAGTCTTTTGTTATTCCCCACATAAGAATGTAGGCCATTCAGTCTCTCCACTTAACAATTTTTGGCATTTCCTGGATTTGCTGGGGCTGATAGAGTCTTAGGTTCTATGGATGGGATTTTCAAAAGCACTTGATGTTGGCCTTACTCTGCTCCCATTGAAGTCAATGGTAAAATTCCCACCGTCTTCTAGAGTTAGGTCAATGCTGAGTGCTTTTTACAACCCACCTTGACTTGTCTACTATCCAAGAAGGGAAGACTTTCTCTCTCTCTCTATAGATGTGGCCTGCTAGGGACTAAAGACTAAAACCAGCGTCCATTTCATCCATCTTGGGGATACCAGGTACCAACTCTCTCAACCGGGTTTTGACTACCTTTTAGCCTATCTGCAATCCGGGCCTCTAGTCTTGGCAGTCACAGAGACTGTAGTGGTAGGTGACATCCGCTACATGGTCCCACTGCAGCAGTTAGCCAGCTGCAATCACAGAAAAGCTTCCTAACTGCTACAGAACTGCTTTAAAATCACTGATGGGTACATGACTGGAAATGTGGTGCACATGGCTTGAAATACTTGATGAGGATGTCAAAATGCACAGTGATGTTGCTGAACGCCTTCCTGGAGGCACGGAGAAAGATTGGTCGACCTGGAAGTGTTTAAATCACCTCTGAACAAGAGTTGGCAAGTCAAAAGTCAATATGCAGAAGTGGGGCTGTTCCAACAACCCAGACACATGACTGCATCAAAACACAAATTGTGGGATATCTGTTGGTCTGCTGGCTCCTGGAGGAACCGTGCACCATGGAAGATCTCACCAAGGCTACAGACTGGGCCTAACACTGGAAAAGTCTGATTGTGGTGGAAGGACAAGGTAAGAAGTCTCAGAGAGATAAGTCATCCTGCTTTTGGATGAAGGTGCCAAGAAATTCAGTCTGCCAAGGAGGAAACCACACTCACTGCAACTTGGGAATTCAGGTTTGCATCTTCAAATACTTCTGGTGATGCATGTCTTCTCCACATGGGATTAGCCCATTTCAGTTCTGGAATTGAGGATCTAAAATGATTATTGGGGTGACTCCTTGGGTGCTGCACATTCTGTAACAATGTCAGTAGCTATGAGGCATACATTGTTGCTCAGCTGGCAATTCAGATCTTGATCTACAAGCCAAAATGGAGGATTTTGCCATTTGGAGGAACCATTCTCCTTTGCTCCCAGATGGATTAAACACTGAAGTTGACTACAGATCCATCTCAAAATCCTTGGTGTCATTATATAAAACGTCTGATCTTCGTAGATACCTGTGACAAGGTCCTCCTCATCTTTTGTCTGCTCCTTATCACAGATTTCCTCAGAAGCAGTCCTGTTTCTCAAAGCAGAGGCAATCAGAGACCAAAAATACATGCTCTTGTTAATGGCAGTCCATGTAACTCATCATCATCATCTACAAAGTGGGTTTAGTGGGGGTGATTGTGAATTGTTTCTCTCCTTTTCCCTCTAAGAATGGGATTACTGTAGACAGACTATTAGTGTTAGAGGATTGTTAGAAAATGTTACCCCATGCCACCTACCAACCCTCCCCTCTCTTCATGGACCCCTGTCATGGGACTGTATTGAGTGAAGTAGCCTTCTTTCTGCTCGAAGTGAGAGAGGAGGTTCTTTTAGAAATATCAGGGAGAGGGGTTTATTCACATTTAGTTTTTCCTAAGAAAAGGCACCATTGCAAATTGTAGCTAACAAAATTGAACAAGTACATCAGACAGTGATGTTAGCTTTCATTATCCCTTCCCTAATTATACAAGATCAGTTTGAGGCATCCTTTTAGGTTGAGACCATTTTCTCTTTCTCTCTCTTCTCTCCCCCCCCCCCCCCCGCCCAATCCCCCCCAAAATAAGAGATTAACAGTACAGAGTACTCTGTATGTAGTTCTCTATGGTTCCAGGGGCCTTGACCAGGTAAGTGCCTGGCAGAAGTGGTAGCCCATGTAAAACATTGTATTGAATCCAAGACTCTCCTTGCCTGGATTCTGAAAGCACAGCTCTACAAGAACCCAGTTGACTCTACAGACAGCGAGGGCACATTTCCTGTCTCTGGTCTGCAGGATAAGCCTAGAAAATTAGAAGGAGTCACAGGGATTGTTCTGGACTCTAGATCAGCATCTTTCTATTTGCCAGAGGACAGAATCCAGGATATGGGAGGTCGGTGGTCTCCAAAAGCCTTTCCGTGTAATATAATTTTTGTGGCTTCTTATACCTGTATGATACTATTTGCCAGGCTCTACACGAAAGCCCTGCAGAGTTGGTTAAGGATAGTATATCTGCCACAGTACAACATAGAGTCTGTCAGTGATCTCCCAGAAGATCCAGGAGACAGTCTCTTCTGTGGTGAACAATGTTCCGATATGCCTGTAAATGATACTGTCTGGTCACTTCAGAGGCAACTCCTTCAATAAATATTTCTGCCTGAAGAGAAAATGCCTTTATCTATACTTCAGAGGTAGCAGCGAATCAATTTCTTGACAGATGCTGTCCTCTTGGCTTGGAGTCAGGAGTTCTCATGTCTTCCTGCAATATCTCTGCTACCAAGAGCTCTCAGCAAAACTAAACAGCACAGAGTGTGAGTGAGATTAATAGCTCTGACTAGAACAGATCACTTCTTGTTCACATATCTCCGAGGCTTTGTGTTGGTAGCTGAACAGCTGATTCTTTCTCTCGTCATCTGAAATCCCTGACTTTTAGCAACCAGGATTGTAATGTATTGATGAAATCTGACTGACCAGAGGAAATTCAGCAAATCTTTCTGGAGAGTTGTAAACCTTCCATGAAAGAGGCCTATGCCTTAAAGGTGACTTGCAAAGGTTCATTAAGGGGCCTCTAGAATAACGGGGGAATGTTTCCGTTACTGAAATCTGCTAAACGTCTACGTGTGTGCTGCATGAACATATGACACATTACTCATCTTAGCAGTTGGGACATATGCTCAGCTTGGGTAAGCAGTTCTCCTCAGACCCACCTCCTTAGTTGCTGTTAGTGCGAGTTAATCTTGCAAAAGTGGAGGTCTGTGCTGACAAACTCCAAGGAGAGGTCCCATACCAGTAACTGGTTCTCTGAGCAGATTCAGTTTAGATCCCCACTTCCCTTTCCCTCTTCTTTGAGTCCTGCTGCTAAACTTAAATTCAGTGGACAGCAGCTGTGGTGGAGTTAGGGAGCCACAGCTCCTTAAATAACCTCCCACCATGTATCTAGATCCCACAGTGCATTTCTTCAAGGCACTACTTTCTAGAGGCCATTGACTTGGCATTGAGGGGGTATGTGCATCCCAAGTATTTGGGTTTGTACTAACAATCTGTTCAAAATGCAGTTATTGCTCAATAACCTTTTTGCCATTTTACAATTGGTGTTCGGTTGGAGTTTTTTTGAGTTGGGGTGCCAGGGGGGTTGCATTTGTCTCAAGTCAATTAAAACAATTAGTTTCACTTATTTCGTTTCATTTTCTAGCTTCAGGGGCTAGCCCAGTGCCGCGCTGTTTAGGTTCTGAACACTTCAAGGGAATGTTTGCATCCAAAGAAATGGATTTCAATTAGATTTTTTTTTTATTGTGGAAATGTTTTCATTCATCTCAAAGCTTATAAAACTTGTTTGTACAACATAAAGTGTTTCTAGATTGGTCTTCATGGTGTGTCCTTGAGTCACGAAACCAACAGTTCCAACCATGACGCAATCTGAGTAGAATATTTTCAGGTTTTTTGAAAGTGGAATAAGTAAACATAGCTGCCTGACTTCTCCTGAAATCCAGACCAGAATAGCTGTTGGTGTGTTGGTAATGGAGTGTCCTCCAGTGCTGAGAGCCCAGGGGACTTCAGGGTTTCTGGATTCTGTTCCACCGACACATTGCAAGACCATGGGCGAAGCACTTTCTGCCTCTAGTTCCCCATCTGTAAAACAGGGATAATATTAGACCTTACAGCACTTCAGTGAGATAAGAGTTTATAACATGCTCTAGCTCCTTTAAACAGGACTATACACGTATTAAAATGGCATTCACTTTTTCCATTGTTCTTTCAGATTCCAGAGACTTGTTGAAAGAATTTCCACAGCCGAAAAACTTGCTCAACAGTGTGATTGGAAGAGCCCTGGGGATCTCTCATGCAAGAGACAAACTGGTGTATATCCACACTAACGGGCCAAGAAAAAAGGTAATTCCATTATTAACCTCTGGCTGTGGGAGGAGTGCTTGTACGTGTAGGTGGCAAAGGGCCAGGAATACTCAGAGTTGTAAGTGATTTTTAATATACACGTCTGAAGCACTATTGCAATTCTAAATGGTTTATTGCACAGTAGTATGTGTTTCAAATATACTCCCCCTTCCGTCTGGTTCTTCATCTCAGCACATTTAATATGCATGTAAAAACCCAATCTCCATCTCTAACCCACCCTGTTTGTGGAAGGATGATTATTTGACATAACTAGTTTGCTGTAGTTGGCTTCTTTCAGCAGGGAGGCAGCATGTGCACAGGGCAGCGTGCTGGGAGTCAGACCTGAGTTCTAATCTTAGTTTTGCCACTGACCTACTATGTGATTGCGGGCAAGTCGCCTCACTTCTCTGGGCTTCAGCTGTCGCATCTGTAAAAAGAGGCTAAATGAAAAGCCCTTTGAGATCCTCTACTGAAAAGTACTAGCTGAAAATAAGTGCTGCTCAGTGATATTTATTAAACCTTTCTCTTGCTTGGCATTCAGAGAGGTCACCCAAGCACTAGGAGGAGAGGGCTTGGGTTCTGCACTGTCTCTCACTTCACTGCTCTTCTTTTCTTTTCAGAAAGTCACTCTGCACATCAAATGGCCTAAGAACGTGGAAGTGGAAGGCTATGGGACCAAAAAGATCGATGCTGAGAGGCAGGCTGCAGCTGCTGCATGCCAGCTCTTCAAGGTGAGCTACTGTTCCTCTCCTCTTCTTCTCCCTCCCCCCCCCCCCCCCCATCATCCCTGCCAAGAGTCAAGAAGAGGCCTCTGAACTTGCTGGCCTACCTTAATGGCTGTTTGACCTCTGGCTTATTTAAAGCTCTTTCCTCCTCCGTTTTCTCAGTTGTTTTGTCTTCTAGTCAGGAATGGAGGCAGCCCCACTGTTGGCTGGCAGTGGCTGGATGCGACTGAGCTTGCACGCCCACTTGCTCCCATGGCCAAGCAAGTAGGCTGTCTGAATTCATTAACAGGCCTTGAGCTACTTCTCCGTTATGTCCTTTGTTGTCCTCAATCTCCAACCAAAGCTCATCACTCTTGGGAGAGATGTGTGCACCTAATGCTGTCCCTGTGTGTTCTTCACTGAGAAGCTCTCGCTGTCGGACAATATAAAGTTCTATTGGGAGCTGTTTGGGAGGGAGCACGGTCTAGTGGCTAGAGAACCACACTGGAAGGCGGGGTTCTAGGTGCTAGTCCCAGCCCTGCAGTTGATTTTGCTGTGACCTCGAGCAAGTTGCGTCACCTCTCTGTTCCTTTGTTTCCTCGTCTGTAAAATGGGGACAATACTGACCTATGTGCTATTAAGCAACCTAAATACAGGGGTCGCTGCAGCTCCCCCCAGAATTTAAATCTAATTGCTTCCAAAAATTAAAAGAGCAATATGGTGGCAAAGCCAGGCACTCAAAGGTTAGGAAATGACAGAATTAAGGTTGCCTATGCAACCCTTAATTTGGCCCCTTTATGCATATTGCATTATGATGCCGTCTTTAATTACATGATCACAGATTCTTTTTCCACAGGATCCCTGCCTCATTCAGTGCACAGGTTGGATGGTGCTCATTGAATGAGTAGCGATGGAATATTTTGTGGTGGTGTTGTTGTTCAGTGTGCAGCCCTAGACCTTACTTACTGTCCAGTATGAGACGCATAGAAGCTATGAAAAGCTAAAGCTTCTCAATGAAATGGTTGTAAGAATTTTTTTTGTCATGGGGAGGGAGGAAGATATATTTGACCTCAACTGTTTTCTCAGAAGCAGCTGAACCATTTTTGCTGCAATTTTTCAAAACAGTTCAGCCCAATGCATGCATTTGGCACAGAAAATTTCAGACTGAATGGTTAGTTTAGCAGAGCTTTACCCAACTGAAAACAAGGGTTTTATAATAGGAAGCATTGGGCAACTTTATCTAAAGGTGGTGATTCCGGTGCTATCCATAATAAATGAATAGTTTGCCATCCAAGTAAACAGATGGTACTATCTGCTTAGGGCCGAGGACTGTCTTTGTTATATGAGTATGTAATATGTGGGGCCCCAAATCAGGGATTTGGATCTCAAGACTCTACCACAGTACAAAATAATACTGTCCTGTCTAATAGGGGTGTTGTGAGGCTAAATGAATGAATGTTGCCAAAGCTCTTTGAAATGTCACAGTAAAGAAAAGCAAGGTGTGTGTTGTCATGGGTGTCCCTGCACCTGTATGTGGGTACATAGGCAATTAGTAATCTTGCAATTAGTACATCTTGCACATCTAGTACATCTTGCAATTAGTAATTACCCGAACAGCAGTTGGGAGCGCTTTGTAGTTCCAGGCACAGACAAGTTTTGAAGTCTTGTATGTTACAAAACTCAGAAACACCAGCATCTGTCACTCAAAGGTAAATGTCTTACTTTTGTGAAAGAGGAGGACGTGAACAATTAACATTGTCCCTAACAAGAGCCCCAGTGGTGCGTTTGGTGGGATGTCCCAAATATTTTTGTTCTTTGAAGTAAATGTGAAGTTTTTACTATGTGAATCAATATTGTCCTGGGAGAGAAAAGAGGAGTGTAGAAAAGTTAGTGTAGCCTGTGTTGTGTTGCGGGGGGGGGGGGGGGGGGGGTTCAGTGTTTTAAAACACCAAACAGATCGTGTCTGCTGTATAACAAACCAGCATGCACTGGCCCAGCCTTTGTAAGCAACGGCATGATACCAAACCACTGTACGTGATCGAAAGAGAAGTCAGCATTTCCCTTTTAAGGAGTGACTATAAATAGGTACTGGAGGAATATTCTTTTTGAAAGTATGCAAGTCCCTTTTCAACTTCCTTTCACTCTCCTGGACGCGAGGGATTCATCTCTGCGTTTCTCCCTTCGGACCAAGCATGGTCCCACTCTGCTTTAGAAGTTGCCCAGTCCTGCTAGCTCCCTACAGCTGTCTAACCGTGTGTGACTCCTTTCATTCAGGGCTGGGGGTTGTTAGGGCCCAGGAACGAGCTGTTTGATGCTGCAAAGTACCGAATCCTCGCTGACCAGCTTGGCTGCCCGGAGGACAAGTGGTGCCCCGAAAGCAGATGGCGTTCCAAGTCTGGACCATCTCTGGCTGACTTGTCGACTTGTTGGAGACGGGTGGAACCAGATGACTCCATCCAGTCCATGGAGCAAGGCAGGATGCCTAAAGCGATGAGAAGAGAGGAGCTGGAGGAAGGGGAGCTAGAGGAGGGGGAACTGGAGGAAGGGGAGCTGGAAGAAGACACGATTGATGTTACTGATTACCTGTCTATGGCACAGAACGAAGCTCGGACCCCAGCTAGAGACATGAGGTAAAATCATGTTCCGACAAGCTCACTAAAGCAGGGGAATAGTGAGAAAAGGGTCCGGGCACTGGCTGATATATCCCCATAGACCTCAAAGTTGACCTCTCGCTGCCCACAACATAGTGAGCACACACAGGACTTCAGCAGAGTCTGAACATAAAGCTCCTGTGCCAGGCTCCATGAGGATGCCACGCATGCTGTGCCACTCCATGGTGGGTCTGCCTGCTTTCATACCTAGGTCAGCACTAGAGGGCGTGGGGTTCTTTTCTGGACTCCTGTTCTTCTGACAGGCAATTGCCCCAGCTTTACTCATGGTCAGCCTCGTAGATCTGGTGGGGAGCAGTTCTCCTGGCCCGCAGAGTTTGTCATCTCCAAAAGCCACACTTAAATTTGGCAGTCTTTTTAAACCTTGCCAGTGTCCTCCAGGAGAAGGACAAGTCAGGACCTGTATTTCAATTTTTTTAAAGGGAAACAATTTGGGACAAGAGGGGAAATACTTCGAAATTGACTTTGTCTCCTAAAGAAGTAGTAAAAGCCATTCCTGTATTCCAGTTTGCATTGCAACTGTAAATATTTGGGACGACAGTTACTTTCAGTAGAAGCTAGAATTCTGACTTGGAGGTTCCATTGGCTAAAGCGATTGTCTTCATTCTGAGTTCTGTAACGCAATGTAATGGGACTCTCTACCCAGTTGGCTGCAAACCCTCCATTGCTAATTAACTCCGTAATCTCCTGTACTCACATTGTATTCTTTAATTACTCGATTTTAGGCTATGGCAAAGGAGCTGGAGGGGGAAGGGTCTGAGCACAAATAAAATTGGGGAGAAGAGAGATTTGTTTGGTTTTTTTACGTACCTGAACTGTTTTACTTTCCATCTTGCAGGGGAGGGGCCTCTGTTGAAATGACAGATGACAACAATGCCATCAGGGCTCTGACCCAGTTCCCTCTACCCAAAAACCTTCTGGCCCAGGTGATTCAGATTGCAACCTCTTCCTCCACAGTCAAGGTGAGTTGCTGTTCAAATGGCCTCTCCCATCTCCTCTGGTTGGGAATTTGCCTTTCAGCGGCTGGGAAGGATGGGCTGCAGCGATTGAAAGGGTGTAGATTTCAGGGAAGGAGGAGAATTCTTTGGGGTTCTCCAAGGGCTGGCTAGATAGTGATGGGCTGAAATTAGGCTGAAGAACAGGAAAACCTTATTGACAGTGAGACTTGGGGAAGAGTCCCTCAGGAGAAGCAGTGGGAGTGTTGTTACTATATGTGGGTTTGTGTTTTTGCTGGGGTGAATTGTGCTGCAAGCCCCCTTGATTTCTGCAGCCAGCCAGAGCCATATCCTTTATTCTGAGAATTTTGTAATGTTCATTGGTGGTCAAATTTGTCCAGAACTCCACTCCTGCCTACATCTCTGCTTTCCTTCTCCTTCCTCTAGCGCTTCACCCACCTCCTTTTCAGACTTTGTTGTGCCCTGCACACGCTGAAAAAAAGTTTGACAAGCTTTGCCCCTTGTATCTTTCACCTTCTAACTCCCTCCTTCCATGAAGTGCTCCACACAGCAGCCTGTTGGTTATGTCTTGTCTTGGTACTGACCAAGCCTTTAGTATGTGAGCTCTCAGGGGAAGGGGTTTAGCACAGGTCACCTCTGACTACGTGGATGCTGCTATATAAACTACTGGCTTAGTGTATGGGGGAAAGCAATGCATGTGAAATACCTTGATTTTAGAAAGGTTTTTCACACCGTCTCACATGACATTCTCATAAGCAATCTAAGGAAATGTGGTCTATATGAAATTACTGTAAGGTGGGTGAATAACTGATTGAATGACTATACTCAGTGGTTTGCTATCTAACTCAGAGGACATATCTGCTGGGGACCCACATGGTTCTGTCCTGGGTCCAGTACCACTCAATATTTTAATTAATGACTTGGATAATGGAGTAGAGAATGAGCTTATAAAATTTGCAGATGACATGAAGCTGGGAGGGGTTGCAAGCACTTTGGAGGACAGGATTAGAATTCAAAAAGACTTTTTGACAAATTGGAGAATTGGTCTGAAATCAATAAAATGAAGTTCAATAAAGACAAGTGCAAAGTACATATGCAGTATAGTTGTAGCTGAGTGGTCCCAGGATATTAGGAAGCTTGTCTCTCTCACCAACAGAAGTTGGTCCAGTGAAAGATATTACCTCACCCACCTTGTCTCTCTAAGTGCAAAACACTTCATTTAGGAAGGAAAAATCAGATGCAAAAAAACACAAACTGGGGAATAACTGGCTTGGTGATAGTACTGCTGAAAAGGATCTGTGGATTATAGTGGATCACAAACTGAATATGAGCCATCAATGTGATGTAGTTGTGGAAAAGGCTAATATAATTCTGGGGTGTATTAAAGGTGTGTCGTATGTAAGACATGGGAAGTAATTTGCCCACTCTGCTCAGTACTGGTGAGGCCTCAGCTGGAGCACTGTGCCCAGTTCTGGGTGCCGCACTTCAGGAATGATGTGGAAAACCTGACCCAAAAGGAAAGGTTAAAAAACTGGCATGTTTAGTCTTGAGAAAAGATGACTGAGGGAGGACCGGATAAGTTTTCAAACATGTTAAGGGCTGATATAAAGAGGATGGTGATCAACTGTTCTCCATGTCCACTGAAGGTAGGACAAGAAGTAATGGGCTTAATCTGCAGCAAGGAAGGTTTAGGTTGGATATTTAGGAAAAATTTCTCACAATAAGGATAGTTACGCTCTGGAACAGGCTTTCAAGGCAGGTTGTGGACTCCCCGTCACTGGGGGTTTTTAAGAACAGGTTGGACAAATGCCTGTCAAGGATGCTCTAGGTTTACTTGTTCCCTGTGCTGAGGCAGGACCTGGGCTAGACGATCTTTTGAGGTCCCTTCAAGCCCTACTTTTCTGTGATTCTATTCCAGAAGGTACTGAGTTAAAATCTTAATGTAAAACTGCCCTGCTGTTTAGGTAATATAGCCTAGTAAACTTTTCAGAGGCTCCCTCTGAATCAACCCAGCCTTTCAGTTGCCTTCCTCTTCCCTCACAAGCTGCCTGTCTCTCTTTCAGGAATTCATGCAGTTCCGTACCGTGGGCACCAAGACTAAGATCTGCAAGCTCACCCTGCGCTGGCCCTGCCCGATGACCTTCGCTGCCAAGGGCCGCCGCAAGGTTGAGGCCGAGAACAAAGCAGCAGCACTGGCCTGCCAGAAGTTGAAGGTGAGTGGCATGTGTCTGGTAGCAAATCTTGATGTGGCTCCTACCACAGCATCCCTTCCATGCAGGCACTATCCAGCCTGCTGTGAACGGACACTGTTCGTACCAGAACTGTCCTATTCGGGGGGCCAGGCTGAGCCTCCGAGACCTAAGGCTGCTGCTGTTTCTGTGACTCAGTCTGCGTTCCCTGCTGCCACCTAGAGTGGACTCCATGGGTAAGCCTGGGGTCAGATAGTTGTCCTTGTCTCTAGGCTGATGCCTTAGGACTCTGTGCAGGGGCACAGCAATGGAGTTGAGAAACAGATCGTGAACCTCCATGGCGCTGATGGGGGATTTGGCCCATCGGCAAAGTGATGTGTAAAGATGGACCTGCGAGTGGTGGGTCTGTCTTTTCAGCCACCTCGCTGCCTCCAGACAGGGTAGGCTGGCTGGCTCCCTGCTCCTTCAGGCGGGTCAGTCTGACCACTCTGTTCTCCTAGCTTTCTTCATAGGGAATTACCTGGCTCCAAAATCAATGGGGAGAGGGCAGGCAGGAAAGACTATTCCTGGGCGGCTACCTACTGAAGTTTGTGGAAATGCCAGTAAGAGGCTCTTGTAAGTGGGTCCTACTGGAAATTACTGCCTATGCCATTCCTCTGATCTGAATCTTCCTTGGCGAATTTCCCCATTGGCATTGGTGGCAGGTACAGCGCTGGGCTCCAGTGTGTGTATTTCACAGCAGGGAAGATCCTGTAGGGTTCCCCTGGGTCTCAGCTTCCTGCCCTGGTGAAGGCAGGAATTGTTGGGGTTGGGACCTTCCTGGGCAGGGAGACTGGACTTTCCTTGCACACCACCTTCCTTTGGGGAAGGGGCTCTCAGTGGCTGGGCAGGGAGAAGCTAAGCTAGATGAAGAGAATGGCTCTTGTAGTCAAAGCTAGTCTGGCTCTGAAAATGCTGACTTAATTCTCATATGTGCTGTGTTCCCTTCCCACCCCCTAGACACTGTTTCATGTTTACTGTCCCCGTTTGTCTCCCTCCTTTTCAGAGCCTTGGCTTAGTGGACAAGAACAACAACCCACTGAGCCATGCCATGTACAACATGACGTCCCTCAGGGAGCTGGGCGAGAATCAGAGGAGACCCTGCCACATCAAAGTCCCTGAGGCCACCCTGCGTAAGATCGAGAACTACCTGAACCACGTAAGACTTATTCACGTGTCATAGGGCCACCTCGGGGCAAAGGGGGCAGCTAGGTTCCCTGTCCCTGAACCAGCCGAGCCACCGGCATCATACGATAGCGTATCAACTCAGTGAGCTGGCTGTTGTCAGCTGTGTACTGGGAAGGCTGCTTTGGTGATCCCCCAAGCCGGGGATCTCGGGTGTGGGACTGGCTTGTTCACAAATCACTCAGGGTAGTGACCGCTGTCTTAGCACAGGCAGGCTTAACAAACTACACAGTGATCTCTGCTTCATTTACTTGGCTTACGATAAGCAGCTGCGAGTATTTGTAGATGGCCCATGGGGATTTTTCTCTCATGGCACTGAATGCATTAAATGTTGGGCGCAACTTTTGTAAGGGTCCTAGAGCAGTAGGTGCTGGTTACACAAGGCACTTTACCAAGAAGTCTCGATTCTCAACCCAGAACCAGGCTGGGATGCTGAAATCAGTGGGAGTTGTGCCCACTTCCACTAGGACAGAGGCTGGTCTCGGGTGGTTGTCCAGTATCCAGTAGATGGTGATACTCTGCAGTCAGTACAGCATCAGTGTCCAGGCCTGTTTCTGGGAAGCGCTGTGCTGCTGGAAGTGCCATTGTTTGGGTAAGACCGACTCCTGAGATCCTGACTTGTGGGCTCTAAAACGCCTGTAGTCCTTTAAACCTGAATAGGCATGTTCTGGCCAAGTCCTGACCTGAGGAACTGCGTTCTGCTCCCTAAAATCCCCTTGTGCTTTCCATGGGATCTGAGATTCATTTCTGGCCACAAGCTGTCGTGTTGCTGTGTATAACTGAACAGCAGCTGGCCTGACTGCCTGAGGGGATAGGGTTATTTCACAGCACCTAAAGCACTGTTCATGTAAGGCCTGGCCCCTGCCCTGGGGCACTTACCCTATTTCTAGCATTGGACTGTATGGGGGTGGAAGGCAGGCAGGCTGGGTGACCACTACATGATGCTGCAGTTTCTTTGTTCTGTCTTGAGCACTGCATGGAGGGTCAGTTATCAGGGCTCTGAAATCTTTGTTGAACGGATTGAGTGCTCCAAACGAGGTTTGGAATGAGGCAAGCGTAGAGGGCTAGCTGAGGGCTGGTGTGCCAAGCAAAGGGGATGGTTTGAGGTTATGTTCTGAGCTGAGTCTTTACAAAATGAAAATTTAGAAGTTGAATTACCCAAAGGACAGGTTGCGACTTGCTCCTGGCAATGCAGTCGGTGCCAAAGCCAGCATCCTGCCTGCTGGTCCCCAGCTCTGACCCCGCAACATGCCCTCCTGGCGTTCTGTGTTCTAAGGAGCTGCTTCCAAGTTAAGCATCTGTCTGTGCCAATTTTCTCCTCCTCCCTCAGTACCCGGTGGACTCAAGGGAATCCAGGCCTCGGATTGCTGACGACATGATGAACCTGAGTAAGGAGTCTGGTGCTATCAGTGATGCCATCACAGGGAAGACCTACACGCCCATGTCGGAGGGGGAGGAGGTGCGCCTTAGCCAGAACCTCCTGGCCCTTTGGAAGAGGAGGGGTTCATCGTGGCTGGAAACCCACCAGCTGCCTGTGGACCCTCACAAGGACACCATCTTGTCGGCCATTGAGCAGAATCCTGTGGTGGTAATAGCAGGAGACACTGGCTGTGGGAAAACCACCCGGATCCCTCAGCTGCTGCTGGAGCGTTACATCCTGGAGGGGCGCGGTGCTCGCTGCAACGTGGTGATCACCCAGCCAAGGAGGATCAGCGCCATCTCGGTCGCCCAGCGGGTTGCGCAGGAGCTGGGTCCCAACATGAGGAAGAACGTGGGTTACCAGGTGCGGCTGGAGAGCAAACCGCCAGCCAGGGGAGGAGCCCTGCTCTTCTGCACGGTGGGCATCCTCCTGCGAAAGCTGCAGGGGAACCCCAGCCTGGAGGGGGTCAGCCACGTGATTGTGGACGAGGTCCACGAGCGGGATGTCAACACCGACTTCCTGCTTATCCTGCTGAAGGGCATCCAGAAGCTCAACCCCGACCTGCGCCTGGTCCTGATGAGCGCCACAGGGGACAACCAGCGCTTCTCGCAGTACTTTGGGGACTGCCCCGTGGTCAAGGTGCCAGGTTTCATGTACCCAGTGAAGGAATATTACCTGGAAGAGATCCTGGCCAAGCTGGGCCGGCACAGACACCGGCACTACGAGGTGAAGGTGAGCGTGCAGCAAACTCTCTGATTTGTTTCTCTGTCTATGGCACTAACCCTGGGGATGGCTAGCGGTGAAAAGAGATTTGGGCTGGGGCTAGTTCCTTCCTGCTGCACTTCTGCGCTAGCCCAGTGCTGCTGGGTTTGCGTTGCCAGCTGTTGGCAAAGTTTTAATTCCAGCCCAGACCTCCTGAGGTTCCCATTAGGTTTGGTTAGATCCCATTTATGACCTTCATCTAAAATCTGAATCAGATCTGACTTGGCTCTAAACTCCTTGGCAGTGGCTCCTTTGTAATGAAATGTTTACTCCCTATGGGTTGGCCTGCACTTGAATGCTTTGAGAAAGTTCTGTCCTTGGATACATGCTGCAGTTTGGGCCTATTTTCCTGAACTCCGTCCCCCTGGAACACGTCCCTATGTATAGATTCTTCATAATATTTGTTGGCTTCTGGGGTGTGTCCAATCTCACCCCCCCTCCCCTCCACACACACACACACACAGTGCATTACTCTTTCTGGTTCTGTTATCCTCTTAAAAGGCCTTTACCACTCCAGATGCCTGCCCCACTCCTTGGGGGCGCTCTCTTTCTCACTTGCAAAGAAAAGCTGCTGCCTCGTGCTGCCCAGTTGATTCACTGACGTCCCATTCTCACGTAGCACCCTCCTGCCCCCACCAAAAGCCATGATTTAAATGAGCTGATATTTCCAAATACGTGCAGACGCTCACGGATGGGGGAAGGGAGGTGGTATCCTCACTGTACAGCAGAGGTGGTGACCAGAATGAGTCTGAGCCTAAATTCAAGCTTCCGGAGTTCTTGGCTCATAGTGCTGTGATCAGGCTACTAGCCCATGTCTCTTATTAAAGGTGTTTGCCATCTTAGGGGGGTGCTGTGGGGCGTGTAGCACCCCTCTCCCCAGCCCATTGGGTCACTGCCGCTACCTTGGTATTTACATATCCTCCCGTGTTTCTCAGCAATCAGATGATGAATGTGTCCTCGACCTTGAGCTGATCGCTGACCTTGTGCTCCAGATTGATGCCCACGGAGAGCCAGGTAGGTGCTGCTTTACTTTCTCCCTTGCCTGGGGTTTTGGAAGATGGGGAAAGAGCAGGTGAAGCCTGGACCCTTTGCCAAAGCAGATCAGACCCATAAAATAGGGCTGGCTCCTGCAAGGGGCTGGCATCCTGTCTTTCTCTATGGGCACTGAAGGTACTTGGCAAAACCAGCCCTTGATCCTTGTATTGCGCTGGCTGAGAGCACTGTCTTCTGGGTCCAGGTGGTGAAACAGCCACAAAATTGAGGTCAGCAATGCCTGAAAGCACCTGTGTGAATGTGCCATCAACTCCTTTGTATTGGATCTGCTCTCTGAGCTCTTTTACCCTGAGGCAGCCCAGGGTAAACCCTATTGCCGTTAGTGTGTAGCTGCCATGTGCCCAGGGCTGCTATAAGCTACAGAGAGACCCCATGTCTGGGATTCACTGAGGCTGCAAGAAGATCTGAAGAGTTTGTCAGCAAAGGATGCACTCCCTGGTAACTTTTGGGTCTGCATATCGCAGAGTCATAACAAGAGTGAGCCAAGCAAGTGGATTTGTGTGTAAAGCGTGGCCATATAATAAAAAGGGGGTGAGGTTCCCAAGTCTCTTGAGATCGCATCAGTAGCTATACATCAGTTGGCACATCTGTCTCTTGGGGACAAAGTAACCCGCTATACGAATGCACTGTACGACTTTGCATCATGTACGGGAGAGCAGTGACCTTACTTTGAATCTCCTGGAGCTTGCAGCGTGGTGTCTGGACACTGAGTAGAGTGGTGGTTACTGTGGTGGCAAATACTATTTGACTTGCATGGCATTTTTCAACATGGATTATCGGGCTTCAGAGATGTCGATACACTGTACCACTGAAATGCAGCCACCCCTAGGACGAAGTGCAGCAGCTGCTGCATTTGTACCAGTGCCCAGGGATCTTATGTTCCCACAGAGCAGACAGGATCTCTGATTATTTTTTTAAGCTTGAGCTCCTCCCAGTAAACTGCATAGAATGCTTCATCTCCCCAGGAAGGATGAAGGCTGGTTTCGAAACTATGCTTTAGGAAGTCTGGCTGTTTCAAAGCCAATAAGCTCCATTTCCTCTCATGACACTGAGCTGCGATCCGAGGACACCTGGTGCTGATGTCTGTCTCAATGGCAGAATACCCCATGAGCCAGCCACCATGAAGGAGTTGGTTATACTGTGTCTAAGTGCTCTGACAGGCTGTGTCATGTATTAAATCACCCACTACGTTCTCCCTCTTGATTTGATTTTTGTAACTCCCCGGGGTCCCCAGGCTGGAGGGGTGGCTCACCTGGTGCTGTCTGTGATCTGTATGGGCATGTGTCTGACAGGTTTCAGTGGTGATCAGGCCTGATAGGTCGGTACCACAGACTTGGTAACCTGTTAGTCTCCTGTTCAAGTTTCTGGGTCTAGACGGGAAAATACTGGGCTTCCCCAGGACTCCTTGGAGTATGGGAGACCTGGCACAGAGGTTAGAGTCATGGTGTCTGTCTGCAGCTTGGAAAAGAGCCCCGTGCATCTCTGTGTTGCCTGTTCTGCTCTTGATCCTTTGCAGGCGGGGTCCTCTGCTTCCTTCCTGGCTGGCAGGAGATCAAAGGAGTGCAGCAGCGCCTGCTGGAAACACTCGGCTCTCAGAACAGCCGGTACCTTGTCTTACCAGGTGAGATGGCTCTCTCCAGTGCTTGGGGGAGAGGGAGAGATGGGTGGGGCTGAAACATCGTATTCGAGGTAACACTTCCAGCTGTTGCTGTCTGACGCAGAATGAGTTTGGATGCATCAGACACACTGGTAACCCTGTCACCTAACTGTACATTTGGGGCGGATTGCCCAGGCCATGCTGGCCTGGCTGCTGCTGAGGCCTGTGGGGACATGAGGGGGACGAACTTACTCCGTCTGCCATCATAGAGCCCACCGAATGCCATGTTCACCGTAGATATGTGCTGAGCTCCTAAATGGCATAGCAAGGGGAATCTCCACCTATGAACTCCAGGGCCCCTGAATCATCTGCTGTAAGCTGGAGCCAGCACAGAGCTTTGCTGGGGCCAGGGAATTGGGCAGAGTGAGGGCTGGGGGTGTGGGATTCTGAATTCTAGGTGCAGCTTTGCACTGCGCATGTAATTTAGTTCTTATCCCAATGGGATGTTTTAAAACATTTTTGCAAAATAGTGTTTCATATCTGGTGCCTTCCCGCCACACACCAAATGGCCGAGCTCCATAACCAGGCTGCGGCATGCTGGGTTGTGTGAGCAGGAGCTGCTCTCCTCTGAAATATGCTCGCTTATTTCTGGGCCAGTTCTTTGGGGCCCTCAGCATACAAGCCCATCTGCTGTCGGGAATTTCCCCAGGTCCCTGAGCCATAAGAGGAAATGTGTGGGATGGAGTTACAGGCCTTTGGCCGCAGCCCCTGCTGGTCAGGTGGCATTACGTCATAGCTGAGCCAGACCCAATCCCCTAAGTGGGGCCAGGAGGAAGAGTGGGGTGGGAAAAGTGGTGTCCTCTTTAAAAAGTGGAAATGCAAGAACCATGCAGAATGGAATGTCTCCACCTGTGGGTGGGAGTAGGTACTACATCTCCTACAACTAGGAGACCTCGGGAAAGTCCAAGTGTGCTCTGTTTGATCTAGGGCAGTGGTTTTTAACCATTTTTCATTTGCGGACCCCTAAAAATTTCAAATGGAGGTACCAACCCCTTTGGAAATCTTAGACATAGTCTGCAGACCCCCAGGGGTCCGTGGACGACAGGTTGAAAACCACTGATCTAGGGAACCTCTGCCTGGCAGGAAGTTCTCAGATCTCCAGATGCTGCTGATTTTTTTAGGTCACAGAGGTTGAAATGAGCCCTTCCTATCTGCAGCACCTGGAGTATTTTGCCATCTGCTGTTTCATTTTACTGTGCTTGACCCTTCCAAAGGTTGGTTTGGGGATTATTGGAGGATGCAGTGGTGGGTCTGATGAGTAAGCCTGGGAGAACCATTGGTTGGCTGTTCGCAGTATTGCCAACGTTAGAAACAACTTTCTTTGCATGTGACGGCAGTGACTAACCCCAGCCTCTCGCAGGGGGCTGAGAGAAGGTGCCTATGTGAAGGAAGAGCATGAGCAGTATAGAGAGAGCTCTGGAGGGCTGAGTAGATCTGACCACCTTCCTAACTGGTGCTGGTAGGCAGAGCAGGACAGGGCTAACTCTCTGCATTTTCTCATGCCAGTGCACTCCAACATCCCCATGATGGACCAGCAGAACATCTTCCAGCGGCCCCCGCCAGGAGTGAGAAAGATCGTCCTGGCTACCAACATTGCTGAGACCTCCATCACCATCAATGACATCGTGCATGTGGTGGACAGCGGCACTCACAAGGAGGAGCGCTATGACCTCAAAACTAAGGTGCTGGCTCTTCCTTGCCCCGTGTGTCTTGTGTGCATTCTTGGAACACGCTGCAGTTGAGGCATGATTCTTAAAGCAGCATTTGAGATGCCCCCTGCCTGCCATTAACTCCTTGGTGCCCAGGGCTCGAATCGCTGATTCACTTTGTATGTGATCTCCGCAGAGCAGGGATAATTGCTTTCCTTCCCCCTCTCCCCCCCACCCCAAATCTCAGAGGCAGGTCAAAAACAAAAAATCCTTCTCAGGCACAGGTCATTGTGACTGATTGCGCAGGGAGCGTTGGCTGTCTGAGCCAACTCCCTCCCAGTGCACCGCCCGCCCCAGTGTGCACCAGGAGACTCACCCCTGAACAAATCCTGTTGTCCGTGTGCCACCCTCAGTACCCTCTGTAGATCTCCCTGCCTTACAGCCCTCCCTAACAGACTCCCATCAGTCACTTCCTAGTAGCCAAGCCGAACTGGCTGCTGCTCCACCAGCCGGAGCGAGCGCTGTTGAATAGTGGCATGAGGCAGTGCCTGCCGCACACTGGGCTCCTGATTGCCCAGACATCGAGAGAGACTGAATAGGATTTAAAGCGGGTTCTTCATCAGCGTAGCACTAGGCCCAGGCCCCCGGGAGCCCCTCTCCCTGGAGCCAGCAGCATTCAGCGAGGCAGTGTGCTGGGTCTCAAATGAATTTGTGCGGTGGCTGCATGTGTGGCCACAGCAAATTCATGGTGGCCTCAGTTATGACAGTTAAAATATACTATTGACAGCCTGTTCCCTCCAGAAGTCGTGGTGGCCGCGCTTGAGAATCGCTGCGCTAAAGGATGTGCTGTTCAATATTGTGGGGGGGAAGTGTGCAGACTTTGTCCAGCAGATGGCGCCAAACTTGGCGTTTCCCTTCAGCTCAGACAGGGGCGGGGGAGAGAAGCCGTGAAGAAGGAAGGCAGAGGCTAAGCTGTGCACAGCTGGCTCGCATGCATATCCGGCTTGTTGGCTGCTGTCATTGCAGCAGGGCAGTACAACAGGAACACGGGCTCGACTGGTGGGATAGCTTGTGTGTTTATTGCTGCCGTTTGTCAGACGTGTGAAATCAAGCACCCTTCTGCCCAACTCTGGAGGTTGCTTTAGTGGAAGGTAAAGGTCCCATGGTTCTTTCCAATGCCCCGCTGTAGTGCTGGGGGTGGTGTGTGTCTGAGATGCCAGCGTTTGTATGAAATGGACAAGCAAGGTCCTTGCCCACTCTGCAATCAACTAAGGATTGTTTTATCCAGCTCTCCCCTCCTCCAAATCCCAGTGTAAGTGTCTACACTTTACATACCTAGTTTCCCCCGTCGCTTGCTGCAATGTTCATTATTGCTGCTCCTGATTAGGTGTTCAACCCCAGAGGCAGTTGCATCTCGGTGGTGGGTACAGTTACCCTTTGTGTCTAGTCCCTATAGCAGGTTGTTTGCAAAGTACTTGGCCCCAAAAGGGGTGTATGGGGGTGGGTGTCACTTGCTGGCCTAGGACTGAGGAGAACGGGGAGAGCTTCCCAGCTCCTGCAGTGGGACTCTGCACACTAGAGAAGCAGCTTGCCAGCTAGGTCTGAGCTAGGTGACATGGACAGCTCTTGGGGCAGGGGTTCCTTGGCTCTCTGGGCTAGAGGGGGAGCTTGGTGAAACAGACTAAATGGCAGCAGGAGCACTTGCCTCTAACGCTCCTCTTCCCCCAGGTCTCCTGCCTGGAAACGGTGTGGGTGTCCAAGTCCAATGTCGTGCAGAGGCGAGGGCGTGCTGGCCGCTGCCAGTCGGGCTTTGCCTATCACCTCTTCCCTCGCAGCCGCCTGGACAAAATGCCCACTTTCCAGGTTCCTGAAATCCTGCGCACTCCCCTGGAGAATCTGGTGGTGCAGGCCAAGATCCACATGCCAGAGAAGACGGTAGGTGTAGCACACGGCTCGGAGACCACAGTGCTGGCGGAACTCCCTCTGCCAGCGTGTTTCTGCCCGCTCTGTGCCCCTTCCAGTCAGTGGTTTTGAGCTCAGGTCTGCAGGTAGTAAACAGGGGAAATCCAGGGTGCTGCAGGAGGTGCTGATAAGTAGGTAGGATGTTCCCCGAGAGTTGGTACTGAACCTGTGTGCCAGCACCATGCTTAGGGGGCCCTGTGGTCTTGTCCAGGGATACTCATTAAAGATCCTGTTTGCCTGAGCACTGATAATTTCACTTTGCCTCCCTACACTCCCCTTATCATTTCAGTGTGCTACAGTTTTCGCCATCTCTTCCTGCCCTAGACAGTAGTGCTAATGCAGGGAGCCCCCCGGAGGGAAATGTGCAGATTAGCCAGGGGTAGTGCCCGGCGTACGTGGTGCCATGCGGAAACGCAGAGCACTGAACTCGGCTCCCTGCGGGTAAGCAAAGGAGGAAATGACATTCCAGTGTTTCGATGTAGAGCAGCCATTTCTGGGCAGGGTGGAGAAATCTTCTGCGTGGGTCAAAGTCGCTCCTGCGCTGGGGAGTCTCATGTTGTCTCTGCGCGTGTGTTGCAGGCAGTCGAATTCCTCTCCAAGGCTCTGGATAGCCCTGACATCAAAGCTGTGGATGAAGCTGTGATCCTCCTGCAGGAAATTGGTGAGCTCACTCTGAACGTGGAAAGGGAGAGGCGCCACAGCTCCTGTCCAGATATAAGATGCTGGGCTTGGGACGGGATCCTCTTGCTCTGGGTTGGAGTGGGATCTGAGCCCTCGATCAGAGCGGGGAGTAGCTGGAACCATTCCAGCCATATTCACTTCGCTTGTGCTGGTCTAACACTTGATTTCGCGCACTGCTTTGCTTATTGGGGTAGATAGAGAGGGAGGAGAGCGGTGGTTCCAGGAGTTACAGCTGGGTGCTCGGCTGACCACGTGGTCATCTTGCAGCCCTTTCACTCTTTCCTAAGAGGTCCGAAGCTGCTGGGGGCTCAGTGACTCCCCCGGGGCAATGTGCTCCTGAAGGTTCGTGGCTGGAACCCAGGGGGCCGTGCCCATCCTGGAGGTGACTCATTGGCTGGCGCGTCAGATTGCTGCACTCAGCAGGATGTCTCTGCGGGGTACTTGCCCTGCCTGCTGCGCGGCACCGTGTCTGAAACCAGTGGCCTCCCCTTCCCGGTCCTGTCGGTGTTGCGGGGAGGCTGATGGATGTGCCCCATGGCGGGGTTCTGTTGCAGGAGTGCTGGATCAGCGGGAAGCCCTCACCACGCTGGGCAAACGCCTGGCCCAGATCTCCACAGACCCTCGGCTGGCCAAAGCCATTGTCTTGGCATCCATCTATCGCTGCCTTCATCCGCTGCTCGTCATCGTCTCCTGCCTCACTCGGGACCCCTTCAGCAGCAGCCTGCAGAACCGAGCGGAGGTGGACAAGGTGAGGGCCGCCCGCCGGGGCCGTGGCAGGGAGGGGGCGAGGAGGGTTTGTGGCTCATCTAACTCAGCTTCCTGGCTCTAGGCGAAGGCCATTCTGAGCAGAGAGAGCGGGAGCGATCACCTGGCCTTTGTCAGGGCCGTGGCAGGCTGGGAGGAGGTGCTGAGGCGCAGAGACAGCCGTGCCAGAGATAACTACCTGCAGGACTACTTCCTCTACGCCCCCAGCCTGCGCTTCATCAACGGTGAGTCCCACAGGCCCCTCCCACCGCAGGAGCAAGTGCCATGCAGTAGAGGCCCTACATCCCAGGCCCAAGGGGCGAGAGCTTGGCTGTAATGGGGGTGGGAAGGGTGGGTGGGACTCTGGGCAAATCCCTCGTGGGCGAGCCCCGACCTTCGAGTGACTGCACAGCTGGGCCTCCTGCCCCTCGGCACAGAAACTGCCAGGGAGCCTCAGGCCAGGCATTTGCCTGTGACAGCGAGTGAATCGGCCTTGCGTGACCCAGACAGGTGTGGGTGCTTCCGCAGGGGTCAGTCTGTGTCTGACCACGGGTGCCCATCCCACGGAGGGAAGGGAGCAAAGGGTCCATGGTGAAGCACCCGAGTGGGGAAAGGGCTGGCAGCTGTCTGGGTATAGGCCGTGAGCGGGGGCTTACAAAGGGGTGGGCAGCGGCTCCTGTGCTGAGAGCCGGGTGCTCATGCCTGCCCTGGCTCCTCCCCACAGGCCTTGTCAAGCAGTTCTCCGAGAACATCTACGAAACCTTCCTGGTGTCGGCGCCCTCAGACTGCACCCTGCCCTCTGCGGCCTGCAACCAGTACAGCGAGGAGGAGGAGCTGGTGAAAGGCGTCCTCATGGCCGGCCTCTACCCCAACCTCATCCAGGTAGGAGCCCCCCAGGTGACGGGAGTTCCCTCCCTTCCTCTGTGGCTGCCCCAGTCCCAGGGCTCAGCAGCCTGCCAGCACTCCTGGGCATTGTGCGGTGGGGCCACAATCTCCTGGCTCCCTGGACGTTGTCCATTTGCATGGTGTGTGGGGGGGGGGGGGGGGGGGGTCTGTGTTCTGCGATCACTCTCCTTCCACTGGGGCTGTGTGCTCGTGTGTCTGTTGCTAGGGCACGGCCGAGGGCAAATTGCCTGCGCCCCATCCCGTGTGACACAATCAACCCCCCCAGATCTCTCCCACTGCCAAACCAGCCAGGCTGTCTGGTCTCAACCACAAGCCTGTGCTCATCCAGCCATGGCTCATGGAGGCGATGGACAATTCCTCCCCCGTTGGGCTCCCCAATCCTCTGCCTCCTGTGACGTGCTTTGCAGCAGCCAGGGCTGGCTATCACTTCTTCCTGCCCACAGCTGTCACCTGCCAGCAGCAGGGCGAGGGCAAGGCTGCCGCAGCAGCTCAAGGTGGCCAGGAGGGAAATCCCTGCTCAGGTCTTGCTGGTTGCCCTGGATTCCAGCAGCCCCTGGCAGGCCTGTGTGTAAACTGACTCTCCTGCTTGCTGAGGTGCCTTTCCTGTTCCCAGGTGAGACAAGGCAAAGTCACCCGGCAGGGAAAGTTCAAGCCCAACAGTTACTCCTATCGGACAAAGGCTGGCACCGTCCTGCTGCACAAGTCAACCATCAACAGGCAAGTGGCAGATGTGAGGGTGTGAACGTGGGGGCAGAGAGTCCTGGTGCACGCTGAGGCCAGCACCGCGGGAAAGGGAGTGAGCTCCCGGACAGTGGGGCTAGACCCTCCTCCTAGGCGGGTTTGCTGGGGCCGCTCTTTACTGCCGCTCCAAAGAGGAGCTCCACTGTTCCAGGGCTGCCTGGCCTCGCCCTTTGGACAGGGCCGTCCCTTCGCTCTGGGCTGTGCCTGGCGTGTTGTAAGTGGCAGGGGTGGGGTGGGCTGGTAGCCGCTACCTGCATGTGGTCCGCAGTAACCCCCTGCTTTTCCTGACCAGGGAGGCCTCTAAGCTGTACAGCCGCTGGCTGACGTACTTCATGGCGGTGAAGTCCAACGGCGGGGTGTTTGTGCGGGACTCCTCCCAGGTCCATCCGCTGGCTGTGCTGCTAATGACTGACACGGATATCCACGTCCGAGGTGGGTGCTACGGCTGGTTTCCCCTGCTCTCCCGGTTATGCTACTCCGCAGTGCTGCCTTCCCACCTCTGCTCGGTCCCTGCCCCCGGCGGTAGAGGGGTGTAAACTGAGGCATTTGTCCGAGCAGGAGCCCTTGCTCCTGTGTGACCTCTCCCTGGTAGCTCCTGGCAGAGTTAACCCTTCGAGCACCATGGAGGCAGTGGTTACTTACCTAGAAACTGGTCTGCCCATTCCACCCAGCTGCTGGAGCCCATGCTCCCAGCCTTCCCCTGCTTGCTCCCAGTTCTGTGTCCTCTGCCGCCTGCATGGTAGGACTCTTGCTTTGGGCTGGATGCTGATAAGACGGATACACTGTGGCTTTCGGACCATTCCCCTCTGGCTGGCTTAGCGCCTGAGGCAGGAAGGGCTGCCAGACCCAGACAGTGTCTGAACAAGCAGCTATTTGTGAAATCTCGTGCTCGGCAGCTAACGTTTCACAAGCTGGGCCCAGTTCCCAACCGCTCGAGGGCCTGACTTGTGTGGATACACCAGCAAGAGGCGGACAATGGCTTCTAGCCTAAACTCTGTCACTTGGTGATTGAGGTGGGGGCTGGAGCTGAGGAACAATCTCTCCTCCCCGGGGAGATGCAGCTTTATCACTCCAGATGTAAGCAATACCTCAGCAGGCCCCAGGGTCTGTACAGCCTTGGGAACGTAACCTCCTGTTCATGGCGAGTGTAGCCTTTCCCAGTTCCTTCCCAAGGCAGCAGCCTGGAGTGAGTGAGGGTAAAGCCATCAGCTGCTTCTCCCTGTCTCCCTTTTGCATGTGCGCAGACCTCGAGCTGCTCCTTCCCGAAATGTGTGGAGGAGCCTGAGTGCTCTGGCAGGTGAGAGCACAGCATGCAGAGGGGATCTCAGACTTTGGCAAACTGAGGGCGCATGGGGTGGGTCTGCACCAGGCCCTCCTGCTCCAGAGCATTGTGACATGCTGGGCCCAGTCAGCTCCATCCTGCTGGTTAACTCCACTCAACTGCTCCTCTCTTTTTCCCCCAAGACGATGGCTGGCGGGCGACGGTCTCTCTGACCGACAGTGACCTTCTGGTACTGGAAGGAGACTCGTACACGATCCGCCTCTTGCGTGATTTCCGCGTGTCGCTCTCCAAGATGGTGGAGACCTGCCTGTGTTACGAAATGTCTGCTATCCCGGGGGACCTGCACCATCAGCACAGCCAGCTGCTTGACATCCTGGTGGATCTGCTCAAGGGACCTCCTGGCAGCTTTGGCGCCTAGACAGAGGTGGAGGATTGAGCGTGGGGACTTGTAATTTGTATAAAGATGTTCACAAATGTTTATTTAAATAAAGTTCTATTTATCCCTTGTGAAGTCATCTCTCTCCATCCTAGAAGATCAGTGTTGTCAGAATCTCCTGCTGTTGGCTCCGGGCATGGTCATCGTGTAGGAGGAACCAGCGCAGCCCTGGTGTCGGCCGCTGCTGAGACACACAGAATGGACTGGAAGTGCTGACGCCCCCGAGTTCAATGGAACGCCACTTCCTCTCTTCCGAGGGTCGTCGTAGCCCCTGAACTGGAAAGCAATCGACACCGCTGACTCCTGCAACCCTTCCGTCGCCTCCACCCCGCGGGGCGTCCCCAGAGCCGCTCTCCCCGGTTTGAGAGCTGTTCTCAACTTAGGAGGAAGTTGGACTTTCCGCTCATGGCTGTGCCTGCACTGAGGGTCGGGGCCAGCCAGAGCGGAGCTGTCAGCTCTGCTGCAGGGTGGTGGTTTGTCGTCTTAATTTTCCACTTGCTGAGCCCAGTCTGAAGAGGGAGAGCGAGCCCCGGGAGGGGCTGGACCCGCCATTCCATGCCGAGGGCATCTCTGAGCCTGTGGCCGCTAGAGGCGGTTTCCTGCTGCACAAATCAAGCTCAGTGTTGGCATTAGGAGTGTGAGATGTCATGTAGTTTCTATCTGCCTGTATTTTTGTCCTTTTTTGCTTTTTATTTTTTTTAATTTCTTGTTCTCCCTCGGTCAAGGAGGGCAGCTCCCTGTAACCTGTGCAACCCATAAAGCGATTGCAGAGGTCACTCATTCTGGTAGCCTGTCTCCTTGAGTAATGCTATTCCCTGTTTTTCTATGACCTGGGACCAGAGTAGCACAGACGGAGGGTTCTGTGACTAACGCACAACGTTCTCAGGCAGGAGCTCTAATCCCAGCTCTGTCTCCATTCCCTGGCTGTCGATGAAGACAGCAGCCTACCTCACAGGGCTGTTGTGAGGATAAATTCACTAATGTCTGTAAAGTGTGTGAGACGGGTGGCTGGAGAGTGCTACAGCTGAGCTGGTATCGGAAAGTCGCTTTGCAGATGATGTCTATTATGAAGTGCACCAGAGGCGCAGGTGAAAGTCCTGTATCCTAACATTGCAGGCGCCTGCTTGCTAGTACAGGCAGTGCTACTGCTACTGCTGACTTGCCCACCAGGGAAATGAAAGGTGGTCACTGGACTTGCGATTTGTTTTTATTTCTACTGCTCTTTGTAACTAAAAAGAGATTAACACTACCCTAATGGCAGCTGTCAGAGGCACCTGTGTGATGGAAAAAGGTCATAACTATCCCTGGCCTGGCCCGGCCCAGAGTCTAGTTTAGTTATGGGGCACAGTATTGTAACTGGGTTCCCTGTTACCCTTCTAATTGGGCTGGTAATAAGCCACTAGGAGCTCCATCCTCCCACACGGGAGCCAGCAGCTTTCCACGTATGGATTAACTACAGGAGCAAAAACTAGCCTGTCATGGCCTGCAGTGCTTGCACTGGGCTATAACTGTCGCAAAGACAGGAAGCAGCCCCTTGCCATTGTAATTGGAGCACTCCATCTGGTGTAGGGGAGATGGAATCGCTCTACTCTAGCTATGGACTGAAGCACAGGGGCAGAGGGTGGGAAAGCTCACTGGGGGTGGGTACAAGGGACCAGATGGCATTGGTGGCAGTGAGCTCCAGGTAGAGGTTACCTTGGCTTCAGCCTCTCTTTGAGTAGCATTGTTCAGAACTGCACCTGAGGGCGGGGCTGTCCTAGGCAGCGGCTGTCCTAGGCAGCTTGGTGGTCCTGGAGCCTGTAGTCATGCAAAACTTTTCATCTACATTTCACTTGCTTGAGAGGTTGTCACAATAATTTGACCAGTGTTTTACTTTTTCAGTCTGTACAATAAACAGTATGGTTTTTCCCTTCCAGCAGGTAAAAAAAAACTAAGCTATTGTCTAAATGGTTCAGAACTAGTGTGATATTGGGATACTTCAGTGGCTGTTATGTGATACTGGATCTTTTTACAACATTAGATTAAAGACAATAAAAAGGGATAGAGTAGTAACCGGTTCTGTCCTTTATTAACCACTGTATTCAGAGCAGATTGTTCTCTTGCTACAGACTGCAGCCAAACAGCCTAGGATAGGACCCCCCCATATCCCCAGCTGCATAATGTTTTTTATTTTGCTGTATCAGTGACAATGGGAGGAAAGAGGCAAAGCTACCATTAAATCATAGTGCTGAGGCCTGGTGCTTGAGCGAGAGCACTCGTGTGTGAATGGAGCTGGTACCCTACTGCCAAAAGGTTACATCGCTCAAGGGGGGCTTGTAATCTCAACCTGATTTCCAGTGCAGCAGGTAGTTTTAGAGAGGTACTAACACATGCAGTGTGGGATGCTCCTGCTATTCCAGGGGCCCTGATGGGTTGTAATACCTTGCTGTGCTACACAGGGCAGCGGACTAGATGATCTGGTGGGTCCCTTCTGGGCTTAAATTCTATGAGTGACAGCACTTGCCTCCCTTATTCCTCATTCATGTCCAGTTTTCACACACCCCACACAGCCTCAGGCCATCGTTCCACCATTTGCAGTTGAGCCACACCACACCTGGCCCTCCCAGCCTAAGGGGTCCAGGTGCAGAGGAGGAATAAAGGCAACTATGTAATTAACTCAAACAACATTTAGAAGCTGCACCTGCAGAATAGGCGGCTTAAGAACAAGGTGGTGTCTGCTGTAGGCCGTCAAAGCGGTAGGCACCTGACTGAGCAAGCAATATGAGCCATGACTTACAGGCCACTTCTTGGGGCCACACAAGTGTTGCCAACAGGGTTCCTGCTCTGCAAACAAGCTGGACAGAGTTGGGACCTAAGGAAGAGACTTCAGCCACAGCCAGGAAGAAGCCTGTTGAATGTTGGGGGGGAGGGATAGCTCAGTGGTTTGAGCATTGGGCCTGCTAACCCCAGGGTTGTGAGTTCAATCCTTGAGGGGGCCACTTAGGGATCTGGAGCAAAATCAGTACTTGGTCCTGCTAATGAAGGCAGGGGGCTGGACTCAATGACCTTTCAAGGTCCCTTCCAGTTCTAGGAGATTGGCCATTAAATGCTCTTATGCTGTTTACTGGTCCCTACCAGCAATTTCAACCTGTTAACTGATTGTCTCCTGCAATCCTTGACCATGCACAACACAAGAGCTGCAGCAGAGCCCCTAGTCAGAATGCAGGGACAGCTAGAAGGCCAGGCTGAGGCCGGATACATAGCAGCTCTACTTGGCCTTCTGTGAACCTACACAGTATAGTGAGGTATGGTGTCTCCAACTTCCCTCTCCATCCTAGGCACCATCACCTAAGCCAGTCGTCTTCAGGGGGCAACCCCACTTTTATCTATGGAGCCTCCCCAGGCTACAACTGCACCCACCTTGAAGAGGAGTTGGAGCTTGTCCCATCCAGAAAATCCTAGACCTCAGAGGGTGCTTGTCTTGTGGGAGAGAAGAGGGTGACCTTACTGCAGTCAGGTTCTTATACTGCACCCAGCCCCATACCTGTGTTACCCCAGCCTTGACTATCTAGGTTTATTCCGTTTGTTAAGGGCTCGCTATGGATCATGGGACTTGGTGACACTGAGGGAGCGTTACTCAGCAAGTGAAGCTGGGTAACACTCCCTGGTGGCTCCATAGTCCCCACAGAAAAAAGACCAAATGAGGCAAAGGTAGGGGCACTACCTCATGCTGGTTGAAGATTTTAAAACCAAGAGGCAGGTAGCAACTTGCATAGGGATCACAAAAGGAAGAGGCGCGAAGTCATTACGACAGGGGTCTCACACTCAATTTACCTTAGGGACAGTGCTAGTCCTCAAAGCCTCCCAGCGGGCCAATGTCACTCATGCCGCCCAGAACCCACCCCCAAAAAACTCTGTCCCCCACCTGCCTAAGGCTCTGGGATGGTGTTTGGGTGAAATGGAGGTCTGGGGTAGGGGATTGAGGTGCAGGCTCTGGGAGAGAGTTTGGGCTCTAGGAGGGGGTCTGGGGTGCAGGCTATGTGAGGGGTATGTGTGGGGGGGTGCAGGCTCTGGGAGAGAGTTTGGGCTCTGGGAGGGGTATGTGGGGGCGTGCAGGCTCTGGGAGAGAGTCTGGGGTGCAGGCTCTGGGAGGGGGGCAGGCCAGGGGGGCTTCTGCTCACTGCTGCCCCCAGGCACGGCCCCCGCAGCACCCCATTGGGCTCAGGGGCAGTGCACAGAGGCACAGCCCTGCCCCTGGAGCGAGCAGGCAGACGCGGATCAGCTCCACCGCCGGAGCACCTGACAGGGGAGCGCCAGGTGGGGCCACGGAGAGACCCAGCCCCAAAACTGCTGGAGCCCCACAGACTGGGAGTTTGAGACCCCTGCCTTACGGTCAGGATGAAGAGAGCAGCTGTTTCCCCACAGCACAGAGCACTAGGCCTGGACTTGATAAAGGGACAAAAATAAGAGGAACTCAATGCGGGGAGCTGGAGAGGTTTCATTTGTGCACCACGCCAGGGCTTTTCTAAAAACAGCCCAGCTGAATTTCTGCCCCTCCCCTTTCTTCTAATTCTGCCTCAGCCTGATTTGCAGCAGTGCTCAACCCCCATAGCTCACAGTTGGAAGAGTTGCAGGTGCTCATTGTGTCTGGAAATCTGTTTCACTGAGCTTTAGGTCTCCAAAGCACTTTGCCAACATTAAAGTATCCACAGGAAGCAAGATTTACCCCATTGTCCATATCAGGAACCTGAGACCAAGATACAGTAAGTCACTTGCCAAAAGTCACAGAATTAGGTTCACAGCTGGGAGTCAAGACTCAATTTAGCAGCACAGCAAACTGGAACCTCACTTTGTATTTCCTCTCTGCTCCCTGTAGCACAGGCAGCACTAGTGACACTGAAGGAAACGTAACAGTCCGTTCTCCTACCACGCAGCCAAGAGGACTTGGGCTCCCCAGATTAAGCCATTTATACAGCACCATCAGCGCCCATGGTGCGTTAGGATCTAAGCGAGATCCCCATTTCACTCAACTACATTCTATTCGCTGTGGAGGTCAGTCCAGAGAAGAGGGGAAGATGGAGGCTGAGTGACTGACTACACATAGCAAACGAGAGCCCTCTAATAGCTGGAGCTGCCACTACTGCAGGAGAATGAACGTACCCTGCTCCTGCCTCTGCCCGTGGTGGATTTACTCAGCAGCAGCCTAGGATTAACCCACCATCTAAAGAATGGGTGCGTTTCCCAGAAAAGTATCACCTCCCAAAGAAATGCAAATTCACACTGGTGCCAAGGTTGAACATCTAGAAGCTTTATTTCAATCCTTTACAATAGTAAGAATCACAACGTCAAATCAGGAAATGTTGCTAATGGAGACACCAGTCTTGTACAGTCAGTCAATGAGGGGGGGTGAAACAAAGGCAGAAGTAAACCAGTACGAATTCACTCCCTGGTGTCAGTACCAGGGGTTTGCACTCCCCCTCTAGTATTCTACCACCTCTCCCAAGTAGCTGGAGTCTCAGACTTTACATCCATGCAATAATCTCCCCCCCCTCCCCCCATCAGCACCCTCTAGATTATAGAAACATTTGTATCACTCAACATTACAGCAACAGTTGGCTGCCAAAACTGGACAGCTCCGTGCTCTCCTCAGTCATTATGGTGCATCTCATGTGACGCGGAAGGAGCCTCTGTATAATATTCCTACAAACACAAAAATGTTAATACTTAACCCTTAGAGAGCACCTTATACACACGGATCATACCTCACACCTCCACTGTGAGGTCACTATTATTACCCCCATTTTGCAGATGAGGAAACTGAGCCCGAGAGGTTAAGTGATTTCCCAAGACTACAGAGAGAGACAGTATCGAAGCCAGGATTAGAACTCGTGTTCCGTGCTCCTAGCCCTGTGCTCAGAGCATACCTGCCTCTCAGTCCACCCCCTCCCACTTTCCTTCTATGCCTTTTCCACCATGTACCTATGTTAAGGGATTACTGAGCCTTCAGGCAATACCGAGTGCCAGAAAGGGAAGTCAGCAGAGGGCTGGAATAAAAGGAGTCTTGACTGATCTTAATACAGGATGGCATCCAGTGTGAGAGATTTTTGTGAGAAGGAAAATATATATTGTAGCTAGATCGTCAGTGGCAAAGGGCAACAAAAGGTGGAGGATGCTTTCCACAGCTTTCTTCCATAGTTCTACATTTATCTTGGCTTCTACTGCTTGTCAAACTCTTCTGGGAAGCGAAGAATCTTCCTGTGAATTTCCCCCCCCACACACACTCTGAAACTGCCCCTGGGCGGAGTGACAATGTCTGTGGGGGAGTCATATCTTTTATTGGACCAACTTCTGTTGGTGAGACAAGCTTTTGTGCTCTGAAGTCGGCCCAATAAAAACATGTGACTTCACCCACCTTGTCTCTCTAATATCCTGGGACCAACATAGCTACAACAACACTGCATAGCCTTGGGCAGAATGGCATTTCTGCCACCCCAAAAAGACGACACTGTTCTCCAGCCAACGAACCGGTTACTCCTCTTACTGAGCCTTGGCACGGTGCTCCAGCGAAAGCACTAACAAGGAAATGGCCTGAGGCTAAAGAGGTCTTGGCCTTTTCTTTCCTTCTGTCACCTGTGGTAGAACATGGGACATCCTGGCAGTTCGAGGATCTGGAAGACACTGAGTAGCCGTGTTTCAATCAGGTCAGAGGGCACCAAACACACAATGGTTCTAGTCTAGAGCCTCATTCACACTGATGCACTATGCTGTGTACAGGGGATCAGCATAGAGAACTACATTCAATTAGCAGTACGGGGCCAAGAAGGACAACGGGAGGCACATTCAGGCTGTAGCCCAGCCTCTGGGGCCAGGTGCTGCACGGCAGAACACACGCAGCCCCGTAACAGCAAAGGCCAATGCAGCCAGACCGTGCAGCCTCCTGCTGTAGTGGCCTTGAGTCTATCCACTTGTTTATTTGAATGTCCTTTGTTTTGCAGTATTAAAGCCCCACTGAACGGTGTATGTCACTGATAAGCAACGGGATGCAAGGCTCCACTGTCAACTAAACAGCCCCCAGGCACTGAGAAGCCAGCCATTCCCACCGATGCCCTGACTGCACCCCAATGCGACACGTTGGTGCGTTAGAGAGCTCAAGTATGGAAGGTGGAACCAAGAGTCAGCCCAGAAAAGGAACCTCCAAGCTCCTGCAGGAGTCACTTTCCAAAGAGCCTATTAACCTCACCGGCACCTTTCACCACATCAGCCATTTCAGACGTCTCCAAGCCAATCCCAGCATTACCCACAAGCCCAGAAAAAGATTCCTTTTCCCCCCCAAGGTGAGAGTTGTCATGGCCCTAGGGGACACATTCCCATCTAGCCTTACCGTGGTTACAACGGAGCTGCCCTTGTTAGCAGGGCGCATCTCCATTTCCAGCCCATCACACTCTGCCACGGGGCTGCTCAGCGCTGAGACCACGGCAGCCCGTTGCTTTTATGCCCCATCCATCGGGAGTCAAGTCCATTGTAGCCTAAAGTTTCCTGTCAGATGTGCTTATGAAACCCAATCCAACTGCCACCAGGGAAAAGAACGCTAACCCCACCCCACCTGTCCCCTGGCTGTGCCAAGCCATGCCAGCTTCTTGCAGATACCTGAGAAACCAGGGGAATTCCCTGGGTCTACAAGGACATCTCAGGCCAGGAACATTTACATTCAAGCCACATTTAATTCTGACTCAACTCACCACTTTTCAAAATGGAATTTATTTACTACATAGTCCTAGGATCAACCCTAACAAGAATACACACAGATCCCTGGCGTTACGCTACCTCCTGCCAGTTGAACCCCACCCAACTGGCATCCCTAATGTCTGGGAAGAGGAGCCCGGCTCACGAGAAGCCTTCCGTTTTACATGTGTCATCTGGAGAAGATGCAGCTGAAGAGAGAACCTCTGGCTCCTTCGAGCACCGCAAGTCAACATGGCTCAGAAGCCTTTCCCCACACGGGGGCCAATCCTGCTCCCACTGGAGTCAGTGGCTGACTGCAATGGAAGCAGCATTGAGCCGTGAGGGGCAACAGCTCAGGAGTTTTCAATTTGCGGGTCGATGTCCCAAATATTTAAAGGCAAACCAGGACTAACGGGATTTTCAGCTTCTCGCAGAGATTTTCCAACCTGCTGCAGAATAGCCAGTAACGCTTCCCGCAGCTTTAATTTTCAGGTCTCAGCATAACTCAGCGCTTGCTCCCATCCCTCCATATAGGAAACCAGAGCCATTTCAACCCCCCCCACACAACTATTGCCAGGTGAGCAATACTTACAGCTATTTCTTTAAAATAAAACACAAAATTCTTAGTAAAACGGAAGCTGTCCTAACAAAACCAAACTGGTATATCTGGATCTAGTTTAAGTCACCTAAACACAGGCACAACAAGTGTTAGAGAGAAGTGGCACAGAAGCACAGAGAACTCTTAGCGCTCAGCTGAAACCTGTGAGAGTTTGGGACAGTTTGTGCACATTCAGAGATAGGCCTTCACTCTGCTGCCACCTTAAGATGCTGTGTAAGCTTATCGACCGACCAATTCATCAGAGAAAAGCAATCAAGAGGGATGGGGAGGAGGTAAAACTTAACTCTTGGCAAAACAGGTTTTTTTCTTTTTCTTTTTTTGTAATCTCAGAACATAAAGTGCAATGTTGCTATCTGCCTTCCTATCATGGCCCCCGAACTAAACACTCGCTGCCCAGTGAAATCGGTAAAAAGGACCATCAGACACATCCTGCCTCAATGGCTTTACTCTTCCCTGCGGTCTCTAGCAGCATGAAGTGAAAAGAACGTGATATTTCAGCTTCCACCTCGCTCCGAGTCATTCAGAAGAAAACAAAGGAGCGTTGGCCATACGTATCTGGAGCGCGTGGCTGGATTTTACAGCAGTGACTGGAGTCTGTTATCAGCTGCTTCTCCACAGGAACCTCGTTCATTACTGCACATTTCTCAACTCCTGGGTCTGGAGAGGAGCCCCAAGCCTGCCTTCAGATTACCACCAATCCCAGCATCTGGTGTTAAACAGGAATTTAGCTGGGGCTCCACATACCTGCAGACACGGGACTGAGAGATTGTCATTGGGTGATGTGCACCTACCCTACTGCAGAAATGCGCCAGCCAGTGCAGCCCTGTCAGGTCTCCTATTTCAGAGCAAACTTCCATTATTGCTTTGGGAAACAAAGTCTGTGCCTTTTCCTGTTAAGGGGATTAACCTTCCCTCTTGAAACCATTTCTCTTGCTCAAATACCCCCTTCCCGCTCAATCCCAATTCACAGATGTAAAGAGATCTCGCTGGTGTTTAGAATTTAGTAACAAAACGTAGGAAGCATCAGAGAAGGGGCAGTGATATATACCGGGAGGGGTACATGCAGGTGAATGGGTCTCTATGAACATCAAGAAAGATCTGAGCCAGCACCTGCAGAGCCAGAGCGGCTGTCACAGTGCTTCAGGGCATCACAACACAATTCTGCCATCTTACCCTGGGGAAATGCTTGTTCTCCTCCCTTCCTGAGGTAGCAGGACAGCAAGAGCAACTGGCTATGGGGCCACCTCTTAATCCACCCCACTGGGAGCAGTCTTTCAACGAATGGGTTGGCTATTCCTGGATTACTGGATATGGTGCTGCCCCGGCTGCCTCTGGTTGTGCAGCCTCAGCCCTACATCTCCAGCGGCCATCTCTCCAGAGCAAGGTAAACGGCGGAAAGAACAAAGAGGGTTACGAGAATATTAACCGCCTCGGGATGGGCCCTCAAAACAAGCATTGAGAGATGTAAACAACTATGTGGAACTTTCAAGCACAGAGGGCAGGAGAATTTGACAAGCCCAGCAACTTCTCCCTGGTCTTAGGGTAGAGTGCGTGTAGCATGAATTGGAGAGGAAAGGTGGTGGTGATGGGGAAGAGGGGAACAGAGGGAGTTTTATGGAGAGAACAGGGTATATATAACAGCCCCTTTCAGGTGCAAATCTGCATTGTTTATTCAATTTTGTATTTAGAGGAAAAAGCACTTACAAGACTAGCAGACCACTTGGATGCAAACTATTACATTTTAATGCCATTTTATTAGAAATCATGCAAACTTTAATATAAAAAATACAAGTGCAATAAGAATCTTTGTGTGTAAATACAGATTCCGGGTTACCGTGTCATTGTCAGCTTCCCAAAGAGAAATATTCCCACAAGCAGGGGAAGATGTGGGCTCCTCTCCGCCCCCCCTACTTCAAATAGGCCAGCCCCCTTAGCAGAAGTCTGTCTTCAGTTAGCTTTGATCCCTGTATTTTGTTATTCTGCTTTTTGCTTTAAGTTAGTTTGATGACTCAAGACCACCAGTTTTTTATATACATTTTGTTTCTTTAGTGTCGTTCGCAACATAAAACAAGGAGCTCAAACCACAATGGTGTGTGATCTCTTGATGAGCCAGGGCTGTAACGCATTCGTATTGTAAGCCTGCCTACTCTGCCCCTCCCAACCCTTCACGGACATTCAGCTCTCCCTCTCTGGCTCCCTGAATGGGAGGCAGCCCTTCATTTCTTCCCCATCCTCGCCTCCCACCAGATTGCATCTAGCCAGGTAATCTCTTTACCCCTACATTTAACCTTTGTTAAAAATAATACACATCACACTGGATCCCTTGCACCAGAACACACACCCTGCATTAACCTGCAACACACTGTTTGAAGCAGCTTCCTGCCCCGCTACCCTAACCCTGGCCTGATACCATGGCAAAGAAAAAGAAACAACCAACGGTTTGTGGCTATTCGAGTTAATAAATATACTTTGCGCCCTTTGTTAATCCAATAGAAGCAACTACAAAGGTGCCAGGGCATCCTCTGGGGCTTGGTTATTGACCCCGAGAGGAGGTTCTCTAAGCATCCCCTTAGCATCGCTTGTTGCAGTCAATACAAGGCTTAGTTGAACTGTTACAGCAAGAGATTTTTTTTTTTAAGCACATTCTTATGCCTTTCCTTTCCGACATGGCTTAATCCCATGAATTTGCTCCATCATTTTAAAATATTTAAAATAAAACAACACAAAGAAAAACAACAGTTACAATTGCTGGATATGTCGATAAGAAGCCAGCACTGCAGCAGCGGTTAATGTCTTTATTCCTATGGTTAGGAAAAGAAGGAAAGAGAGAAAAGGAAACTTAGCATGGTCATAGCACAATAAATCATCAACACTTCGTCACAAAAAAAAAAAAATGAAACGGTTAAAGTCAACAGTTAAAACAGCCTAATGTGTGTGTATAATATCGATAATCATTAAATAGGAACAGCCGAAACTGAAGCAGCAGGAGGAAAAGTTAAAAAAGAGAAAGATCACAGCTTATCCCCATTAACTCCGGCCTGGCTTTGGCCACTCGTAGCGCAACCCCACCACTTCCGCCCAAACGCAGCCATAGAATGAGGCTTGGCACCCTCCCCAGAACGAGAAGTGGCTTTAAGCACATGTTTAGTCTAGAGATCTCCAGCTGCCTGTCCCTAAGAAACACATCATTTAGACTCACGCTGGTGCCTCCTAAGAGCAAGAGGATTGGAGGTGAGGCGAGGAAAGGATCCCCTTTCCACCCAACACGGGATCACCAGAGCCTGAGACACACTGGGGCAGGCGGAGCCAGCGTCACGAGGAAATGAACCTGATTCCTGGGCTGTTTGGGTGAACAACTACTTGCCCCGTTGACAGACAGCACCACTGAAAGGGAAGCTAGCCCTGCTAAAACGCTGTCCCCTTCCCACCTAAAGCCAAGTGCCGGGTTAAGGGATCCAAGCTGAGTTACTCTGGGAAGCACACGGGAGGCGGGGCGGGTGGGGACAGTCACAAGCCTTGCAGAGAAAGCACCGCAGAAAGGTCGTCTGCATGGGGAGCTGGCTGTTGCAGCGGTGACGAGGAGGTGATGGAGCCCAGGCTCTCGCTGACGGACGTGCTACACCAGGGGGAAGTGCTGCTGGAAAGGTTGGGGGATTTGGAGACGATGATGTCCGCTCCGTGGTCCGTGCGAGCCTTGGCCTTCTCACGGAACGTCAGTTTGTGGGATTCAATCTGCAGCGACACAAGGGGGTAGGTGAGATGGGGAGTGGGGGAGGGGAGAGGGGGCAGGGGGGCGGAGGATGATACCATAATGTCATCATTAGATGCCTGGAAAATAAAAGGCAATTTTGTTCATTAAAAATATGGCAAAATATTGATAGAAAAATGTAACTTTAAGCTTAAATCCGTGAGATCAACGTCCACAGGCTGTTCCGCCCCTGCTGCCAGTGCTCGCCCCGCCCCGCCCTGCAGAGCTGAGAAGAGAGGAAGGTGCGAGCACTTACTTGTTTCTTGTATCTGAGTGCTGAAGCTCTGAATTTCCCTTTGGTCACCACCACCCACAGCGGGCGCAGTCGGCCCTACTCCGTTCTCCCGCATTTCACGGTCTGCCTGGGGCGCCGTCACATCTCCATTCTGAGGGGCCTGCGCCAGCAGCGCTCCCTCTTCGCTCCCCTCAGGCTAGAATGAAACAACGGGGTTGGGGAGGACAATGACGTGTCAGTAGAAGGATGGGAATGAAATGGAGTGAAATGAAGAAACTCCAGTCAGGGTCCCACGGAGACCCCTCTCCGCTCACACCAAGATGGGGGGTGGTTAGAAATGGAGCAGAGAAGTGCAACCATCAACTCCCCGGTTTCCTGAAAACCCACCTGTATGGAGCAGCTCTCCAATCAGAGTGACATCTGGCAGCGACACGCTTCAATAACCCACAACCCCAGCCCGTCTCCCAAAACCTCCCTGGCCCCCCGCCACATCTCAGCTAGCTAGTCATAGCAGTCACTCAATGAGCGCTCATATTATTAAACATCTAGTCACTTCCATGGACTATGCAGTACATTCACATGTAGTACCAGGCTAGCAGCAAGAAGACTAGAACAAAGTGACACCATCAGACTACCAAGCATTACCCTGTAGGGTTAAAAGCGAAGGGACTTGTGAAAATAAGTGATCTGAATATATTGCAGTGAGACAGTCTCCTTGATTTGATTGTTTCTATTTCTTATTTGCTTGCTTGCCAGATTAATAATCCACAGTGGATCCCACAGCCACAAAGGCAAGTTAGCACAGAAGACCACATCCTTGCCATACTGGCTGAAGCTGGTCTCTGGCCATTGGGTGCAGCTCTACAGGGGATAGGATTCTGTTCTGTGGCACGTTCTCCTTAACACGGGTGATCCTATTTGGAATCACCGATGTCCAGTACACTGCTGTTGGGAAAATGAGTTTACACTCCTAAATTAGAGCTGTGGCTTCTTCAGGGGAATGCAGAATGATCTGGAAAGCCCCTCAGCAGATGGGACTAGCAGCACAGGAGGGGGCTGAGAAGAGACGAGACACCATCTGGAAGAAGGCTGTGTTCACAGGGGCAGAGTGAGAATTGCAGACAGAACTCATCTCTATTGTGCATTCTCTGTATCGAGGGGTGCTGTGGATGGTCCTGACTCTAACAATGAATGCACGCCATGATATCTTGGCCACCATCCTGCTCCTGCTCACCACGCTCCTTTGGAGAAAGCCTTTACAAAATGGGTTCCTCGAGCGGCTAAGGGGATGCATTTGGAACAAGGATTTTGCTGTTTTCTTTCAGAGAATCTGAGTGGGGGCTGAGAGATCTTATTGGCTATAGGTATGGCCATTTCCTACACTGCCTAGCGGAGCTGCAAATCTAGCAATAGCTGGCAATTCCCCACCAGCCTCGTGCAGCCTCGACAGACAGTGCACCCGTCTGACCCCCTTTCTGGGGTTTAAGCCCACATGAACACAACCATAATTTTGGTACCTAGATAATTCTAAAGGAAAACACACAGAAACTTGCAAGGTTCCCACCTCTACACCATTCTTCCGCAAGCAGAGCAAGACCAGCTGTCTTGCACCTAACCCCTTGACAGACCACTAAAGGGCAGTTACAACCAGAAAAGTACCCCTCTTACTCAGTTCTGCGCATCTGTGATTTACTATTTAAAACAAGGTCTGACTCCAGAGAGCCCGGAGCAGCCCACAGAGCTATAGATGAGTAAGCTGGAGTCTAGTCTGCCTCACACACTGGCGACAGAGATAGATTAGATCTGACGGCAGGTGTTGAGGGAAGAGGTACTAGGCACACTACTTGGCTTCTCGCACCCCCAGGCGAATGTCCAGCTCTGACAGGGAAATCACAATGCAAACTGGATGTGGAGGTGACAGAGACACTATCTATGGAACCCAACACCACTGAACAACATTGGCCATCAGCAAACTGCACTAGTATAATTACTGTAGAGCATAAATAGCTGAAACAGCCTGGCATAAAATAGGACAGGGATTAGATTCCAACCCCTACCCTAATATATCAGCTCCTTTTATACCGACTTAAAGCCATTTGTCTGCTAAAGTCTGATTGTCTGGGAGCTAAAATTAAGTTTAAAGGATTCAAAAGTGGAAGAAAAATCCTACTTTTCCCTAAATAAATATGGTTGGCAGCGTCTCAATTTTAAGGGGGTCTATTTGTATCCTTGTTTGTGTGTGAATCCTGCCATGTATGCTATTCTCCCAGCCCCTACACAGACTCTGGAACGGGGACTGTTTACGATCTTGTTTGAGGCAGAACCTGGCACAATGGGCCCCAACCTAGACGGCCTCTCGGTGCTCCCACACCATAAATGTCAGTTACGAACAAACAGGATGGAGACAATGGAAAGCTAAAGCATTTGGAAGGGGATGCTTTGCCCCAGTGCCCTCCCCAGGGGCCGAGATGACGCTGGCTTTTGTGCTGGAACACAGGATTTCTTCCTTCCTATGCCACAGTGCTTCGAACTAAACCCCTGGTGCCAATGAATCGACCTGAATATGTGAACTCAGAGACTGTCTCACTGGTTTAACACTGGAATAAATTGCCTAGGGAGGTTGTGGAATCTCCATCTCTGGAGATATTTAAGAGTAGGTTAGATAAATGTCTATCAGGGATGGTCTAGACAGTATTTGGTCCTGCCATGCGGGCAGGGGACTGGACTCGATGACCTCTCGAGGTCCCTTCCAGTCCTAGAATCTATGAATCTATGAAACTCCAGCTCCATTCTCACGTGTACATGGCTTGGTATGGTAGCCTGCACATTCATAATGAAAAGGTCATCTAAGTGGGGGTGATTTCCCACCCCTAAAAGCAGATGCCTCATGGCTGTAGTAAAGCTGAGAGATGCTCCAGTGCAGTTTACAGAGCTGTGGCTGAGGGTAGTTTGAATTATTTCATGTCCTTGTGGCAGAGAAGTGCTGTACCAAGATAGCATCCAACTCTAAAGCAAGAATTCATTCTTACAGTTATCCAGAGGAAGGGTTCAGAGCTGGGTTTAGTATGAGGTTAAACCACCAACGGAGGATTCTACCAGGCAGACAGATTCCTTGATGCAGTAAAATGCCTATTTGCAGCCCAGAGCACACTGATCTCAGCAGCTCTGTTTGGGAGAGAGCTTCCAACTAGCCATTCCGGTTGCTCTGACTGGTGCAATAAGGAAGTTACACAAACACTTAGCCAGGACTAGCGAGCTGGTATGCTAACATCACAACAGAGGGAGGAAAAGTAGGATGCAAGGCTTTCCTCTCACCCTTGCAACAATGGACCGGTTTATACATCTAGCCTAAAAGATTAAGCCTCTTCTCAGACCCTCTAGAGGGAGGGAGACAAAATTAACTAGGCTGCTCTCTGAGAGCAGCGGTTCTCACACTCTGCATCGTGACCTGTTTTATTGGGGTCGCCAGAGCTTGCGTTAGACTCGCTAGGACCCGGGGATGAAGCTGAAGCCCGAGACCCACTATCTGGGGCGGAAGCCGAAGCCCAAAGGCTTGAGCCCAGGCTACAACTTCAGCCCTACGTGGGATCGTGTCGTAATGTTTGCTGTCAGAAAGGGGTCGTGGTGCAATGAAGTTTGAGAACCGCTGCTCTAGAGACATGCAGTGGGACCCACCTAGAATGGACACTGACATGGTTCAGAGCTCTCTCCCATTTAGCCCTTCCTTGTTTTCTGGATTTAATGACAGAGTGATTATGGAAGTGATGCTGGGAATGAGTAAATGGCCACAGGCTGACTGAAGGGGCCAGGTGGATGCATTAGCAATGAGACAGGGAGCTGAACTGAGCTCAAGAAAACCTCTCTCACAGAGCGGAATGAAATGTACCTTCACTGTGCCTCCTGCTGGCACGTGTCCGACATTGTCCAGAGAGCCCACTTTCGCCTGCGCCTTCTCCTTGAAGTTCAGCTTCTGGTTCTCGATTTTGACATCTCCTCCCCCTGGAACAAAAGAGGCGGATGGAATTCATTATTGGTTTCAGAACAGGGGAGCACTTGGAGCAGAGTCTGACCCAGGACCTCCCTCCTCCTCCTCCTGCTCCAAACTCACCCCCAGAGTTCTGCGTTAAGCCAATTACTTCGTAGGGGGTAGAGTGGAACAGTGAATTAAGTGTGTCAGCCTTTCACCAACTGAGGCCTGGGCTCAAATCTGATCATTGTCAAGATGAAAGTTGGTGAACTCCACCTCTGCATACAAAACCACAATACAAGCATGCATGAGTTCCAGAGTCCAACCCTGGAGATGCCCCTGGGCAGAGAATGCTGCATGTTAGGACGAGTATGTAGGAAGAACTGCACATTACCACCTTCATTATACCAGCGGTGCTTCCAACTTCTCTCCTCCAAAGGAGTACGGTCAATCCACGTTTAAATGTCAAGGTTATTTCTGATTGCATCCTCTAACTGCCCACTCACATACATGTGCAGACACCTCTCCCTCCATGTCCTTTGGCAACCTCGTCTCATTATTTACGTGGATGTTTGCAAGGGATCCACAACCTGATCTTGGTGTATGATTTCTGACTCCCTTTCATTCACTGCATTCCCCCAGTAGTTTAGCTAGTTCAACAAAGAACTAGATAAGTTCATGGAGGATAGGTCCATCAATGGCTATTAGCCAGGATGGGCAGGGATGGTGTCCCTAGTCTCTGTTTGCCAGAAGCTGGAAACGGGCGACAGGGAATGGATCACTTGATGATTACCTGTTCTGTTCATTCCCTCCGGGGCACCTGGCATTGGCCACTGTCGGAAGACAGGATACAGGGCTAAATGGACCTTTGGTCTGACCCTGTATGGCCGTTCTTATGTTCACTTATTTTCCATTCCATCTCCATCAGCTGCAATTGTAAAACTGCATCCACTAATCACTGTCTTCTAGGGCAGGAAGACCTGCCTCATTCCAGACAGACTCCCGTGACACTGCATGAACAGCTCAGGAGGCAACCCTGTGTCAGCAATGCAGCCAACAGCACGAACCATAGAACAAGCAAATCCTCACTTTGTCCTCCCCAAACATTGGGGTGGGGGAGGAGAAAAATAAGCCAGTTCCTATGTTTGACAGTGCTGCACTCTGCTGGAGGGATGGAAAGAGGCCCAAAGACCTACTTGAGATTTGTGGCAAGTTCTCGATGAATGTGGGAGGGCTGCAACCCCCATCAAGTAACAGGAGACGTGCAGTGTATTGTTCTGCTTCCTCTAACAATTTTATTAGAGAGCTGTTCATATAGTCAAACACTGGCGGCAATTTCAGCCCTCCAGGGACATCATTAAATACATAAGCTCCTCAGCATTTTAAAAGAATTTCTGAGCTTTGCGTGGGTGAACAGAATCCTTTCTGGCCAATGGATTTTATCCCATCATTTTGGCCACACAGAATTGCTTAAAAATGTGACATAACAGATAATTCTTGCTGGACTATTGTGTTTTAATCAGCCCTGGACAAGAGCAGTTATTGTAGTGTTGCGTAGAGCTTGTTACTGCAAAGCACTGAATAGACAGAGGCAAAGTTTGTCACACGATGTTCTCAAAGTGGGAGAGAGTTTTGGATGCACTGAACCATGATGTTCTGTGCACAAGGTTGAATTGCTTTCAACCCAAGAGACTTTCGGGCTGGGTCTGGGGACTTCTTTGGAAACAAAGACTAGCTTGGAGTGTGTGTTTACAGATTTGGACTGGGACCTCTGTTTTCTCCACAGAGGCATGTTTCATTACCGGGGACTCTTCTGTCCAGGTGAATGTCCCTTGCTACTGAAAAAGCCAGCAAGTCAAGGACCTGGACCACACTCTTTGGGTTTACTCAAGGGTCAGCTTGATCTGACACGAAGCAAAGTTTAGACAACTGGCCTGCAGCCATAACACCTCGGACTGTGATCCTGTCAGCATTTCAGCTAAAGAGAGGGTCTGCTCAGTGGAGTCCAATGGAAATCTCAGATATTGGAGGAATTGGTGCCTCTGCTGTGTTGTCAGTGGGGAACAAAGGATTCTTGCACATCCATTCTGTTAAGTGATTTAGGATCATTTGAGGACAGGTGTTACATAAAAAGTATGGATTGTTACTGTACAAAAGGTCTCCGGCATCTGTTCCGGAGAACTGGAGAGAGGTTACTTCACCCTTCTCTAATGCCTTCCCTCTGAGGATCTCATTAAGCTCAAACCCCTTGAAAGGCAGGTATCTCACCATTCTAGAGTTGGGAAAACGGAGGCAGACGGGTTAAGTGACTTGCCTTGTTCTAAGCCTGGCTGTAACAATGACTTGCTATTGGGGGCGAGTGACTGTCTCAGCGAGGCGTAGAACAAGGCAAGTCACTGTCACAGCCAGGATAGAATCAGCTCTCCTGATTCCCAGTCCCCTTCTCTAACCAGGAGATCACGCTGCATCCATAAGAAACTAGATACTTCCCTTCGGAATACCATCCAGCCACCTAACTTGCTCCAGTTGGGATCACAGGTTCTGCCCGAATGACACGCAACAGTCACTAAATGGCGAAGCGTGAGGGTGCGTTTTACCTGGCTTGTGTTTTATATTCGTTTTAGAGCCACACTTTGAGGACACTTTGGAAATGTCAACTTTCTTGCTCTGGATCTGCACCTACAGAGACAGGAAGGAACAACTCAGCACAAAGAAACACGTCTTATGAAACTGGAAACCACTGTCTCACCACAAAGGGCAGTTGATATTTAACGAGGTCTTAATCTCCCCTTGCCACACTTTTCCCATTAATCTGGTAGGTGTCAAATAGCATTGCTGATGTAGGTTTCAAGAATTCTTAAGAAAAAGGCAAACATTCATTAGTATTATCAAAAGCCCTGTCCCAGCCAACAAAGGGTGAATATGTGCAAGTAGAAACGTGTACTGAATAAAACCAGTAGAGATGGATAGTGACCAGAAATGAGTGTCTCTTATGGCATATGCATATGAGTATTAAAGTTTGACCAAAGAAGCCAATTCCACCACCAAGTTCCCCAAACTGTTTCTATCCAACACCAGCCTTGACTTTTAAACCTGTCCCATGTTGCCTTCAGCCAAGTGCCAGGAAAGAAGTTATCTGTATTGGTCCATTTGGAGTAAGGCTATCCTGCTGTGGTGCCAAGCATATACCATAGGCTCCAACTTTTTCTCTACCATCTTCAGCCAACACACCAAGATGTGGATCCACCAGATATTAAGTCTGTTTCTTTAGGGCATGTTGACAGGCATGCACTGCTACGTGTGGGGATAGACTGCATCGCCAGACCTAAGACTGTGTCTTACTGCTATTATAAAAACAGGCTGGATTTGGGGGTTCTCGGAGATAAGCTATGGAAATACATATATTTTATTTACTGGGTTTTATTTGCTGCAGCAACATCATCACAAGGTTGTTTTCTTGACAAATCTCAAACTACGCACATTTGGGCCTGATCAATACCTGACTGGGAAACCTCCAGAAAACCAGCAACAGCAGTAGTGTAAGTGATTCAATAGATGGCCTTCTTCTGGGTCAGTAATGAGTCAATGTCCCAGCATGAAGTTAGCCTAGGGCTGCTGGTGGAGGTGTCCTCTTTTGGAAAAGATGTAAAGCCAAGGCTGTTGCTACTTTAAGCCATTAAAGATTTCACAGCGTTTTCCCCCAGAATGGGGTTTTAGCCCTGATACCTGGGCTGAATTCTAGCTTCAGTAACTATACTGTGCCTCCTGGAGTTTCAGTAGCATGTGTGATTCTTCCGCTGCAGCCCCTAACCTGCTGTGTAGCATTGCTGTGTGCCACCAAACAGTTAACCTATTCCATCCCAGAGGAAGCTGCATTTCAGTGGCAAATGAAGTTATTCTTGCCTGGTTAATTTGTAAAATGCTGCATGGAAGATGCTATATCACCAAGATTTCCCCCACAAGGAATTAATAACTTCTAGTTATTTTAATAGGACTAACTCGGGGGGGGGGGGGGGGGGGAGACATGGGAAGATCCTCTTATCTAGTTCCTCCTTTGCTTGGAATATGCAGTATCAGATTATCCATATAAACAAAATGAAAGTATTTCCTTATTATTGAGTTCACCTCTTTATAAACTAGAGAGAGAAAGTGAATGAGGTAATATATTTTCTGAGACCAACTTCTGTTGGTAAGAGACAGAAGCTTTCAAGCTTACACAGAGCTCTTCTTCAGGTCTGGGAGCTTATAAACCATTGCAATTGCCATGATGAAGCCCATTAAGAGCCTACTGAGAAGTTTCAGGATTCACTGTGTGCACATGTGAAGCTCTGTATTTGTAACTTAGCTTTTTTGGGGGGAGGGGGGCAATTGTGTGAATTCGTTTAGTGCTTGCATAAGGTGCTGGATTCAATGCTCTGTTTGTTCACAGAATAGGTACAGTCCAGACAGAAGTAATATAAGCCCCCTCTATATTGTCCCATGCCAATGTCTCTCAGTCCTGACCTGGAGGAGACAATTAGCTCTCTGGGGGTTAAAAGAGAGTTCAGTGGCCATGCTTCATTCAGTCTTTGGTCACCACAGAGTGTGCCAGTAAAGTTGCCCATTAGTGATGATGGCTTTTATGATATGACTGGACTAAGATTCTGTCGCTTGGCTAATTGAATGGTAAAAACTGGACACAAGAACGAGGACCTTGAAGAAGTCACTGTGATTTCTCACAAAATCTTTAGGTTGTGGACAGCTGTTTCTTGTACGAGTCTCAATCTCCCACTTCTTACTAAGGCTTTGTCTACACTATGCAGCTTTTAGCAACACGGCTGTGCCACTACAGCCGCGCCGCTAAAAGGTGTGCTGTGTAGCTGCAGTTTGTCATCAGGAGAGAGCTCTCCTGCCGACAAAAAACTTCCACCCCCAACAAGCGGCAGCAGTGTTGTCAGCAGGAGAGCGCTCCTGCCAACAAAGCACCGTTCACACCGGCACTTTTCGTTGACAAAACTTGTGTCTTTCGGGAACGGAGGTGTGCGTTTTTTAACACCTCTGAACGACAACGTTCAGTTGTCAGTGTAGACAAAGCCTAACTTGAATTATTGAACTTGTCCCTCTAAAGGACGTGTTCTCAGACTCAGGGGCCAAAGTGAAGTGCTGATTTAGTTGTCTGACTTTAGGCACTCTGGGTAGGAACTGTGACTGTTACTTTCCTTTAGTTTTTCACCTCTCTAACCCACTCTCCGTCCACTTTCCATTAGCAGGGTGGTAGCCCCAAGGCACCAAAGAACCCACATGCTCTTAGAAGAATTCTGAATGATCTCACCCAGACCCTTTGACAACAGGGATAAAATGAATAGACAGGTTGTCCTCGGATTTTTATGATACAATTGGTTCCTGAAAATCGCATTTCAAGTCGAAAATGTCGTAACTCGAAATTCCCATAGGAACAATGTTGGAAAGAGCATCGTAAAATCGAAACTGACATCGTAAAGTCGAAACAGGATGTCAATTTATAAACGTCGTAAGTGTCGTTCATTGTAACCAATGCCGTAAATGATGGATTATCCTAATGTCTTACTCCTCGCTAGGTTTAAACTTACTGTAGGCATTTTCTTTCTATTGCTTTGCTTTTGTATTTTTTCTCCTTATTTATAAAAATGTAACAAACACTATTTCCAGGTAAAATCTAATGCTGCATGCTTTGAGGTCTTTATTTTACTGCTTTCATTATGTTTCGTAGAGTCTACAGCCTTCAACCTCAACTTCTCAGTATCCAGACAGTCAATCACCGCCTTTGCACATAGGAGGCAGAGCAAGCAGGTTCCTCCCCCCCCCCCCCCCCAATTTTTCCCCCAGACGGTAACTGAATGAATTGGCTAGCGAGTCCCAGTCACTTCTACCACAGCAGACCTTTTTTTTAAAATGGCAACACTAAACCTGAATAGCTAGCTTTTGCTAACCACTCTGCTTGCCCCCAAAACGCCCAACAGCCATTACTGAGGAGAGAGTAGCATTGGAACCGTGGACTTTTCAATCCTTCCCATCAGCTGTATGGTTAAAAACCCTAAGAACAGGGAGTTTCTGTGAGCAGATGCAATGAGACAACTCTCTCATGCTGTCTGACTGGACAGAAAATGCCTCAGAAGTGGACACCTGGTACAGTGCCCAGGAATAGCAGAGGGAATGCAAAACGGACAAAAGGAAATCCAATCGTAAGAAGCCAGGTGTGCCAGTCTGGCTCTTCTACTCACATTGGTACTGCCTGGGCTGGGTTTGGGGGCGATGGACGGCTGGGAGCGGCTGCCTGAAGCTGGCTTTGGGGCATTTGGAACCTGAAAACGATAAGCACTTTATTCTCTGTTCTTAAAGTGAACAGCTTAACTAGTGGACTGAGGAGGAGAGATGTAGTGGTGACAGGAAGAGAGAGACTGGGAGAACAAAGAGCTGAAAGAGGATACCTCTTCCCTAGAGCTGGAAACATCCCCTAGAGGGGACAGAAGAACAGTAAAACCGAGAGAAGAGGACAGGTTTGGTGGTTTATTACATGGGATTTTTAGTGTAAAGTGAAAAACATTCCCCACAACCCAAGGTTTTATTTATTCTGTAACAGGTCTGTTGATAACAGAGGAGGAAAATGTACATGAGGCCCAGCCAGAAATGTACTGTACAAAAAACCAATCAACAGAAAAGGAGTGGTTTATAAAATAAAGCCCCTTTGGGTGCATAACAGCTGCTCTTTAGCAGTACGGCTGAAAGAACCCGTGCCAGCAATCCAGATTATATCTAAACATTATGTTCCAAGCTCTGGGGATACAGTTAGACCAAGTTAGCAGTAAGAAACAGGAATGTACCATAGCCAGAAAACAACATTGTACATGCACACAAACACCAGTTGATGAGCCAGTCTTTGACCACCTCCACCCCAATCTTCCTGACTGAGCTGCAGAGCACAAAGCAGAGTTCACCTAGGAAATCGCCTCCACAGGAGATTACACACTCTCCAACCCCAAGAAGATTAGGAATCCATGGAGGATACAAATGTGTAACTAACACTATGGATGCCAAGCACAGGCAAACTGAAATGTGAGACAATCTCAGCACAAATATAAAAAGTCTCAGCAGTCATAAATCTTGAAGAGAACAAAAGCCTGATTAAATAAAAATTACACCTGTATTCCTTGGTAGCTGGGCTCTTCCTACACCTGGAAGGAAAGGTTGTTATCCACCTGTGAAAAGGATGACTAGCCTTTGATTTAACAAGCTTTTTAAATAAAACCCACCATGAACATCTTCAGGATCTTCTTGCAGTAACTTATGAAAGAATTTGAATGCAAGAGTTGGTGCATAACCATGAAGACAACCACACGCATATTTCTCAAGAAGGTGCTTACAGAGCATGACCTGCACCACAAGCAATATACGAGGCAGCATTTACAGCCTCCGAATCCAGCGAGTGGCAAGTGCTCAAGATGCAGAAGCAGGTGACCAGGCACTGAGCACTAAGCTTGCCTCCAACGATTGACTATTTTCGGGCCAAGGATGCAGATTTCCTCCCCGCTCCATCCTGGAAGAGGAGCTGAAGGGATTTACTTTAGCGTTTTTAAACAGCATTGCATTAATACGTTTTTAATCCCACACCTGCATAGAGTCAGTGGAATGGAGAAGGGAAAGCCAGGACATCACTACAGGTGACACTCCCACTCAGTCCAGGGATTCTGAACTTCAGCGGCCAATGGCTGTCAGTGTGTTGGGTCACAGGGACAATGGAAAATTAGCAGCAGCAAAAAACAGACTCTTCCACCCGGTCACCCTCCTTATTTAAAACAGTGGCAAAGTTGCTATTGCTACTAGCACCCACACTCTGCATTCCCAGAACCTATCACTACTTAGGAAGTAAACAAACCCTGGTACAGATGTAGATATATTTTTTAAAGGTAATGCAAGCTGTGTCTGCTGGGAAACAGGTGACCTGTCAGGTCAACACAGGACGTCTTTTTAAAGCCTATGTTTTACAGCATCCAGATGGGTATTTGGCATTGCTCCACCCACTCAGCTCGAGGCACCTAGCAATACTACCTCCATCTGAAATCCATAGCGTGTACTCGAAGTTCATATACAACCCTCACAATATTAGCTCGCAACACCTCAGCAAGCTCACCTCCCTATTTCCAGTGAAACCAGTAGCCTTGAATGTTAGAAGTCGCTCTTAAGTTAGTAACTAAACAAAGATTGGAAACTTTCACCCCCAGAAGTGTTTCAAAGTCCTTCTCCTGGTACAAAGTCCTCCTTGCTTTAGATCACTGGGAAATGGGTCGAATGCACGGCTGTGAAATGTAACATATGCTCACACATTTAACCTACTTCAGCTTAGGGAAAAGTCTATCTACACACTTCCCAGAAATCTTAATTCTGCCGTGCTCATCTGCCTGAAACAGAATATTCTCAAGAGACCACATAAAAAAGCAGAACAAGAACAGAAGTTAGTAGAAAGACAGCTTGTCCAGAGCCCATACTTACATTCCCACCTCCAGGGACATGCTTAATATTGTCCTTGGAACCACACTTGGACTGAACATGGCTGTAGTTCGCTTTTTTGGAGACTATCTGGACCTAGAGCGTTACAGAATGGAAAAACAACACAAGGGAAGAGGACTGGTTAGAACTGTCATACGACAGGCTGGAGTGATGCTGTAACATGGTGGATAAACAAAGAGCTGTGTTAAACTTCAACCCAATTTCAGTATTAGATGTGAAAGAACTTGAAAGACAGAGAGAAAAAGAGTGAACAAACAAGGAGAGGCAGAGTACAGCTAAGCAGACAGTGGTAGTGGTGACAGCTTAAGTGCTATGGTGGAGGACAACACTTTCTTAGCGTATTGTACAGATTAGCAATACAAGAGCGCCTGGCTGCCAAGAAGACTGTGTATGCTAGCTTCCTCAGAGCATGTTCAGCCATGCATTCCAGCAGTGAGAACTAACATGGCCATCTCCATCCCTTCATTCGCACACTTTCACCTCGTTGATCCAAGTCACTGCCTCTGACGACCTACTGGTTAGTCGCTGCAGTTATTAACTATTCCAGTTTGCCTGGGAACAACTCAAATCCTAGGCAATGCAACTGAAAACCTCTCAGCAGTTTAGCCTAATCCTGAAAGCAATAACTACATGGAAGGTTGTCAAACCACCAATTTAACTTAATTGGCAGCAGTCTGATGCCAGCCAGATACAGGAGAAACAATGTATCTAACAAACTGAAACAGTTCCAGACCCATTAAACACACAAAAAAGCCTAAGGCTATGAACCCTCAAAAGTTAAGTGAAAGCTACAACTCTATTCTTAAAAAAAAAGATCAGTTATGACCAGTCCTCAAGTTCAGTCCTAGAGGTTACTTACAGTACAGCATGTTCAGAAACACCTATGGTACAACAAGATAAATTAAATATGGGGTGGAAACTTTACCTCTTACAGTACTTTGGTTTTGTACATTGAAGATATCACCTGTAGCTAGAACCACCAACATGGATTTTTCAAAGGATACTTGCCAATTTAGGTAGATTGGATTCAGTGCAACAAGGACCCTCAAATTTACCCTGCCATGGAAACTTACCAGTTTGCTGGCTCTAATTCAGAGGAGCAAAACATTTAAGAGCAAGACCAATGCCATCCTATACATATATAAGGTCTACTTGATGGTATCTCAGAAGATAGCACCAGCTCACAAGTTAACAAACTTTCACTGCCAGCCCTCCTCTTCTCTACTCCCTTCCCCCACATAGCTCAGATCTGGAATAAGACTTCATGACAGAACTTCAGGGTAGGACGCCAACAATTAGCAACCGCTAGCTGTGAGGGGTTAGAGAACAGTATTGGTGAAACTAAGTCTGGAAAGTTACAGGGAGAACATTAGGTCACCAGTTCTCCATTTTTTTGTTTTGTTTTGTTTGAAAGTGCCAGGACCATTGATCCCTCTTCCTAATCCCAAACTGGCAGCATCCATAGAGAAGGGAGGTTTTCCTCACAGAAGACCAGCCCATCTTAGAGTTAGCCTATCTAAAAGTGAAGTCAGAGCACACCACTCAAGCAATGTGTAAGTCAGGCCTTGAAAAAAACGGTATGTGAAGTCAGTAGGAATACTTGACTGTATTTTACTGGCAGTGTCAGGACATACAGGAAAGATGTGGAAAAGGTGCGGGTGGGGGAGGGAGGGAACAGTGACACTGACACGAGAAAGCATAAAAGCTAAATAGAAGGGAAAGTGACTCAAATGGAAAAAAGTTTTCCTTTCATCTTTCAGGGATAAAAGACTGAAACAAAACTCACTTTCCCATTGGGCTGCTTTTGTGCCCCCTCTTTTGTTACAGTTGTTTTAGTAGTAGCCATTTTAGAGACTGCATTGGGTTCAGACTTTCGCGCCGCACCGGCTGATTCTGGTTTTTTCTCTACTTTAGCCTAGATGGAGACAAATGGAGGATGATTTTAACCACGAGAATCAAAGTAAATGATGGAAGGAAATGATGGAATTCAAATCAACAACCAAGATGGATTCAGTGGACTGGACAAGCCAGGGAGAACTTTTTATAAATCAACATGTTAAAATGGTGAGAACTGGTAAAGCAGAAGGCTCAGTCTCACTCAGACAAGTGAAACTCTTGAAAGATCCCTTCATGCATCAGAATTTTAGCACTTCCTAGTGGGGTAGGTGGTCAAGGCTCTGTGGAAGAATTATGCCCGGCCTTATAATAACTGAACAGTTGTGCCAGATTCTGTCCTGATCACTGAGCCTATGCTACAGTTTTTTAGCTCCACAGGTCTACCTGGAGACTTCTTCCCACCTCTACAACGCTACTACAGTAGGTGTTCTGCTGGGTGCGTCTGCACTGTATTTTCATTACTCATCTCCCTCACCACCCTCATTTGGCTCATGCTATAAATTATGCTGAGGACAGTGGTGAAGAAACATGACTAATCCTATGTATTAAGATTTAGTTAATCTAGATTGGTGCAAAGGCAAAAAATTGCAGTTAGTTCAGCGTGAGGATCTGCAGTTTTGGAAAAAACTCAGTGTCAACCTGAGATAACCCATTTTTCTGCTGATTTCTTACTTTTTAACCAATGCTCACCACAAAAGGTGAGTGCACTCAAGGCTGAATATTTTAAGACCAGGGCTTCTCCAGCAGCCCTGTACCCTGCTGAACCAATTAATAATACAGCAGTAAAACAGGAGTTTCCTAATAAACAGAGAAGACTTTAAAAGCCCTGCAAGAAATACAATGATTCTCTTTGACATACAGTCTATGTTAACATACATTCTAACACACTGCTACTATGAAATGGAAATGATCCAACAAAACAAGGGAGTACATTGTACCAAACAATGCCCCTTTAACAGACAGCCCTGAAGTCTAGTCAGAAAACTTCCCATGCCTCTGGAATTCTGGAACAGTCTAAAAAATTAAAGTGAGCTTTAGTGCTCCTTCTGAACAGATTTCTGAAGGACCTTAATGGTGTTAGTGAACCGCCAATCTAGTTTCGACTTGCATTCAATTTGTGAGCACTCCTCCCCTGGTTCTCACTTCCAAGTCCTCCAGCCAGGTTTGGTTTACCCTGTTTGGAAGCTTCTCCCCTTGTGAATGCTGGCACAGCTTTCCCTAAAGAGCCAGACATTCTCTGTCATTACTTAGATATCCACTTTTTGTGTACCCCAATGCATACTCGTGGAAACACTCTTTGGGCTTCTTGACTCTGAGGAATAGGTCATGACCGTCTACAGGTATAACACGCTGGACTTTTAACAGTTCGGTGGTACCTTCTTTTTCCAGCAGGTGATATGGTTTATGGTATACTACAATGCAGCTCATGACTGCTCTTATGAGTAGTGTGCCTTTCAGAGACTAGGGCTCCCATCAAAAAGTGCTTCACCTTGGTGACAGAGATCAGAATGGAAAATCAGTTTCAGGAGACCACTCCTCTGTATTAAAAGTAAGGGTGCTGCAGTTTGCTCCATTTTACACAAAGTAAAGCCCTCGGACTAAAGGCAGGTTGCTAATTCAATACTCGGTCAGACAAAGTTTGGGAGTATCTGTTATATGATGTCTGATAATAGTTTCATGTTTCTGCATCTACAAGATGTATAGGATGGAAACATTAACGATTACCTTCTGATTAAAAATGAATACACATTAATCAGTCTAATGTCTGACCCTTAGAAGGAACTCCATAGAAATATTCCAAGGCTTTTCTCATTCAGAGAACCACAGGGAAAAAATTAATTAGCACCTCTGTATTAAATGAGGGCCTCAAGCTATGTCCTACCCACTCCTTCAACCTGGGCATCTACTTTTTCCCATGGCAGTTCTCTCAATCCATCTCCCTCTTCCTTAGTTATCTGTCTGTGGCCACCAGAGGGTGTCCTGAGAACAGCACATGCTGCCCTACTCCACCTCTGCTTGAAGCCTAACCCGTACAACACATTACTGATGTCGACAGAGACAGTATGTCCTGGGACCTGCTCCTGAATCCAGATCTTCCACATAGTGGCACATTACTCTACCTGGTGAACAATTTAGCAGTCCCAAATCCCCTGCTCAGATACTCTGAAATATAAATGAGCTCTGAGTTTTCACATAAGCTAGTCTCCAGATCAGGAGTGTGGCTCTGTTTCTCCATATCAAAGAGTTGTGAAATTTTGTTCATATTCCAAATACTTCCATGAAACCTTTTAAAGTTTAAAGTCTATACGATAATGGTGCTGCCTTGTGCACATGGGGAACCTAAAAGGAGCTCTGCAGAGTCCGAATATAGGAAAGCCAGTGAGCATAGAGTGACTGAAAGCGGTGAGGGACTACCAATAGCTCTTAAATGCATGAGTAGTCCTAACAGCCGATTGAGGAGACTTACCCTTCCTCCACCAGGTTGGTGTTTAATGTTATCTGTTGATCCAATTTTGGATCGTATGTTCTTCAGGTCAGGGGCAGAAACACTGCTGGTTGGGCGAGGCGGCTTGGGAACAGTGCTGGTTTTAAGTGGAGCTTTAACTGTTGATGGTTTTTTAGCTTCTGGAGTTGCACTCGATGCTGTGGTGGGTCTGGCTGCAGCTGGCTTGGGTTTGGGGCGGCTGGTGGCGACTCCAGGTGAGGCAGGAGTACCTGGGGTTGTAGCAGTAGGGGTAGTGGCGCTGCTCTTCGCAGAGTTTGCAGGCGCACTCTTTGGGCGGCTCAGGTCTGCGGCAATAAGCATAGCAGAAAGGGAAGTTTGAGTAAATATCAATCGCATCAAGCAGACAAATACTGTGTATCTTTACAGTTGGGTAACATGTTGATTGAACACATTTCTGGAGTCAAGTAGAGAAGCATTTAGATGCAGGACCTGAGGGACATTACCTGATGGTGACTTCGCAGTGGTCTTCCTGGCATCTGCAAGCTTTGTTTCAGTCTTGATAGCTAAAGGGTACAAAAACAGTCAATCTTTTCTGCATGTTTTCATTGTGAACAGATTCAACGGTGTTACTGGGAGTGAAAGCCGACACACAGACCGACCCTTGGTGGTTGCTGGCATAGTTTCCACGAGCGGCCATACAGTCTCCGTTGCTTCTTAGATATCAGCTTCTTCTGTATCCCCAGTGCATACTTGTGAGATGCAAAAAAGGATGACTGCTACTCATTTTAGGGCGAGCCTCTTTCCTGCTACTTAGAGGGAAACACCAAAGTACCTCATAAAATCAGCTGCTCCCCATGCCTGGGTGAACGTCCTCTCATTACAAAAGCAGCCTCTTATTTCACAAGATACGGTAAAACTCATGTCCTTCAGAGGTAGACTCAATCCCGTAGAATAAAGTCTCGGGGAGGCTAGAGAATGTCATAAGATGGTTAGGCCTCAGGATGGTGGGTAAGGGTCGCTTTATTTTTACTTTTATTCATTTTTATATCATGGTTTTCCCACATCTCAGCAATTGCTTGCTAGTGACATTCAATTGTCTTCATTTAATATCAAAGGCAATTGACACCTTTAATGACTCCTCCTCTCTGCTTCTCTTTAAATCAGTTTGGGGCCTTCTCTCAACTGTCTTCATTTAATATCAAAGGCAAAAATACAGCCCTTGGCAAACTTGTGTATCTATAAACTTTGGCATCATCTCTAACCCGATGATAATTTTATTAGATAATTTTCTGACCCATCAAGGCACTGTACCCAATACAAGGTTACTATTTTGAACCTTCCTATGATGGACAAAAATGAATTATTCAAGAGATTGGAATTTGGTGGTTGCCAAGGGACCAGTGATCATGACCCGATTACATTCAATGTAGGCAAATAAAAGACAGTCCCAAGCAATAATAGATGCACTTGGTGCTTCAAAAGGGCAAATTTCCAAAAGTTGACGAAACTTATGAGCCAAACTGATTGGGAAGAAAAATTTAGACAGAAAAAGGTAAATGAAAATTGGGAGTTATTTAAGAAAAGGTAATGAGATGGTCAAAAAGCCACAATTCCCCAACCAAGATAGAGGACAACTTTGGCTGACAGCCCATCCTGATTGTGGCAAATTGAAGTGAGCAATTAGAAGCCAAAAAACCCCAAAAGAAATATATAGCAATCGATATAAATTAGAAGTTATGAAGTGCAGAAAATTACTAAGGGACACTAAAGACATCAGGGAAATTCCATGGCTGGCAGGCCTAAGGCCAAGAAGGAGGTGGTCTGTTTAATTTTCTGTTTTTGTTTTTGTTAATATCAGGAACAAAATAAATACTAGCAATGGTGTAGGCCCATTACTAGATGTAGATGGTAACATTGTTAATAATGATGCAGAAAAGGCAGAAGTGTTCAATAAATATTTCTGTTCTATATTTGGAAAGAAGCAGGATAATGTACTCATATCACATGAAGATGATGAAGTACTTTCCAGCCTATTAGAACTAAGGAGGATGTTAAATAACATCTCTTATGGATAAATATTTTTTAAATCAACAGGACTGGTTAACTTACAACCAAGAATCCCAAAGAGTTGCCTAAGAAGATCACTGGCCTGCAGATGTTCATTTTTAAATAATCTTGGAGTACCATGGAAATTCTAGAAGACCAGAAGGGTGTTAATGCTGTGGAAATTTTTGAAAAGGGCCAGCGAGATGGCAGGGTAACTGTAAGCGGGTTAGTCCTGTCATCAATCCCAAGCAAAATAGTGGAAAAGGTCATACAGGACTCTATAGGTAAAGAATTAAAGAATTGGAATATGATTAAATTCCAGTCAATGTGGTTTAATGGAAAATAGAACTTAAACAAACCGGATTTCATTCTTCGATGAGATTGCAAGTTTGGTTAATAAAGGTAACTGCATCGATGCAACAGACAGACTTTCATAAGGCTTTTGACATAGTATCACCTGATATTCTGATTAAAAATGGGCACTATACAAAATTAATAAAACACAAATTCAATGAATTAAGAAGTGGCTAACTGAGGTCTCAGAAATTAGCTGTCAATGAGGAATCATCATCACTGAATGGGAGTGTTTCTAGTAGTGGTCCATGGGGTCTGGCACCAGGCCTAGTGCTATTCAACATGTTCATCAGTGATCTGGAAGTAAATATAAAATCACTGCTGATAAAGTTTGCAGATGACAGAATGGCACAGTAATAACTGATGTGGACTAGGAAGTCATACAGAGCAATCTGGATTGTTTGGTCAGATGGGCACATTCAGACAAAATGTGTTTTAATTCAACCAAATGCAAAATTACCCATCTAGGAACAAGGATTGCAGGCCATACCTACAGACTGAGGGACTCTGGATTCTGAAAGGAATTTAAAGGTCATAGTAGACAAGTAACACACTATTTTCCCAGTGTGATGCTGTGGCAAAAAAAGCTAATGTGATCCTTGGATGTATAACAGGGGAGTGGTGAGTAGGGGCAGGGAGGTGATTTTACCACTGTATATGGCACTGGTGAGACTGACGCTGGAATACTGCATCCAGTTCTGAATGGTGAAAAGTTGGAGGAGAGGGTGCAGAAAACAGCCACAAAAATCATTTGAGGGCTGGAGAAAATGCCTTACAGTGAGAGATTTAAAGAGCTCAACCTGTTTAGCATGTTAAGAAGACTGAGAATTGACTTGATTACAGTCCTTTCACAGGGAGAAAATACCAGATACTAAAGGGCTCTTTAATCTAGCAAGAAAGGCAGAACAAGAAGCAATGGCTGGAAGCTGAAGCCAGACAATTCAATTAGAAATAAGGCACAATATTTTTAACAGTGAGGGTGATTAAGCATTGGAACAAGTTACAAAGAGGAGTGAGGGGTTTCCCATTCCTTGATATCTTCAGATCAACACCAGGTGTCCTTGCTTTAGCCAAGTACAAGTTACCCCTTCACTGAGCAAAGTGTAAACAGGGTGAAATGTAGATGGCCTGTGATATACACAGGCTTGGAAGTATTAGATTCTTATCAGTAAATATTGATAAATGTCAATTTCATCCAACACATACAAACCAACAGAAAAATATTTCCATAGATGATAACAGAAATTTACAGATCGGCAAAATAAAAAAAAATGCTGCTGGCGAATTTAGAGTTTGATTTAAGGGTATTTACTTGATTATTTTGACATGTGATGTTGACAATTTGTGTTTTAGACTTTTATGAAAAGCTTTAACTTTTTGAACTTCAACATCTACTGTCAAAAAATAATTTCATGACCCCTCTTATTGTCTGACCACCCCATAATTTCCTGTGAAAATTTTAAATAGACAAAAATAAAAAAATGCTTGAAAACAAAACGTTAATATCTGTTGAAGTTACAAAAAAATAAAAATCTAATTCTGCCAAGCCTACATATTCAGGAGGTCAGAATGGATCATCTAATGGTCCCCTTCCGGTCTCAGACTCTGAATTTATGAAACTTAAATTTTCTGTCCCCTATGTCTATGCATCTGCCTACCACCATCTCTACACACCTATCACACTTCAAGTTCACACCTATCACAGCTCAAGCAGCCCTCACCATTGGTGGCCAAAAATGTGATAGTTTTATTTGCAACTGAAGAACTAGCCACTTGATTTAATGGCAGCCTAAATGTGACAAACATCTGGGGCCAGAGAAGGGCAAGCGTGGAATTTCAGTTCAAACTGTCAGGGGTGCTATGAGCTGCAAGAGGTGGCTACATTTCTGTGAACTAATCCAAATACTAGCATTTTTCAACAGAAGCTAGCAACAGTTTAGAAAGAAAGGGTGCTCGTCCTGAGCTCAGCAGGGCAATGCTTACATGTTGGCCTTTTGGGTGGGGAAGTCGCAGTGTTTCTCAGACCGGAGGCTGTTGTAACTGGAGACGCTGCAGTTGTCCTGGGCGTGGCAGGGCTGCTCTTTACAGCAGCTCGAGGTGTCGTAGCAGACAGTGGCTTTGAAAGTGAGGTCCGTTTGTCTGGGCTCTTCGCATCTGTTACCTGGTAACAAAAGGCTGCACTGAAACCGATGGCCCATTTACAAACAGTACTCTCAAGATGTAGCTGAAAGAGAACTTGGAAAGTGCTGAAATTCCTTTTCAAAAGTGCTGAAGCACAATTGTTTGGATTCTTAAATACATAAGCTAGCCACTGCTAAGAAAAGTTCTGTAACATGGAAAATTCTAAAACAAATGTCCGATAGTACATGAAAACCTGCGGCTGGCTATACTTAGTGAAGGACAGGGAGGTTGGTGCACCCTAAAATTCATTATTCAGTATCTGGGAAGCTCCACTAGATTCCCGAGCTGACAGGAGTAGTCCATTTGTAGACTTGCACGAAGTATTTATTTTGAGCTCCACTGTTTTTTTTCAGTCATTAGTTCCCTAGCATCATGTCACTCACTAACCTCTGGGAGAGGAAGCTATTTAATTACAGGCCAAAATGCTTTCCAGGCTAAAAAGGCATTTGGCAGATTATCTGGAACACAATAGATCGATCAATTTATGAACAACTGACCCATCAGGAAAATGGAGAGTGGTTTGTTCCTTCCTGGAAAACTAAACAGGGGGGACGATTTGACTGCAACATCAACAGAAATTGGAAATAATTTAGAAGTGGTTATTTGGGGAAGGGGGGGCAGGGGAGTTACACAATATTAGGTAATGACTCAGAATTTCTGCGGTATTATGGCTTACCTAAAATCAATTTTAAAAAGTGTTATAAATTTAAGATTAATGATAATTTTAGAAAAGTAACTATGGAAGGAGGAAGTGAAAGTGGGATTACCTACCCAAAAATCAGTATTTCCATCAAAATATATATTGGCTTTGTTCAGACAAAGACAAATATATTTGCCCTTTTGTAGCCACCTGTATAGGGGACACTCAAACACAATCCGTTAGATCTGTGTTTGATAGTAAAGGCCTTAAACACACTGATGAATGTAAAGATTTACAGCTGAAATTTATTTTAACATTCCTTTGCAGTTTTTGTACTACTGCATGAGAATATACACATGAAGTTGTTATAAACAAAAATGTCTTGCTTCAAATTGGATGTAAATGTAAGCACCTAGATGTAGTAGTTGATTAAATTTAAACATCTAGAGATGATGCAGTGAGAGGTGAAGTAAACGGTTTTATTTTCCTAGCTGAGTGAGGAGCAGAAAGTCCATTAGATTTTTAAATTGCTCCAATTTAATAATCTCTGATGCAATTACAAACAAGAACTTTAAAAAAAATATTTGTATTTTGTCAGTGTCCCTTTAAAAGTCTGGTGTTCTACAAATACCAAATACACACTGCACAACCCACTTATAGGTCACAATCAGCATGGGGGACATTGAAGACAGGCTTCCAGTTCTCTAAATTGAGTGCTTATATCCTTCTTTAGCTCTAGGATATGATGCTTTAGAGTTGACTGGCACGTGAATGACCACGGAATTACAACCTGCAAGCATTTACTGGGCAGATCAATTAATAAGTCGTATCTAATGGCATCCATCATCGTGGTATCTAGGCCCTATCGAAATTACATAAAGTGACATTGAATTGGAAGGATTGCACCCAATCCGCAAACACCATTAGGGTATGTATGTGTGGGGTGGGGAGGTTATTCCTGCTGCTCATCTCAAGGGGAGTGTTGGTAGGTCATTCTTCCAGGGATTTATTTGGGAAGACATTGGAGAAGATTTCACAGAGCTATTTATGAGTGGAAGCATCTCTATTCGGTCACCTCGTCTATACCCCTGCTTTGTGTCACAATTGATATTACCTACAATGGGTGATTAGTCTGTGTCTTGAAGACATCCAATGATGGTAGATTTCCACAACCTGTTTCAGCAGCTTCTTCCAGTCCCTTATTAATATTTAAGATGACTTTTCCCTACCATAGCTTAAACCCAGTTATTATTGTAATAGTCTCTGCTTTGCCTTGTTAGACTGTAGCTATCCAGTACTCTTAACCTTTCCCCTTCCTACGTCCCAGTGGTCTTATTTACCCTCTGTTTTACCAGTTTTCTTGTTGACTTATTTGGTCTAGCTCTTTTTATAGAATGTGGAGTTGAACATTAACATTAAGTTCCCAATTCAATCACATTAATTCAACAGTTCTCTGAAGTATATAATGCAGAACAAAGAAGGTTACAGGCTTTTGTTTTAAATTTAAAAAAATAAAGAATTTTCTTGAGCACCTTTTAGTAGTTCATGATAATAACTACCAAAACACAGAGGAAAGTTTCAACGCTCTCCTGCTCTTCCTACTCCTCAGTGCCAAAAACATATTCTGCTCAGATCCATGGAGGCAAAATCTTGTGTCCATGCAGATCTGATAGCAAGATCAGGCTTTAATCTTATTGTTCCATTGTTGTCTCTAGAACTATGCTACCCTTTGATTCCTGTCGACTGTTGCTAGTCAGATAAAACAGTTACCTGGATTTTGGTCTACAAGCCTTGGAGCTTCAATGTGCAAGTGAAATATTCTCTCTTACCTTTGGTTTAGTGTCTTTAGGAGTTAAAGTGGAGGGACGTGTAGTACTGGTGGCTGGGCGTTTGGGAGTAGTGGCTGAAGTAGGACCTGCAGTAGGGCTGGTGGGTTTTTTGTTTTGGCCAGGTGTGGTAGAAGCTGGCCGCTTGGGGCTTGTAGTGGACAGAGGCTTGGTTTTCGTTGCTGCAGGTTTTGCTGATGGTGTGGATGCTGAAGGCTTTACATTTTTCAAAAAGCAACATCCAATGTAAACACAAACACAGACAAAAAGAAAAAAAACAGCGCATTGTAAACAAAAATGTTAAGCAGCAAGGAACATAAAATGCTATTTAGAGGAAACAAAAACATTAAACGTCCTGTTTTCTGAGCATAACAAAAGAAAGGCCGGGAGCTGGCATATAACATTGACAGGAAGTAATGTATTACCGGCTTTACAGATGGGGAACAGCAACGCCGGGACCAGGATTTTGCCCTCTGAAGTAAGAGTTTTGCTATTAAATTCAGTGGGACCAGAATTTGGCCCAGAGACAATGAAGGCCCCAGAAGAGAGTCAGTGGTGGAGCTGCAATTAATACTTGGCGTTCCTGACATTTAGTCCTATGCTCAATGAATGGGACATTTCTGTCTAATTGTACATATATAATGCAGTGCAAGATCTAAATCCTAATCTAATCTAAATCAATGGCCAAATTCCCAATGTCTTCAGTGTGACCTGGATTCAGCCTTAGGTATCAACTCTTAATAAAAATTGGAGCTTAGTTGTTTAAAGCCTATTCCTTTGGATTTGTCAGGTGACATCGTGAATGAGAGTAAAACCATGGCATTCACCGATAGAGAGATTACTGCTTGGGTTCAAAACTTCAGTAAGAGTTCTGGTTCAGACTGCTGCCATCTCTTTGAGGTAGAGACCATCTGTTTGTACAATGCCAAGCAGACTAGGGCCCCAGGTCCTGATGGGGACCCCTGGATGCTACTGAAATACAAATAAATTAATAATAACGAAACTATCAAGTGGATCAAAATTTGAATGTTCTTGAAATGTCATTATGAAAATTTATTGTTCTCCCCACCATGGACATTGCCTAATTTATTATTTTACATTTAAATTGAGCATAAATTTGTTGGGCTAAATCCCGTTTCAATTAGATTTACTGAAGGCCGATTTGTTTGTAACTTTACAATTGAATTACGTTGTTTGGTGTCCAAATGAAATACTTCCCAGAAGCCGCTAGCTCAGAAAACAGAACTGTATCATCACAGCTTAAGAAGCAAGGAGTAAAGCAAGCAGGGGAAACCAAACCCACAGAGCTGGGTATAAAGAAGCCATGAAATAATGGCAAACCTACCTTGGTCTTCTTCTCAGGGCTTGGAGGAAGCTCTTTGTTTGGAGGTGCTGTGATGTCACTTCCCGTCAGAAGCTCCACCGGTTTTATCTCTTCTGGTTTTGCTGATCAAAAGAAGACGACACCCATATATATTTTAAACTTCATTTACACTCATTTATTTTAAAAATGCCACTATAATGGCATTGAAGGACAAATACTGCACAAAGAGCAGCTAAGGTTATATGATGGCTGCTTCTGGAAAGGCTCTTGGGAGTTGGAATGCCTTTCGTGAGCCTTTCCAGAGATCACGAACTTCCCAAATACCCAAATGGTTTAACTAGAGAAACTAACAGCTGATTATTAACATCTGTAGAAAAACTCTCTTTAGTGTCTATAGGAAAACTCATTGTCTAATAAGTTGTACCTAAAAACTGTTAGGTATATAGGTTGCTTATTTACTTGGACCAATTTCAGCCCAGAATATAAAACCCCAAAATATAAAACTGCTTTTATGCTGTCCCTGTTTTATACCCACACTAGTGATACTGCTGGTACTTTTCTCTGACTTTAGTTCCTCTTATGTCACACTATATGGCAGTTCCCCACATCCAAAATGTTACGCTCTGAATACGGGAGATTCCCAGCAGCCAAAGTAATTTGACTGTTATAGCAGTAGAGGTTAAAAAGGTAAAGTAGAGATGTGGCAATTATGTTTAGACATAAAATAAATAGTACAGAAATGTATTAGTACAGAAGTTGTTAGACTTATCATGCTTTGGCATTGAATGTTTCACAGCACAAAAAGCTTTAATTTATGGGTTACAAAGTCAAGGGATGCCAGGATTTTCACTGCAATTTCTAATTTTCTTCACTGTTCTTCCAACAAAAGATGTCATTAAATCCCAGCCATCAAAATTATATGTACTGACTCTCACAAAGAAGTAGGGCTATAGTTATATTAAATGTGTCCCTGTCCACTTCCAAAAAATTTATCTGAAAACACTGTCCAAACACCAGTGAAAGACAAATCCCCCTCAAAAAACCCAGGCAAAACCCTTTTAAATAGCAACCTAATGATATTTTTCTTCACAAATCTTTTAACTTGGCACAAAATAGAAAAGCACTTGAAGATCTAAAGTGGAGTAACTATAACAGAAAATTGCAATTTGCACCCTGCAATACATTAAAAAAAAGTACAGAAACATCTGCTTCACATCACCAGAGTTTTATAATACCAGAGTCCGCTACACTATGAAGTGATTTACTGTTGCACTTTCAGTGGTATCTGAACTCTATGAACCATGTGGCCCACAAAACCCTTCACGAGTTTACTCAGTTTCCCTTGTCATCTGGAGAGTAAGATGCAGAATTTTTGTATTTCTAAACATAAGAACATAAGGTATTTCTAAAAAAAAAAAAAAGAACATCCATTATGCAACAGCTTGTCATGTTGTATGACCATGGTAAGGATCTATTGGAACAGATATGTGGTAAGTTGAACAACGAAAAGAGCCCTTCCCAAGGTCTTCCAAGAATTGCTGTGTACATTTCATATTTTCTGGCTTGCACATTTCACAGAGGCAAAGCCTTAAACACACACTCGCAGAACTGGTTTTGCTCACCCAAAGCATGTTTAGTTTCTTACCTGCTTTTGTCTACTTGGTGTTGCTCCATAATGCTTAAATGTTTTCTTCCCTCTGTACTAATTACAGGGGGCTTTTTTCTTGCATTATATTCGGCCTGTCTCCTTTTCCCGAGAAACTACATTAAAAGTTACAGAGCTGCAGTTTCTTTCCTAAACACAAAAATCTTTCCATAGAAAAACTAGCACTGAAACTGATGGGGGTATTTCTTATTGTAGGTCTGAGGCCAGAATCATTGACCAGCTCCCATTCTACTAGTCAGAGCCCAATTATTTTTGGTAACTAATCTAAATTGGCCCATACACACAAGTAACTTCTACTGTTATGTTTTTCCCTTAGTTTGCAACCATAACTGTAGCAGCAGCATAGGAAATAATCATTGTCAGCAATTCTGGGATCTGAACAGCATATTTCTGTCCATTAGTTGGTTGAGGCTAAGTCTCTACAGGCATTTATTCTGCCTTGAAACTTGGGTCTGGAGAGAGTTTTATTTATTAGTTCAAATTTGTACAAAATTATAATGGTCTTACATAAAACCACACATTGCTATCTTCCTATTGGCCTCTGTGGTACCACAGATCCCAAGGTGACCCTCCATCAATTAGCAATTGCCTTCAGGTAATATCAGCTGCTTATCATTTCAGCTAATTCAGCAGCAACACCAAACCTCGTTTGATGATAATGTTTGAACATTCCATGTCTAGAATGCAAAGCTGTTTATTCCGGCACAGGCTGTGTCACCCAGTTGAATCCTATTCAGATGTATTCCTGATTAGTTTCTTACTGTCTTTGGAGTACAAAAGTAATGCAATGAAATTCCCTTTCTTTTGCAGACAGCAGTGTAATCTATACTCATGGAAGTAAGCATTGGACACTGTAAATTAATAAATGAATGGAGATATACCTATCTCCTAGAACTGGAAGGGACCCTCAGAGGTCATCGAGTCCAGCCCCCTGCCTTCACTAGCAGGACCAAGTACTGATTTTGCCCCAGATCCCTAAGTGGCCCCCTCAAGGATTGAACTCACAACCCTGGGTTTAGCAGGCCAATGCTCAAACCACTGAGCTATCCCTCCTCCCCACTCCTTGGATTATGCCTTGGTTGAATCTCACTCCAACCAAGGCATAATCAGAATGAAAATTCTGAGACAATAGTGTTAAGGTTCTAAAAATTTAACAATAACTTAAGGGGAAGAAAATCTTAACAGAACACTGAAGTTTTAAAAAAAAATCATGCCACCTAGGAAAACCTGGATATTTTAAAATGATACAGCTACACTGTATCATCAAGGTGATGGTGCTACATTGGGGGATGTCACTGTTACATTATGAATTAGAAGGTGATTTGTGTAGATAATCATTAGTTACTTTCTTATATATGCCAGGCTGATAGGGTGCAGCAGCAATTTCCAACCACAAAGGGCCAACCAAGAAAACAGCATTTGTGCAGGTGTCTCCTTTCCATTATTTTCCATTATAAACTCGGATGGGGAAGCGGGGCGTTGGCAGGGCCTCAAGGGACATTAGACGGGCATTTTTGTTTTACATTCTCTTTCTTTCATTTAATTAACCACCCAACACGCTCATCAGTACATTTGCCTTCGTTCATCATTTAATTACTAGGCTGCTCTCTTTTCAAACATGGAGCACAGCACTGCCTGGGAAGATTTGCTAGTTACAGGGAATATTAGGAAAAGCTGCCAAATCTTAATCAAATGTGTTCATTAGTCTGTAAGAATCATTGAGGAGACCTTTCAGTTTGCTAGCTCCCCCAGTCACAGCAGTTAACCTACCAAAAAGGTATTTCAAGGACGTTTTTGTTCAAAGCTACAATGAAGTCTATTGCTACACTCTCCTGAGTAGAATTCTTTCTTTGTCTACTCCAGCTCTTGCTTCTCACTGAGTTTGCTGACGGTGAAACAACTCAGCTCAGCTGATCCAGCACAGAGAATCCAATTAATCTCTTTGGGGAAAAGTGAGAAGGGAATTTGAAGGAGAAAGAAAAAGGACATTCCACATAATGACCTGGCACTGAGAAAATGACATATATAATGCTGGGATCAATTGTACTGGCCATACTGTTACTCCATGTAATCACAGCAATGGGAATAGCCGGTAGGATACTGTAACTCTATTCTTCCTTTTCCCAAAATGAGCCATTCATTAATCCAAACATAAATAAGCATGGAAATGATCAAACTTTTATTACATTTCAATTTAAGATAGTACAATCTGCCCCTGCCTCTCAGAATTTCCAGTAAATGAACTTTCCTATTGGAGAAAACTTCCTCAAACTATCTTGACTTGAGACATCAAAGCAATTACGGAAATCCAAAATAATTTAACACTGCATCTCTAACTCCAATGCTGTCTTTACAAAAGCCTTGAATGTAAATCAAACCCAAAGGAAAGTTGTAATGTTAAATAATTAGTGCATAATATTAGCATTAATGGGCACATTCAAGCGTGCATTAAAAACTCTCTATAAACACCGTCAGCAGAACATGGCAGTTTCAGAGTTCAGGAGCTGCTGCTGATCACAGGTGTGGGTGGTAAGTGCCACCTGTTACTAAAGTTGCCCACTTTCCATTATAAGACCCTGTTTTCAGTTGCTTATAAAACTTTGCCAAATGAACCATCTGGGCTGATATTTTATGTTCTGGGTTTCTGCCTCAGGCTTTTCATTTCAGTCAAACTGGTTCAGCCATTTCTGAGAATGAAGCTAGGGAAAAGAGGAAGTTACCTTGTGCAGTAATGATGGTTCTTCGAGATGTGTCCCCCGATGGGTGCTCCATGACCCACCCACCTCCCCTCTACTTTGCAGCTCTTGTCAAGGACTTTGCGGTAGAAAAGGAACTGAGGGGGGTTTGCCCACGCAGCACTGGTTAGCCTTGTGGCAGAGCACGAGGGCAGGGACAGCGCATGTGCGGGCCGAACAGAGACTGCTACCAAAGTTCTCCGATAAGCACCACAGGGACGCATATGCACCTCCAGTGAAGCACCCATAGGGACACTACTTGAATAAGAAATAAATTTTACCCATGATAAAAAAATTCTGGCAACCCTTTGAAAACCTCTAGCGCCCACATGCTTTGGAGTAGGGACTTGAAATTTGGTAGAGGTAGTCTTTTGCCAAACTGATGAACATCTGCCTAAATTTGGCCAAGTTATATGCCTTTGAAAAAAAATCGCAGTTCACACATGATCAGTTGAAACTTTAATTTTAGCAGCTAAAATTTCAAAAGATTCTGTCCTCAATGAGCATGCTCAAACTTCTCTCAGCTCCTAGTGCTAACCAGATTGCACATGTGCCATCCCCACAGAGCAGGCTCTTCAGCCAAAGGTTACAGGGTCAAAGCCAGTCTTTCCCTGTAATGGTTGCTCCCAGCAGTTCCAAGCCAGGATGGGGCTGGGCACTGGAACTGAGAACAGGGAGCCTGTTTCTCCTGTGCTCTCAGTGACCCCTCTTCTGCTATTCAGGCAATGTGGAAGAACCACCACCTGATCTGAATGCAGGAGGTCAGGAATAGATTGGGACACAAGGTCTGGAGGAGGGTTGAGAAAGGAGACTTTGGTCAGTTTGGAACTGCGATGAGGTAATGCTCACCTGACTCTGAAGTGGGGGGGGGGAGGGGGGAGATAAGAGGGGCAAAGCCAAGAGGGAAGAAAGGACATGATAAAAGGGAGAGACATTTGCCATGCTCTCGCTCTCTCTCCACATCCATCTACAGACACCACACCAAGCGACTGAAGCGCTGATCAAAGTGGAGAGCCTGGCTGAAGAGCATCCAGCCAGCCTGTGGTGAGAAGCATCTAAGTTTGTAAGGGCACTGAAAGTGTTAAGATCAGCTTAGAATGCGTTTTGCTTTTATTTCATTTGACTAAATCTGACTTGTTATGCTTTGACTTATAATCACTTAAAATCTATCTTTATAGTTAATAAATTTGTTTGTTTATTCTACCTGAAGCAGTGCATTTGGTTTGAAGTGTGTCAGAGGTTCCCCTTGGGATAACAAGCCTGGTACATATCAATTTCTTTGTTAAATTGATGAACTCATAAGCTTGCAGCATCCAGCAGGCATAACTGGGCACTGCAAGACGGAGGTTCCTCGGGTTGTGTCTGGAGGAGGGATAGCTCAGTGGTTTGAGCATTGGCCTGCTAAACCCAGGGTTGTGAGTTCAATCCTTGAGGGGGCCACTTAGGGATCTGGGGCAAAATCAGTACTTGGTCCTGCTAGTGAAGGCAGGGGGCTGGACTCGATGACCTTTCAGGGTCCCTTCCAGTTCTAGGAGATGGGATATCTCCATTTATAGATTTTGGCTAGTGTCATTTGCTTGCACAATCCAAGGAGCAGCTTACATGCCAGAGGCTGTGCGTGAACAGCCCAGAAGTGGGGGTTCTCACAGCAGAGCGGGGTAAGGCTGGCTCCCAGAGTCAAGGATTGGAGTGGCCTAGCAGATCACCAGTCCAGATAACACCAGAGGGGAACGTCACACCAACCCTGCTGGCGAACAAGGTGGGTGTGTGGCAGGGTGCTGCTGCAAACACACCTAATCAGCCCCTGGCATGCCAGCCCCAATCAAGGGGGATAGATTGGGTCTGGTTGAAAAGCCTCATGGCTGCCTGGTGATTGACAACACCTGCCAGCCTGATAGGCCAAGAACTACAAAGGCTGGGAAGGAGCCAGAAGGAGCAGGGGCAGCCAGAGAGAGAGAGGGGTCAGTCAGGGAGGGAGGTGGAAGCCCTCGAGCTGGTTACTGACCCAGCCTGTGGTAGGCAAGAAACCTGTAAGGATTGTATATAGTTGGACACCAGTGGTGGGAAAACGCGTAAAGAATAAAGGACACGGGTGTTGCACAGAGCTGAAGTCTCCCTGGACTTATTTGGGAGGGCAGCTGGGCCCAGAAGAAGAGGGGCTGGCTGTGCACCTCATGACATGTGAAGGCTTGTCCAGGATCCTTTGTGCCAGAGCTATAGTTTGGTGACCCGGGGATGGAGGGAACCCTGCAGTGGCAGACTCAGCAGTAGGAGGAGATGCAGAAGATGCTGCAGGCCTTCCAGCAATCCCACCAGATGGAGAGACAGGCTCTACTCGCCTGGCAGGCCGAGCAGCAGAGGACTGTACAGGACTTATTAAGGAGCAGGAGGGGGTGCAGCAACAACTCCTGCAGAAACTGGTGAGTTCCTTGGGGGGAGATGGCACCCGCACTACGGGGTTGGGCCTTCGTAAAATGGGCCCTGCCCGGACGACGACCCCGACGCCTTCCTCAGATGGGACAGGGCAACCTGGGCCCTACAGCTAGCCCCATATCTCGCTGGGGAGGCACAGGCTGCATATATGGCCCTGACTGATGCACAAGCCAGGGAGTATGACACCGTGAAGGGGGCCGTCCTAGACCGGGTGGGGCTTTCGTGCGAAAAATATCAACAGACATTTCAGTCGGCCAGGTGGACGGGGCGTGCGGCTCGGGCCTTCGCCCAGAAATTGATGGACTGGGCCACACGGTGGTTGCGGCCCAACACTCAAACGGTGGGGCAGATCACGGACCAGGTGATACTGGAACAGTTTGTGCAGGGCCTCCCAGAGAACATGCGAGTCTGGGGCTGGCAACACCAGCAGTCAAGCTGATGGAGGAATATGCACTGGGAGAAAGAGGGGAAGTAACCCAAAGCGAGACCCCTACATGGGTGGACCCCAGTGAGAGGGAGGACCCACGGCCCCAGGGAGAAGGGGATCTAGACCCTAGACAACAGTCAGGAAAGAGACCGCACAGGAGTAGAAGGGGGACCAAAGGAGCACCCTGGATTAGAATCCTCAGGGGAGGAGACCCCAGGGGCAGAGGGGGAGGGGCCTAAGGAAGGCCTGAAGAACCGGGCCCAGAAGAAGAGGGGCCGGCCATGCACCCCATGATAGGGTGTCAACACAGAGCCACATGATGGAATTTGCTTTTTCCGTTTGCTATTTTAAAAACCCATAAAATTATGCGTACGCGTGTACACACATTCACAAACTATGTTAAAAGAACATTAAGGTTGCGAAAATCAAGCCCTCAGAAATTTTGAAATTCCCCAAGCTCACCACCCTGCAAATTTTTAGGGCTGAGTTTTAGGATAAAGGGCAATTAGATCACCAGCCAATATGACCATGGAACCATAGGCTATGACCAGTTAAAGAGATTTTGAGATTTCAGTTAATGACTGGAAATCTCCTGGTGAAAAAGGGCATTTTCCTTCCACAGATATTCAACTGGCCTCCTCTAAAGATCAGATTTCTCTAATCCATCTAGACTTCCAGTACCAAACCACGTCTGACCTCCATATCAGGTAAGAACGAACATTTAAGGTAGAACCAGAAGCATAAAGCAATTAATCTCGCTGCACCCTACATGTCTCTCTTCATTCTGAGCCTAGCCATCCAAGGCACATAACTTCCCCATTCCATGATGGTAGCAAGAACCTGGCTGCTGATTCCATATAAGGTTGACAATCTCTCCTATGGCTGATGCCTAAATAATAGCTTTCAGCATGCAGGAGGGTAACTGAATTGCTCAGCAGGGCAACATGAGGATGTCAACATGGATGATGGGGCAGATCTCTTGATAAATTGCCCTGTTCTGTTCATTCCCTCTGAAGCATTTGGCACTGGCCACTGTCGGAAAACAGGATACTGGGCTAGGTGGATCATTTGTCTGATCTAGTATGGCCATTCTTATGCTCAGTCAGGGAAGTCATGAGACCTAACAGTCATGCCAATCTTTTGAGTTGGCACCACCACCATTTCCCTGAATAACCCAGTAGCAATACTGCTTTCCACTAACAAAGGCACCATTGCAGGCACATGTGTTGAACACGGAGACAAAGTGTCATAGTTTTTAAACTTAAAATGTTCGGTCTAAATGGGATAATACATACTTCACAGGACTACTGTGGGCATTAAGTAGTCAGTGTTTGTATAGCATATTGGAAACACAAGGCATTGTGTAAGTGCTAACTATGATGGTCACTCAACAGGATGGGGTAGTTAAATAGCTACAAATCCTTTCAAGACTAGTTTTATCCAAAAAGGAACTGGTTTAAAACAATGAATAACCTGGCACATAACTAAGACTGAATGGGCCATTTACTGTTTATGGAAGTGTTACTCTGTTTAAAGTCTCAAATACTTATTACTATCTCAAAGCTACATTGTGAACTGAATGGAGAAAGATGTCTGCACTGTAAATGATTAATTACATATCTTCTTGAAGTCTGGTAATGTGACCGAGGACATGAACTGAATGATTAAATCAAGTTTCTCCCAACTCGAAGGGAAACTAAGGAAACTCTCTCTCTCACAAATGTATTTCTAAAATCAAAAGGGAACTGAGCATCTTCCATCAGGGAAACAAGGAAGAGAGAAAAAGGAAGTTTCCATTTTCAGCATGACCTGAAGGAAGAATGACATGGAAATATTCTTAATCACATCAATAGATCTCAATAAAGTTACTAAAGCTGGGTAAGCATTATTCCCCCCCCCCTTTTTTTTTTTATAGGTGCGAAAATGGAGGCACAGAGAGGTTGTGACTTGGCCTAGGACACCCGTGAGTCAGAAGCGTAGACTACAGATCTCCAAACTTCCAAGTCCCTACTACAATCCATTTGACGAGAACAATCCTCTCATGGAAGATACTGTCCTTAATCCAAAAGCTACGATGGACACACACTGTGCTTGAATAGCTTTACAGTTTATGTTCTCTTCTCTTTTCTAATCATAGTTTTAAAGATAGGCATGTTACAGACGTACACTCACAGACATGTATCTAGATTGTGTCACTGCTGTTATACGTTTTATAGATCTAAAAAGTATTTTAGAAGATAAAGTAGTTTAAATATTGTGCACCAGCTGGTACACCGAAGAAAAAACACTATCAAAGTTCATTCTAAGGCCAAGAGGAACGACACATGAAAAATACATCTGCATCTTAAAAGTCTCAAAGCAGGGAATTGTATTTACAGCTACAATTCTTAAGCCTCTGGGGATGTCTGGCTGAATTAAAATAGTGAGCACAAGCTAGGAAACGGGGGTGGAGATGGAAGGTAGGAATGATTATATGCAGCATGTTTGAAAAAAGGTCTCTGATAAGGTGAGGTCTTATTTCCAATATATTTTTCTTTAAAACTTTATAAACTCTTAGTGTATCAAAAATATTTGGGAGTAGCTGTTCATTAATACATAATCCCTGTCCTCCTACTCATCTCCTGGGAGACACTTCAGTTTTATGCAAATGATTTATTTCATCTGCCTGGCACCTATTGGCTGATTATGTTTGGGTCATTAATGTGCCTCAAAATGGAGGCATAGCCATATTCAAATATGCTTGTGAATGAGGCTATGCACTCAGCTCCGTATGCTTCCCAGCAAGGGATATTCAGCAGGCTAAACTGAACTGAAACATCTTTCACTGAAATAGCTCCATAATTCTCAAACTGGATTTTCTGTTGATGGCTCTAATCCTTAAAAATAGTAGATTAAGCAATAAGGGAAATGATTATCCTTCCTCTCCTTCTTAAACCAAAATACAACCAAACAGCCTTTTGTAGATGCTTTAAACAATGTATATCCCCCACAAAAAGCTGCTGCACCAGCACAGCAAAAATCAACACCACTTAAACCTTTTCTTTGTCTAAGACTCTTAAGACAAAGTTTATCTACAAATATAACACAGCTCAATTTAAACAGAGGTACAATCCTCACCCCTCCCCTTTCCAAAAAAAGGCTAAAGAAAATTTAAGTCCCTTTGACCCAAATACAGAATCACTAAGCATTTTATCTGGCAGAGAATGTAACTCAATCAGCCCGTACACATTCACTTAATATCAAGTATTGAGAACATCCGATTTATACCTCTCTGCCTGAATTCTGTGCATTTAGACTCATTTATTGAAGCTCTATACTTCACCCAAGCAAGAAAAAGCAGGAGGAACTGGAGGGGTGGGGCGGAAAACTTGGCTCAATGTCCATTAGCAACTATGAAATCCAACTATCATGAGCACTGGAGAAAAATACATACTATTCTCCAAACTCAGCCTTATGCTCGCAAGCCTGATAAGATAAACTTCTATATTTAGAGATAAATAATGTAAATATACTCTACTGAATCACACTGTTTTGCACTTGAAATTTGACACTAGGGTATGAACAGGACTGGCTAAACCACTGATGTATCTCGCTTGTCAATTCTTCCTTCCTACTAATGATAATGAAACTCAAAGTTACACAACTTTATGGACTGTTAAATGGCCAGCAATTAGGTGAGAGGGTCATAAGACTGACTATATCTAGTTACATGTGACTCCCCTTTCCCAGGACAACATCTAAGCACCTCCCAAATATATAAAAAACAGAAACCACCACCAGGAGAAAACTTGGCAGAGGGTCTCAACTCATAGGGCACTAAGACATAGGGCAAGTGATCTGAGTGAATATAAATTTATGAACCAACATGAGGGACAGACTAAAAGTTGAAGAAAAGTCTCAAAATTATTCAAAATGGCAGGTCATACTAGTGCCAGTTATATACTTACTACTTCAGGCATTACAGTCCACTGTGTTATTTTCAATATGTGAGGGAAGAGAGTATAATCACACTTCCTCTGAGATTGAAAGAGTAACCAATCTTGTCTACATAGTGCCTAGTACACGGTTGGCCCTCTTTGGGGACCATCACACCTTGTTGTGGTGAAGGGGCTTGCGTGTTCCAATGAACCTCACAGCTAAGTTGTTGGGAGCTTCATGTTCCTGGCAGGGTCTCCCAAGGCAAACAAGTCTGAAGGGAGGTCCCACACAAAACAGGGTCCAATCCCCCAAGTAATCAATGGTGGATCAGACGGAAGAGGGTCCTTGGATTTCAGTGGCTGTGAAAGCGGATGAAGTGGAGATCTCCAGTCATCTCAGAGACTTTCCCTGCCACTGGGCCCCAGACCTCCAACTTCTCATGACTGTGTGGTCACTGTAGGCGCACCAGCTTCCCCATGTTAAAAGAAATCACACGCAGGCTTCTACCAAGGGAAATCTCTTTCCAACCTTCCAAGCCCTGCGGCGACCAACTAGTGGTGACGGGGACAAGACTGGTGAATCTGGCAATCTCTAGCCACAAATCTGCATGTAGGTGGCGGTAGTTAGATGGTCATCTGGTACCTAGACTAAGACTGGTGCAATTCAGCAGCTACTATCGCGACTGAGCAGTCCTCTTTAAAGATCCTCTCTGCTCACCTCACATGGGAAGAGGGCTAGAAAAGGTGCCCTAAACCTAGGCTGTCTCATACACTCCTGGCTGGATTACCGCATCCAGTGGGATCACTATGCCTGTGGTTGAAGCTACAAAAAGACAGTGACTTTTGCTACATGGAATGTTCACACGTTTATGGATAACAAAGATAATGTATGACCAGAAAGAAGAACTGTTATTGTCACCAGGAAACCTGCGAGATAACACATCAATGTCTCTGCCTTGAGTGAGACAAAGTGCCCAGATGAAGGTCAATAGAGAAGAAGGTGGAGGCTACACCTTTTTCTGGAAAGGAAAATCTGCAGAGGACAGGCGCATTCGTTGTGTCGGTTTTGCAATTAGGAATAAGTTTGTCAGTCAGTTTATAGAATTTCCTGTAGGAATCAATAAATGTCTTATGACTCTTTGTCTTGAGCTCAGCAACAACCAGTCTGTGCTGTCATCAGTGCGTATGCCCCAGTGCTTGATTCTATCGAGGATATCAAGGAACAATTCTACACAGATCTTGACAGTCTTGACCAACATTCCCAAGGAGGACAAGATAATTCTCCTCGGAGACTTTAGCGCTAGAGTTGGGATGGAGTCAGATCTCTGGAATGGCACTATGGGAAAAGAAGGAGTAGGAAAGCCTAACTCCAATGGCATCCTCCTCCTGAGCAAATGCATAGAACATGGCCTGGTCATCATGATCACCCTCTTTAGACAAAGTGAGAAGTATAAGACCACCTGGAGACACCCTTGCTCCAGGCACTGGCACCTTCTTGACTATGTTATTGTTAGAGCTCGAGTTCAGAAGGATATCCTCATCACAAGGGCCATGCATGGAACTGATGACTGTTGGACAGACCATCGCCTTGTTAGATCAATCATGAATTTCCAGGTCGCCTCAAGGCATCGCAAGCAGGCAAAATCAGTACGAAAGAAATTCAACGTCAAGTCCCTTGAAGATATAGTGACTCGGGAAAAACTTCAGCAGCGTCTCCAAGAGAAGCTTGCCGCTAAGCCTACAGCTGATGATAATGAAAATTTCTGGAAGGGATTAAAGACTGACCTTCTCTCGGCATGTGCTGAATCCATTGGCTAGGTCACCCGCTATCACCAAGATTGGCTTGATGAGAACGATGCTGAGATTCTGGGCCTGCTTGACCAGAAAAATAAAGCTCACTGCATGTGGCAAAACAATATATCACACCAGCAGAAGAAAGGGTCATACACGCAACTCAAGGCTGAAGCCCAAAGAAAAATCCATGACATCAAAAATAAGTGGTGGCGAGAAAAGGCCAAGGAGATTGAGCTTTATGCTGATAAACATGACATGAGGAGTTTCTTTCAGGCAAAACGGTCATTTATGGTCCATGCTCCCATGGAACCACACCACTCCGAGCCCAAGAGGGGTCAATGTATTTTAAGGACAGTGAAGCCATCAAAGCCAGATGGAGGGAGCATTTTGAGTTACTCCTGAAATGAGTCAACTGTCTCTGATGCCACTATCAAATCTATACGTCAATGTCATGAAAGAGAATCTCTTGCTGACCCCCACCCCCAAGCCTTGAAGAAGTAACACGAGCCATTATGCAGACTAAGAACAATAAGGCAGCAGGGCCAGATGGCATACCAGCTGAAGAACTGGTAGGAAACTTTTTCTTCGTATCTGGTATAATGAGAAGATTCCATAAGACTTGAGAAATGCTAACATTGTTACCATCTTTAAGAAAGGAGATAAGTCGGAGGGTGGAAACTATAGAGGCATTGTCTTGCTATCTACAGCAGGGAAAATTCTTGCCTGTATCCTCTTAAACCAATTACTCCCCCATGCTGAGGAAATATTGCCGGAATCTCAGTGCAGTTTTAGACTATCCCGCAGGACAATCGACATGATCTTTGTTGCCTGCCAAATCCAGGAAAAGGGTCTGTTCCCCATGAAGGTATTTACAGCCTGTAATCAGTCATCCCTTAACCTTCTCTTTGTTAAGCTAAACACATTGAAAACTCAGTCTATTACTATTTTCTAATCCTTTAATCATTCCCATGGCTCTGAATCCTCTCCAATCTACCAACACCCTTCTTGAACTGTGGACACCAGAACTGGACACAGTATTCCAGCAGCAATCACATCAGTGTCAAATACAGAGGTAAAATAACCTCTCTACTCCTGCTCAGGATTATCCTGATTATGCACCCCAGGATCCCAGTAGCTCTTTCGGCCACAGCATCACATCGGGAACTCATGTTCAGCTCATTATCCACCAGGACCCCAAAGTTTTTTTTAGCATCACAGCTCCTCAGGCTACAGCTGCCCACCTTGTAAGTATGGCCTGAATTCTTTGTTCCTAGATGTATACATTTATGTTTAGTCGTATTAAAATGCATATTATTTGCTTGAGACCAGTTTACTGAGTGATCCAAATTGCTCTGAATCAGTGACTGCCCTTTCCATTATTTACAATTCTCCCAATTTGTGTATAAGTTGCAAATTTTAGCAATGATGATTTTATGTTTTCTTCAAAAAGTTATTGATAAAAATGTTACACGGGACAGAACCAAGAACTGATCCCTTCAGGACCCACCAGAAACAGACCACCCGATGATTCCCTGTTTACTTACAGTTTCATAGAATCACAGAAATTTAGGGCTTGAAGGGACCTCGAAAGATCATCAAGTCCAGCCCCTTACACTGATGTGGACAAAGTAAACCTAGAACATCCCTGATGAGTGTTTGTCCATCCTATTCTTAAACGCTTCCAGTGATGGGGAGTTCACAACTTTCCATGAAAGCCTATTCCAGAGCTTAACCACCCTTACAGCAAGATGGAGAAAAATTATTTTTTTTATTTTGTTATTTAAATAATATTTTTTCTTCTTAAAATAAACCTGTTTAGTGAATGAAATAAATGAAATCTGAAAATGAGAATGCCCCTTTCTTCAGAAAATAACTGAAGTACAAATGGAAAAAATGATTAAAATCAATTATTTAAATCAAGGCTTTCCACTTGGTTTAAATAGCTGATTTAAATCACCTTTATTTAAATCAGTCTATCGGATACAGCCTTGTAGTTAGAAAGTTTTTCCTATTATCTAACTTAAATCTCCCTTGCTGCAGATTATGCTGATGCTTTTTGTCCTACCTTCAGTGGACATGGAAAACAATTCTCTTTGTCTTCCCCATCCTCTTCTCACCTGATCTGGCTCTTTTTTTCAACTCTGTGAAACTGGCCCTATTAAAGCAGCAAGTTTACATAATATTGGTCTGGTCTTTATTCTGCTTGCACATTATAAATGTGATCAAGTCATGATCACTTGTAAGCTATTAATTTCTAGTCCTGCAATCAGTTTCTCTTTATCTGTTACAAGGTCTAATATAGAATTCCCCCATGTTGGCTTTAAGACTTTTTGAGTTTGGAAATTATCATCTATAATATTTAGAAATTCCAAGGATGTTTTAGTACTTGCAGCAGGAGACCCCCCCCCCAGCATATGTCACTCAATTAAAGTCCCCCATGACCCTGTAGTTTTTTCCCTCCACATTATAGACAGGTACATACGAAGGTGGTTATCCTGCTCCTAGTGTGATTTGGTGGTCTGTAGCATACACCAAATAATATCCCACCTTGTGCTTTATCTATTAGAACATTGATCCATAAGCATTCAAAATCATTTTCTTCCAAGTTATCAGTGACTCAGAAACAGGCAATACCATTTTTGACAGAGTGTCACTTCCCCTCACCTTCTTCCCACTCTGTCCTTCGTAAGTAGACTATAAAGGACAGTTACCTGTTCCGTAACTGGCGTTCTTCGAGATGTGTTGCTCCTGTCTATTCCACAGTAGGTGTGCGTGCTCGCCACGTGCACCAGTGCCAGAAGTTTTTCCCTTAGCAGTACCCGTACTGGGGGAGCATCACGGCGACCCCTGGAGTGGCGCCTGTATATCGTGCTATAAGGGGAGCTACGGGCTCCCCCCACCCTCGGTTCCTTCTTGCCGGACAACTCCGACAGAGGGGAAGGAGGGCGGGGTGTGGAATAGACAGGAGCAACACATCTCGAAGAACGTCAGTTACGGAACAGGTAACTGTCCTTTCTTCTTCGAGTGGTTGCTCCTGGAGGAGTCCAGCAGGGCCCCAATGAACTCTATGCGCTGAACAGGCACTAATGTCGATTTGGTCTCGTTCATGACCAGGCCTAGTTCGGCGCATGTCGAGAGGAGCAGCTCTACATGGGACTCCACTTCGAAATGGGACTCCCCCTTGAGGAGCCAGTCGTCCAGGTAAGGGAAGATTTGTACGCCCTCCTGCCTGAGGTGGGCCGCCACCACAGACATACATTTCGTGAAAACCCTGGGGGCCGTGGATAGGCCAAAAGGGAGGACCGTGAACTGGTAGTGGTCCATCCCCACCATGAATCGGAGGGGGCGTCTTTGCCCCTCAAAAATATGGACATGAAAGTAAGCGTCCTGGAGATCCAGGGCCGCGTACCAGTCCCCCAGGTCCAGGGAGGGGATAATAGAGGCCAGGGACACCATGCGGAACTTGGAACGGGTTAGGACCCTGTTCAGGTCGCGCAGGTGCAGAATAAGCCTGAGACCCACCGGTACCCTTTCCACCACCCCTAGGTGGAGAAACCGGTCCACCTCCTGACGCGGACATGTTCCAGGTCTCCCGGGGCCATCATGGATGGCGGGTGATTTGGCGGGGGTGAGGTGAACTGCAACACGTAGCCCTTGGAGATAGTACTGAGGACCCATTGGTCCGAAGTTATGCGGGACCACGCCCTGAGGAAGGCAAACAATCGGTTGCAGAACACAAACTTTATTAATCGGGGGGGTCTCCCTGGCAACAGGCCTGGTGGCCCCCTGCAGATAGTCAAAACCGCCTCTTCCCTTGCCTCTTGCCCTTAGAGGGACCGGGCTGCGGGGCAGAGCGGGACTGCCTCTGAGACCGACGCTTCTGGTCTCTAGGCCTTTTGTATGGGGGCTCATATCTGCTCCTCGCAGGCTGAGCCACCGGAAGCGATTTGGCCTTGTCCTTAGCCAGAGGGACATAGAGGCCCAAGGTCTGCAAGGTGGTGCAGGAATCTTTCATCCCATGCAGCCTGACGTCCATCTGGTCCGCGAAGAGCGCCTTGCCATTCAATGGGAGGTCCTGCATCAGTGATTGTGCCTCCGTCAACAGCCCGGACAACAAGAGCCATGACGCCCTGTGCATGGTGATCGCGGAAGCCATCGAGCGGGCCGCCGTGTCCGCCGCATCGGACGCCACTTTCAGGGCTGTTTTTGCCGCCGCTGACCCCTCTTCCACCAGGGCCTTGAAGTCCTTCCTGTCCCGGTCCAGGAGGAGGGGCTCAAATTTAGGCAGGTTGAAGTCGTACCTGCTCAGTAAGGCCTAGTGGTTGGCTACGCGAAGCTGGAAGCTAGCCGACGAATAAAATTTTCTGCCAAAAGGAGTCCAGCCTCCTAGCATCTTTGTTTTTTTGGGGTGGGCGCGGGCTGGCCCTGACGCTCTCTGTGGTTTACCGATTCCACAACGAGCGAGTTGGGTGTCGGGTGTGAATACAGGTATTCATGGTCCTTCACCGGCACAAAGTATTTCCTCCCGGCCTTTTTCGAGATTGGGGCCAAGAAGGCGGGAGTTTGAAATGTTGGCAATAGCCTGGTGCAGAGGCAGGGCCACGCGGCCCGGTGCCGAGGGAGACAGGACGGACCCTCCATCTCCTCGGCCTGCAGCTGGAGGTTGGAAGCCACCCGCTTTAGCAGGTACTGGTGCGCCTTGAAGTCCTCCTGCGGGACCGATGGCGGAGGCGCTACTATGGTGTCGTCCGGTACCAGAGAGAGAGGGCCCAAACGGAGCCGGGTGCCTCGGTCAGTGCCAGGGCGTCGATACCGAGGTCAGAGTCCTGGCGTGGGTCCGCTGACTCATGACCCGCCGTCTTGTCTTGTGGGCGGCCAGAGGAGGCCGATGGAGCCCAGGACGCTCCGGCGATCAAACGGGCCTCCGCTTGGGCTGGCACCGATGGCCACGGTGCCCACTAGCACCACTGTCCTTGCCACGGAGTCCCTTGCCATTGGTTCGGCTGAGCACGGGATGGCAATATGTGCCCCGGCGGAACGGCGCGTGCCGAGGGTGGGCGGATGTGTGCCGAGGCTGCTGAAGAACGCTGGGTGCCGCGGGAGCGGTAGAAGCGTCGTCGTCTCCCTTGGGACCAAGAACTCGACAACAATGAATAGTACCCATGCGACAAACTGCTTCGGTACACGTGACGGAGACGCAACACTCGGTGCCCTGACGCCGAGGTACCTCGAGGGGAGCCTCTGGCGTGGCGCCTATACGACCAGGAGCTGGAACGGGAGCGGCGACGTCTGTCCCGTTGAGAGCGGCTCCGGTACCCACGTCTAGCAGGTGAGCATTTCCGGTGCCTCTCTCGGTGCCTCCGCTCGCTGGCAGGCGGCGTGGAGGGTCCCCACGACTCCCGTCCCACCAGCGGCCGGACGGTCTGGCCGGCGTTGAGGGTGGCCGGGAGCTGCCGGAAGAGCGGCCGCTGCGCGCCGAGCGGTGCGGAAAGCAATCTTCGGAGCGGGAACTGCGGCTGCTCGGAGAGGTCTGGTGGGCACCCAAAGGGGGCTTGCCTCGCGACCTAGGGCCCGCGCCTGATTGCGAGCTCGGGACGGGTAGGGACATAATGTCCTTCGCAGCCTGCACTGCCTCTGGCGTCGACGGCATCCGTGCTGGTGGGGATGCCTGGGTCGATGGTACCGGGCTGCTCCACTCCACACGAGTTGGAGCCTTAGAGCCCAGGGGGGATCGAGGGCTGCCCAACGCGGGACCAGCCTCCCCCTTGTCCTTATCATGGCGGCGTTGCGAGGCCGAGCTCTTCCCTTGCTTTTTGCCAGGAGAGCGGCGCTGACTGGTCGAAGGGGCCTCGCTACGTACCGACGACGTGGCGGCCGGTGCCGAGTCCGATTTGCGCACCAGCGTCTGAGTCAACACCGACTCCATCAGAAGAGCTCAAAGACTGAAGTCTCTCTCCTTCTTGGCTTGAACGACCTGCAGATCTTGCAACGGTCGCTGATGTGAGTCTCAACCAGGCAGCGAAGACACTCAGCGTGAGGGTCGCTCCTGGGCATAGAACGGCGACAAGAGTCGCACGACTTGAAGCCTGGGGCACGGGGCATGCCCCAAGCCCGCTCTATTCACTGAAGAACAATCTACAATGGTACCACTAAGGTCGAGAAGAAGGGCTGCAGCAGAGCTGGAGCACAAAAGTTCCGACTACCTTCACTGGCGGCAAGAAGGAACTGAGGGTGGGGGGAGCCCGTAGCTCCCCTTATAGCGCGATATACAGGCGCCACTCCAAGGTTCGCCACGGTGCTCCCCCAGTACGGGTACTGCTAAGGGAAAAACTTCTGGCACCGGTGCACGTGGCGAGCACGCACACCTACTGTGGAATACACAGGAGCAATCACTCGAAGAACAACCATTGATTTTAACATTCCAACGGTGTAAATCATCCCACCAGGTTTCAGTAATACCAACTAGACTGAATTTATGCTCATAAATGAACAATTCAAATTCCTCTTGTTTGTTACCCAGGCTCTTAGCATTACTGTATAGGCAATTTAAGAATTTCTTCTAATCATGCCCTTTGTTTCCTTGATTAATTTTGGTTTCAGCATCTCAATTTTGTGCCAACAGTGCTCAACCTTCCCTCTTTTTACACTCTCCTTTTATTAGTTTAACCTTCTCCAGATTACTCTAGCCAGCCTGTCCCCAAGGAGATTGGTCTACTGAGGTAGAGGCCATCCAATCTATATAGCCTCTCTCCCCACAGAAGGGGACCAATGTTCCACAAAACCAAAACCCTCCACCCTGCACCATTTACCTAGCCAATGGTTCACTTCCAGAAACTTGTGCCTTGTGTCTTCCTTCACTCGTGGGACAGGAAGGATCTCAGAGAAGACTGCTCGGACATTCTTCTTCAACACACTTCCGAGTTCCCTGAAGTCATCTACTATCTGCAAGATATCCCACTGATATGAACTATCACCGATGGCTCCTTTCCCATCAGTTTCAGAAACCTATCCTATCTTAGAGTGATATCTCATGTCTTGGCTCCGGGAAGGCAGCACATTGTCCTATTGTCAGTCTGTCCCTTGCAGAATGTTCTTTCTATTCTTCTGAGCATTGAGTCTCCAACAAGGATAGTTTGTATTCTTTGGACAATTGGAGAACTCTTTGCAGGGAAGCTTGATTTTCTTACAGGTTGAGCTGAGCTGCCATCCACATGTCCCATACACCTCTCTGTTCCCTAGGACCTGCTGGAGGTACCTTGAGAGATATGTTCCAAAATTTCCATGTTGAAAGGATCTGTATCAATTTGAAACTGAGCTCTGTGGAATTCCTCCTGGTCCTCTTCTCTCTGGTGGCCACAGCCTGTCATCCTCATCTGTCTCCAGCCACATAGAATACTGCCATGACCTCTTCCTACCAGGCCTCCTCTCTGACTTCTTCTCTCTCCAGTTCCTTGGTGGCCAGCTACATTCTTTCTTGAACCTAGGGTATCGGTGTTTCCAGAACCTGGCTATTTAGGAATTCCTCAGCTTCTCTGATTCTCAGTAGCTTCTCAACTTGCTCCTCCAATCCAAGAATCTTTTCCTCCAGCACAGTCACCAACTTGCACTTCATGCGCATGAAATCCCATCCGTCTTCAGGCAGGAAAGAACACGGCACATCCGTTGCAGGCCACCACCACTGTTCCATCGCTGGCCATCTTGACATCATATGTAGTGCTGCACCTGGAAGGAAAGCCTCTCACACTCCCTCTCTAAGCTTCCTCCAAAGTTCTCCTGTTCGCTGCCTCTGTTCACCCAGCAAGCGACTATTATACCAAGTCTTCCCTGCTTAGCTCAGCCCTGCCCCTCACCACCAGTGACAAACTAACTCGGACTTCAAACAGCTGGGCTGATGAAAACTCCAGGGGATAGAGCTGCACGGCCTTTATCAAGGCACCCTACTTACTCAGGGATCCGCAGCCCATACACAGAGGCTATGACAAGTGTATTGGTTGCAGTTATAATTTACCACACAGCTCTTTATAAGCAAGCACATTTATTCTTAAGGTGCAAGCAAGTACAGAGAAAAAACTAAAAATAAAAGAACCTACATGCATGCTCAAGAGCTTACCGAAGGTCACCCCAACTCCAGTCTCGGGTTCTGGTAGGTGTCAGTCCTTCAAAACCCACAAATGGATTTTTCCCAAGGTTACAAGTTCATAACTGTCTCAGATTCAGAACCAGAACAGAGACTGGCCAGAGCAGCCTGTTTCTTTATATGCTCAGACCTTGACCTCTAGTCACTGGGAACACATAATCAGCAGACAATCACTCTCTCCTCAGCACGTAGCTTCAAAAGGCTGGGTTTTTGCACAACCAGAGGTGCAGAATTTGCTTTCACCTCTCCCCAGGTATTCACCAGGAAATCCACTTAACATTTATTGTCCCCAAAGTCCATTTCTGTCTGGCACATTTTTAACATAGTCTTTTGAACTCCCACATCTGTCACATCTCCCCAACAGGGGAGGTTACATACAATCCCAGCCCACAAAAATACATAAAACCATTCATTTAATACAATGGCCACCGAACATACTTAAATTTAATCCAGTAAGATCTCCCAGGGATGTGGCAGGACATTACCATATCTGTCACAGTCATTATCCACATAAATATCTAATCTTTATTTCATTTTGAGTCCTGCTAAACTCTTGGCCTCAATGAATTGTGATATACGTTCTGCAGGTTAATTATGCATCGTGGAAAACAATATTTCCTTTTCTTAAATTTTAGATGTGTTGCCTTTCAATATCACTGAATTCTCCTTGTTCCTGTACAATGAGAGAGGGTAAATAGGAATTTCTGATTTACCTTCTCTAGACCTCCCATTATTTTGAAAAAACATTATTATAATCTAGGTCTACGGGTGGTATAGGCATACTTGGTCCTGCCTGAGCATAGGGGGGATGGACTAGATGACCTCTTTAGGTACCTTCCAGTCCTACATTATGTGACTTTGATTATATCCCCTCGTTTGTCTGTTTCTAAACTAAACTTTCCCAATCTTCTCTTTTCCCATCTTTCCTCAGCTAATAATTTATCTCAATTTATGAGAAAGGATGACCAAAACTGAAATGAATATTGCAAAAGAGGGTATTAACATTGATTTACAGAACTGTATTACAATATTTTTTTCATTATTTTCTATTCTATTCCTTACCATGTACTCCCATTTTGTTTGCTTTTTAAGATTGCCAGATGCACATTGAGCAGAGGTTTTCACTGGGCTGTTCAAAATGACAACCAGGCATTTCTAATACATCTACCACTGGTAGCTAGTCATTTCAATTTACCCCTTCCTCCCATAGTCTATCATTTTTTCTTGTTATCCATCTAATTTAGGATGTAAGCCTTTTGGGCAGGAACCTTGTTACATGTCTGTAAAGCACTACCCACACTAATGACTTTATAGAAAGAAATAAATTGCAGCATCTCATTACTGGGTAGTGGGACTGTGACATTTTCTACTACCTTCTAGTCATGCATTAACATTTAATCTCACTTTACATACTACCACAATTTTAAACTCATTACAAATGTTTGAAGCCTTTCTTTAAAGAACTTTTGAAGTCTGACATTCCCATCTACACAAAATAATTCAAATGGTGCCTCATTTATCAAGATGTATATGAAACAAAATTATCTGTACGTAAAGGCATGTGGGAAACTGAACACTGTAAACTGTAGGATATATGCACACAGGTGTGCACACAAAATGTGCCCACTAGGGAGGAAAATACTTGGAAAACAAGATGGCAGCAGGAGACCTGGAAGTGTTATTAACAGCACACACTGTTTATAGACTTGTAACAAAAGAAGTTGGTCAAAAGTCCAATTGGATTTTGTGCTGCACGCCCAAAGATATCAGGAATCAAAGGTGATAGTCCCTTTCTTTACAGCTCTAGCACAATGATACCTAGAATTTGGGGACCTCAAAACCCAAAAGATGGCAAATTATTGGATGAAATTCAAAGCAGAGGAACCATACTCAGAGTGGAAAGGTGTCAATAAATGAGGAAATAAATATGTATAGCTTAGGTAACAACAGTCAGAGGGAGAGGGTGTGAGAAATAAATTCCATCCTTCGTAACCTAGTATGCAAACAGTCAAGTTGGATTTCTATTTGGTGGGAAAGCATGGTAGGGATTTTAAGCTCTACAAACTGATGATTAAATGATATGGAACAAGAAAGAAATGCTGCTGTTCTGCACAGTTTTATGTAACTCTGATGTAATTGCTTTTTAAATCTAAGAGCTTTGGATGGGCACCCTATAGGGTAGAGTGATTTAGACTGAAGTCTAAATAAATTTGCAGCACCCACAAAATCTGAATTTATAGGTAGAAAATTTCTTTGATGTGACCCAAACACATAGAAACAGGAGTAAGGCGAAGAAATTTAGCAAAGGAAAGATCAGTACAAGAATCTCAATGTGGAATCTTCTTTCCAACAGAAGTCAGCAGAAGCACCATTATTTGAATAATTCAAAATTAGACTTAACAAATCATTCATGAGTATTTGGAAGGGAAATGTTGGCAGGTGATGAGAGCTGCAGAACCTTGAAACAAGGACCAGAAGTTTAACTTAATTCACAAAGTGAGAGGAAACCAACCGAGGAGGAGGAAGCTTATGGCTGTATCAGCAGACAGCAAAAAGTTGATTTTGGCAATGATGTTTTGGAGAGATTGATTGTGTGCATGGAGGGGGGCTGCAAGGTGAGTATAAATAAGACCAGAGAAAGGAAGTTGCTGTCCTTGACACAGGAAATTATTAGGATATGAGAGAGCAATTTAGCTACGAGAACAAAGAGGAAAAGACAGATTTTTGACTGATACTGTATCTTAGCCAAAAAGCTGCTTCCTTGGCCAAGTTACTACTTCTGTCACAATTTCACCAGTCAATAATGAAGAATACTTTTTATAGATGCGGTGAAACCACTCTAGTAACATCCAAGTAGTTTTTTCCTGTTTTCTTGCATTGCAGAAAGTTGTACTAAGACATGCAGATATGAAGCAGTGAAAGGAGCATTTTACCATTTCCGTTGCAATCTAGTCTACTTAGACTAGATCCAGTGCCTGAACCCACGTATCAACAGAGTGAAGTAAACATGATTTGACAATTTCACCACTGTCCACAGTTTTTTTGGATAGTAACACAGACCAGAATTGTCAATTTCATTGTGCACTTCTTAGAAAAATATGAGCAGTACCAAAGGCACTGAAGCGGTCTGCAAATTCAGACTGTATCAAGTCATGTTTCAAAGGTTGCCTCTGCAACGATATGAACTATAAATTATTTTTTTAAATAAAGATTGCAGCCTAACATTTTCAAACCCAGGTGCCTACAAAGTTAGGCATCTAAATGAATATTTGCACACCTGCATAAAAGTGGGCTGATTTTCAGAGGTGCTGCACACTCCCATAGCCAATGACTTTGGTTTGAACTGTGGATGTTCAGCCTTCTGAAAATCAGCTCACTTTAAATCAGGCATCTATATATGAGCTTAGATGCCTACATTTACACATCTGTGAATGGAAAATGTTGCCCCTTCAGTTCTGCAGAGTTTGTTGGCTTAGCTACACCATGATTTCCTAACTGCCATTGACAAATGGGTTTTTTATGTCCTGGATACGACCATCAGTAGCTGTTGAATTACCACAAAGAATCAGACCTGAATCTCATAACAGGCTCTTTAGAAGCCCACTGACACCAGACATTTCATAACCAGAAAGGTGCACGCAGACAAGATTCTGATTGCTTGGCCGCTGATATGTTCCAGATTCATCCCTTGAGAGTATAAATGTTTGTGACATCACAACTGATTAGATAATGTTTAAGTTGTCACAAAAATGTGGTTCCCCTAACTTTCATTTCAAAAGCCCAATCCAGAGCAAATCAACTCAGCAGCACAGATCATATTTTCATGCAAATAGGCAATGTCTAGGTAGCTAGTTCAAATCCAGCCCAGAACAAACTGGGATCTACCTATGCCGCCATCTGATGGCTGTTTGGTGGCCTATGTGAAATAAGCTGATGGTCTCATTTTTAGACCCAGTGAACAGATATCAGCAATAAAAAAAAACCCACCCACCCACCACTGCCACTACAATTGACACGACTTGATGTCCCTTTGCTGGGAAGCTCAGCTGTGAAGCTACAGACTGAACAAATGGTTTATACCCTCTCCCCTGCTTTGTTTACATCAGGGTTAAGATACTTTGGCATGACGGACTTGGGAAACTTTCACTGCCACTGCACCCACTTTAAAGTCACTTTTTCAGAGCAAGTAAGCTGCAGAACTGTCAATCAAGCACCTTTCACCAGTGCTAAATGTACATTAAAAGATTTAAAATAAAGAAAAATCCTGAAGAAAACTACTAGAAGAAAAAACAAAACACAGACTGTGATTCATCAGCAGAACTGTCTGTAATTAGAATGCAACAGAGGGTCCTGTGGCACCTTTAAGACGAACAGAAGTATTGGGAGCATAAGCTTTCGTGGGTAAGAACCTCACTTCTTCAGATGCAAGTCAGATGTAATTAGAATGGTTTTCAGAATTTTCTAGTCTAAGTAGTCTCAGTAGCTCTCTAAAATGGAAACAGGGATGGAATGTAGAGCAGCTGAACACTGTGAATTCATCTAATTGGCCATTGGGTGTCACTAACACTCCACAAAAATAGAGATAAGAGATATTTAACCTGGTGGTTGAAATACCACCAAATCTTGCTCAGAGACCATAATTCAGTTATGACTGCTGGGGGGCTTTCAGTGTTTTGACTTACAGTATTAGGCTGGGGGTTTTTTAAATCAGGTATCCTTTTTATTGGCTATGTTCCCTGTCTGTACTATTTCCTTTCTCACAGGACAGTTTGTTTATAATTCAGCTTTAAATTCAAAATCTCCATCTCTGAGCCATCTCAATTGCTTTGATATTCCATTGAAGGATGAGTAAACAAGCTGACTACAAAGCAGCCATTGGATTAGGAAATTCATGTGCAGTTCTTTGGCCTTTATTTCGGGCCTGTGTTTTTCTCCTCGGTGAGAAGTTCCTCATTCACAGAGATGGGATAAAACAAAACAAAACAAAACAAAACAAAACAAAACACACACACACACACACAGAGTCCAGGGGGGGAAAAACAGCTACATAAATAATAACGGAACAGCTAACTGGCTTAAAGGGGACAGGGACTGACATGGAAACGGACACAGACACACACAGATTAACGGCACTTGTCACAATTTTTAAATCCCAGCAGACTGACCTCATACATCATGCCACTGTCTAAACAACAAGAGACTAAAGAACAAAACAAGCTTTTATTGACAGTTAGCAATGGGGGAAGGTACTACCATGATCCGGGTTTTTATCATTTATAACCACTTTCAGAGAGGGAAATTCTATTTTGGATACAGTATAAAGCTACCGGGAAGAGACCAACAGTGTAAGACGTTCTACCCTCTTATTCAAAGAAGAACACAGCCAGTTTCACTGCTCTCTCCAAGCAGAAACGTCAAAGGGTGCCAAAAACTAAACTGAAAGCACAACCTTCTGACCTTTTGGCAAAAGCTGAAAGATTTTGACTTCGATAACATGCTCGTTTCTAAACAATAAGACAGATTTACAAATTGAGAAAATAATTCCCAACAACTCGATACTTAAAAATTCCCTTTAATAGTTTTGTTTACATTAATTAGTATTACCACTCCGAAGGACAGAGTTAATGACTAAAATCTTTTATTTGGAGCAAAACTAACTAGCAATTCTTGATTCGATTATTATGATTTAAGACACCTGCAAGCAATTTCTTGACCCACAGCATCTGCTATAGCACCAGCCATCCAGTCTATATGCTAAAGTTATTTTGTTCTCCTCCTTGCTTAAATCAAAGCTTACCCTTTGTTATGTCTATTAAAACCCAAGCTGTGTCAGTCTCTGGAGTCTTACTGAGCCACCCACCCTCCTGCAATCTGTCAAGTCAGTTCCTTCCTAGCTGCTGTCTGCACGCTCCCCAGGGAGGTAAAATTTAGCAACATACCATCACGTGGTAGAACTCCTCGCTGGGAAGATGGAGTGCTCTGCACATCGCTGACCTCGATATCTTTTCTTTCCAGTGGACCAGTTTTGCTGGATTCCATCTCACTGCCTCTGCTTCTCGGAGAGTCACGGCTAGCAGCTTCATCAATGACATTTCTCTTGTCCCTGTTTGCTGCCGCCTCCTCCTCCCTCCCTTTGTCGTGGCTGCTGATTTCACGGATTTGCTCCAGTTTGCTGTGATACAACCCTGAGCTGCCCAGCTCTCTCTTGACAGAGGTGCTGCTGTTCCTCTCCTCTCTCTTCTTGGCAGCTGGCTCCTCTGTAAGAAGGGACTGATGCTCCTTCACAGTCAGGCTGGGCAACTCCGCATTGTTCTGTTCAGCGCCCAGGCTGTAGACAGATGTTTGCTCTTCTGACACAGTCATTGACCTTTTCATTGGAGCGCCTGGCTTTCTGGTAATGGGGCTTGAGCTCTGGGTCAGACTGCTAGTAGGAGAGAGAAGGCCAGTAGCAAGGTCTTCTCTAACCAATGGCTCAGGGTATTTGTCTGCCAAATTAAGGGTCTGGGGCACAGACAAGTGGGAGCATTCTGACATTGCACGCCTCATTGCCTTCCTTTGGTGAGCAGCTCTGTTCAGGAAATTGCCTTCATCTGCACAGCTCAGCTTTTCCTCCATCTCAACCATAAATCTTTCTTCCTCCATTTCACTGATATTATTGAAATAGCTACTTTTGAAGTCATCCTGTGCAAGCTCTATAGTCGTAGTTGGAGGTTTTGGATTAGATGCAGTCAGGGAAGAAGAAAATCCACTCTGTAGGTAGTTATCATTTACTACCCCTATTACACAATAGCTAGGGGATCCATCTTTTTTCACAGTCGCCTCTTTAGACCCTGAATTGTTAGGCAGGATAGGGTTGAAATTTGGATTCCACACACTAATCTCCTGCTCCTTCATGTATTTGTCAGGATCACTCTCTGACACATACAGGTTGGGCAGATTTTGTTCTTGCTGGCACTTGGTTTCCATCCCACTCTTACCTGCTGCTTTCTCCTGATCGGTGATGGCTTCATTTTTTCCCAGCCCAGTGCAAGGTCTCTCGGCTCCTGCCTGCCCCAAATGGAAATCTGTAGTTTTGGGGTTTGCCAAGTTTCCTTCTGCAGAAGGAAACGCTTCAGAAATCAAAGACCAGCTTTCAAGGTGACCTGGAGCTGCCTGGTATTTTTTGCCCTGCACCTCAATTTCTCTTTTGTCTTTCTGAGCTATTTTCAGCTCTTTGTCCAGCTTTCCTTCAAAGAAGCAGAGCTTATCCTCATCTGTGAAGCCAGCGTTTTTAACAAGCCCGTCTTTAATCTGTCCCCCTGAGTTTACATTTAGCCCAATTTCATTAAGCTTTCCCTCAGTCCTCTGCCATTCAAATTTAGTTTTGCCGAAGTCTTTCTGGGATTCCATGCAGTGGTAGGCTTCTGAAAAGCTATCTGTGTTCTTGGCTTTGCACAGCTGGCTGTATTCTGAAAGAGATGCAGGCTGCTTGTTTGAGAGAGACATCTCTGACTGCTTCTCTCCCTCTCGTAGCTGTAATACCACCTACAAGCAAGCCGAGCTTGCAGGCTGCCTGAGTCTGTGACGACATACCATTCCCCTGTATTCATGACAAAACTCCTTCTTCCCCATCCCCCTCTTACCCAAAGCACTCATTTACTGAAATCAGCCACTAGTCCAAATAAAGCACTTTAGTTAGACCCTAAAAAATGTCAGGTTTTGTCCCTTCCTAAAAACAAAATGGAAATTTAATTTGTAAATTTAATTCTTTGGTCTCTGTAAACACTGATGTGGTTTTAACAATTCCAGTGAAATAGATTCTTCAGTGAATAAAGTGTTGAGGGTAATTATACACATATGCTTTTTACCCCTGCATCCATTTATAAGGAAGCTTACAATCGGTTTTTTTGCTCCAAACAATATTATATAAATAAGTATTCCTTGTTCATGAACAGTCAATCATGAACTGAGAAGAACCACTCCTAAAAATTGGTAAAAATTATGCTCAGTAGTATGGATTCCCCTCTAAAAACCAATACTGTACAGAGATTTGCCTCCCAGAGGCGGAGGAGTTTTGCTGCCAGAGCAATGTATTTAATACATTCTTTCTGTATCAGAGATCACAAATACTGCCACAAATGGGGATTTCATTCACTCTAACTAGAAATAATGCGAATCACAAGAGTTTAGTCCTGGACAATGCTTAAGAGAGAATTTGGGACAGGTTCAGAGTGGTTTTGTGATTCTCAATACTATATTCCTGGAATGTGGGCTTTTTAAAAATCATCAACTTATACAGTACTTTCATTGCACTAAATTCTTCCATTGCAAATATTTTACTTTCAGCATTACATGCTTTGTGCTGATCTATTTAAGACAAGTGCCCTGAAGTGAAATAAGTGCATAACGTGACCTATCAAAATTTCTCATTCAAGCATCTGTGGGAAGACTTTTCTAACTCTAATTTCAGCATAGATAACATCTTGCTCTGACAAAATAATTTCCCCTATCTTTCTTCAGACTACCAAGATCACTCAAGTCATGCACTTTGGAAAAGGTTGATGGAGATGGGGAGATGTTGTCCACTGTAGTCCTTGAATTACAATGGTTAAAATATCCCCTTCGCTACAGACTGAAGAGAGACTACTGGGAACTGGAATTTCCAGCAGTGGGAGATAAAGCGCAAGGACAGCTTCACTTTTTGGTGTATGATTGCATATAAGGACAGGCTGAGATGCTGTATGTAAAGGCCATTTAACTGCTGGGTGAGAAAGGGAACTGACTAAGAGGTTGGCCTGGTAACAAATTCCCAAATTCCTCTACCTAACGGCCATGGAGCCCTGAGTTCCTTCTACATCAGTGTAGGACCAGACAGATACTCAAATTAGGGAAGGGTACTGCTAAGGTCACCAGCTTGTTTGAAGTAACACAGGCTCTCAGACTCCAATTTGATCAGGCCAGTAAGTGAGGAACAGTGTTTCCAAGTGCTTAATTTTAAAGTATAACTACTAAGCGTATTCGACCTGTTACTAGCCTGGGATCCTGCAGAGTTTTGTTCCTTAGAAATTCCTACATCCAATGAATCTCTCCCAGTGAACCACATGGGAGAGCCAGGTTTGATTTCTCTGCTCTACCTTCCAACAGGAAAAGGACAGAGAAGCAGGACAGGCAGCAGACTCAGCCCGTAGGGAGATGTGGGACAGGCTCAGACTTCAGTGACTCCAGAATGCCCTAACAGCAGATAAACAGACCTAGGAACATGTGCTACTTTGGGAAGCAAAGTCATCTAGACTTTTGTTGTTGTTGTTAATTTTGGAATATACTTTTTGGAAAATAACTTTTAAAGGCAGGTCAATTAAACAGACCACATCTTCTAAAGACTTTGAATACATCTATGAAGGAAGGCCCAGTTTAAACCAATTACATTTAATTACATGTAATGACTTTCCCAGCAGAATCTGAGAGCACTAAAGATTGCCTCTATCCATTTACCATTGACACTTGGAGCGATGCATTCCTCTACCACAGGGCACGCATGCCGAAGGCGGCATGCGAGCTGATTTTCAGTGGCACTCACACTGCCCGGGTTCTGGCCACCAGTCCGGGGGGGCTCTGCATTTTAATTTAATTTTAAATGAAGTTTCTTAAACATTTTAAAAACGTTATTTACTTTACATACAACAATAGTTTAGTTATATATTACAGACTTATAGAAAGAGATCTTCTAAAAACGTTAAAATGTATTACTGGCACGCAAAACCTTAAATTAGAGTGAATAAATGAAGACTCGGCACACCACTTCTGAAAGGCTGCCGACCCCTGCTCTACCCAGCACCAAGAGGTGCTGCCCTTGTCTTTAGAGGCCCAGTGTGAAGTAATCCTGACTAGACAAACCCTCCTCATTGAGTCAAGATTACAGAACTTTAAGAAGAATGATCATTGCAGATATAGCCAGAAAACTCCTGCCTAGGAGGAATTTTGCCCTTGGTGTGAGCAAACAGTAACAATGATTCCTATTTTAGTTTAATTTTGACAATAATTTTTAGCCTCAATGTAGAAACGCTTGCGCTGCAGCACGCCCCCTGAATTTAACCTGCTGCAGAGATAACACGCTCTGATCCACACATTTATCTACTTGTATTTGAATTCTGGGTTTGAGATGTTGCTATATTTAAAAACAATGAGTAATGTACTGTAAATTATACCCATAGTCTATACACCCTCCATTTAACCAAAATACTTCCACCCACCAGCCCCACTATTCTCAAAAGACCTCATTTTTTTAAATGATTTAAATATTCTTAGACATCTTGCTGTGTGAAATGTGACCTACGGATCAATATTTTTAACCTCTATCTACTAATTGGTGCAAGGCTAGCACTTGGAAACATTTGTTGGTCCTAAAAGTATATATACTGGTCTCACCAACATATCTGACAGGTCACAAAATCCCAAACCTTTAAGTCATTTAATCTCAGCGTCCTTATGTTGCTTCCCCATCACTTCAATCGGTTCTAAACAGGATTTTAACAGCAGATCTCAACTTACTAGAGTTCTATTAATGCTCTACACTGATGAAATCAGGTTTTCCATGTTCAAAGCACTGGTTTCTAGTTCTAGCAGTTCTTGAAAGAGTGGCAGCTATAGTTACGTAGAAAATAAAGTAAGAGAAATGAAGCAAAGTGGCATGCTTTGATTTTAAGGTTTGATATTTCAGAACCAACCAGGAAAAGAGAGGAATGCTTTATGTCACTGGAAAGCAGAGACCAATTCTCAGAATTCTAGTGGGATAAAGCATGCTTGTATAGTCCTTGTGGTTTGCAATGAAACAGATATGAGAATTGTCACTACTTCAATTAGCACTACTTTTCTGGTACAGGTCCTGAACTAGCTCGTACAAGTCTGGGACCTTGGAACACCGTAATTGTTAAGCTCTGTGGTGCCGTTTTCCCCCCTCACATCTCTCCCTTCAGCATCTTGTGAAGATCCACATCACACTCTGCTGAAGATATACCACATCCTAAGAGAGATGCTTACAAGAACCACGTTTTGCAATCTGTTGTATTGGTCCAATCCAATGGGTGAGTTATTTGGACTTAAGGTAGCAGAAGCTAGTACAGCAGCACACATAGAATGGCAGGTGACTGCTCAAGAATTAATGTTTTCTTTCCTTTCCAAGCCAGGTGGATGCCGTGCAAGATATTTGATGGTGCTAGAGAAATTAGATTCAAGCAGCTAAACAGAAAAATTGAGTTGTAGAGTATACTACCACACACAATTAAGAGCCCAATGACACAATTTTTGTTTTGATCTTTTCTTTTAAGTTTCAGTTTAATGTTTGCTAAACACTGTCTATATTTTTATCATCCTAATTTTTTTTCCTGCATGCCAAAATATGTTAGCTGTCAGTCAGGATCCAACTATATAGAACAGCTATTATTTTGAAAGGAAAAATAAAATGAAGGAGTCCAACTCCATCACCACACAATGGAGCTCTTACAAAAAGCTACTACTGCAGTCAGCCTACAGCTAGCTGTCCCAGGACGTCGTCAAGCTGACCCACTCTGCTCATCATTCTTAGACTCTTAGCAACTTCACCGTAACTACATCTATCCTTGTTTCAACTTACAGATCTTCTTGTTCCCACACTTGCTTTCATTTTGTTTATACTGTCCCCTATGCTTAGAACAGCCCCCCAGTTTCCACGCACCAACCACCCTCATTCTTCTCCAAATGCTTTTTTCATGAACTTCTTAACACTTGTCTCCTCACAGACTACACCTCTGGATCTCCTTATTTCTTACCTAGACCAGGAGTCTAGAGGTTAAAGCACACGACTGGGAATCCAAAGATCTGAGTTTTATTCCCAGCTCTGCTACAGGCTTCTTATGTGGCTTTTACCTCCTAGATACTAAAAAAAAGAGAGGTGCTGCACTTGGAGGAAGAGACATATCAGTCAGTGAAGGACAAGCAGGAAAGGATGGGGAGCTCTCCAGAGAACTATTCGTGACTGAGTGATTCTGTGCAAAAAGAGTAAATTTGAGGAAAGTTGCATCCTAAAGAGCAAGATGATGGTTAGGAACAGCAAAAGGCTGCTTCTTCAGAGGGTAAAAATTCAAGTCTCCATGCCCCTCTACTGGTTCTTCAGTTGTCTTGAGGAAGACAGATTTCTTGGATGTCAGAATTCTGGGTTTCACAATCCTTATCACTCCCCACTGGCTTTTCTTTTAGGAAAGTGTCAGATAAAGGCAGTGAAATAGTAACGAGCCATAGCCAATCAGATCCCAGTGCTGCTTCCAGATGTATAGATGCCTCTATTGCCTAAAGCCTCTCTCATCCTTTCAACTGTGAAACTGCAGCATATTTATTCAGGAGGAAGTTTGGGACCTACTTGTAGTCAGTCTATACTTTTCCTCCTGCTATGATTAAATTCTGAATCCTCTTAAAAATTGCACACAAAAGACTAAAATGACCTAGCCAATAAAGCTGAAAAGCCCCTTACATACTAAAATATATTTAAGTACAATATTAAAAACTCACCAAACAGACCTATAGCCATCAGTATCGCTAGCTGCTTAAAATATTTTGATGCTTATGTTGTCTCACTGAATTTAAACACCACTTTCTAAGGGAAGACACACCTTTCAATTCAAGAGCTTGCAAGGAACTGCTGCCCATTTTAGTAGGTTTCACAGATACATGTACAACACACGACTATGTAGGCTCTTACAATGCCAATACCAAAGCAGACCAGATCACTATATCAACACGTCATGACTTAAAACCCAATCTGCAAGCTTCCATCCTCAGCAGATGAATAAGCCTAGTGTTTCTATTTTTGCTTCAATCCTGAAGCTATTACTTATCCCATTTAATGCCTCTTTTTTATCTAACACAATTGTTTCTGTGCAGTCCTTTGCACTAGTTTCCAAGGCAACGCCACTTTCAGGATGATGAATACTCCTTGCCAGCTTCTCCGAGAGACGCTATATCGCTATTTAAGTGTCACTACCAATAACAGTCAATAATCTCACTGATCAGATTGATTGAGGATATACTTTGGCATTAAAAGCCAAGATCATAAAATTATAATTTGGATATTCACTGGAGTGTAGGTTGACACAGATGACACACTTCTTGCTGATCAGCCAAATATTCACGGCAAATAAAACAAACCTATTAAAGCTTTGACACATGAGGCCTGAAGCCTGAGACTATATACTGAACTCACATGCCTCATTACTTCCCACACTTTACAGTCGGTCAAGCTAAAGCAGCAATGAACATGAACTTTCAGTATCCTGATCAGTTTCACTTTAAACTAAAGCCTTGTTCTTTAAAGATACATGGGAGCGTTCAGTAGTTTGTATGCTAACAATGCTACCCATCCACGGATGGGACACTTTTCAAGTAAAATCAGACTATTTAGATTTTGTAAAAAGAAAAGAAAAGTACAAATCCGAAGAGCAGCAGAAATGTTTCATTTTGTATTTTTAATTTCCAATACAAAACAGTTTTTAAAAATATTTCTGTATGTGACTCAAACATTGCAGCCCTGGGCTAGTGATGAGAACTTCACAGTGAAATTGAATGGAAACTAACCAACTAGGTTCGACGGGGACAGGTGAGCAAAGCCCGCAGGTAAGTGGGGAACATGGAGACCTGGGAGATGGGTCGGAGACGAGAGGGAGTGTGGGCTATATTGGCAGAGAGAAAGGAGGGTCAGGACAAAACCGGGAGGAAAGATCAAACCAGTATCTTAGATGCCTATATACAAATGCGAGAAGTATGGGTAATAAGCAGGAAGAACTGGAAGTGCTAATAAATAAATACAACTATGACATTGTTGGCATCACTGAAACTTGGTGGGATAATACACATGATTGGAATGTTGGTGTGGATGGATACAGCTTGCTCAGGAAGGATAGAGAGGGGAAAAAGGGAGGAGGTGTTGCCTTATATATTAAAAATGTACACACTTGGACTGAGGTAGAGATGGACATAGGAGACGGAAGTGTTGAGAGTCTCTGGGTTAGGCTAAAAGGGGTAAAAAACAAGGGTGATGTCATGCTAGGAGTCTACTACAGGCCACCTAACCAGGTGGAAGAGGTGGATGAGGCTTTTTTTAAACAACTAACAAAATCATCCAAAGCCCAAGATTTGGTGGTGATGGGGGACTTCAACTATCCGGATATATGTTGGGAAAATAACACAGCGGGGCACAGACTATCCAACAAATTCTTGGACTGCATTGCAGATAACTTTTTATTTCAGAAGGTTGAAAAAGCTACTAGGGGTGAAGCTGTTCTAGACTTGATTTTAACAAATAGGGAGGAACTCGTTGAGAATTTGAAAGTAGAAGGCAGCTTGGGTGAAAGTGATCATGAAATCATAGAGTTTGCAATTCTAAGGAAGGGTAGAAGGGAGAACAGCAAAATAGAGACAATGGATTTCAGGAAGGCGGATTTTGGTAAGCTCAGAGAGCTGATAGGTAAGGTCCCATGGGAATCAAGACTGAGGGGAAAAACAACTGAGGAGAGCTGGCAGTTTTTCAAAGGGACACTATTAAGGGCCCAAAAGCAAGCTATTCCGCTGGTTAGGAAAGATAGAAAATGTGGCAAAAGACCACCTTGGCTTAACCACGAGATCTTGCATGATCTAAAAAATAAAAAGGAGTCATAAAAAATGGAAACTAGGACAGATTACAAAGGATGAATATAGGCAAACAACACAGGAATGCAGGGGCAAGATTAGAAAGGCAAAGGCACAAAATGAGCTCAAACTAGCTAAGGGAATAAAGGGGAACAAGAAGACTTTTTATCAATACATTAGAAGCAAGAGGAAGACCAAAGACAGGGTAGGCCCACTGCTTAGTGAAGAGGGAGAAACAGTAACAGGAAACTTGGAAATGGCAGAGATGCTTAATGACTTCTTTGTTTCGGTCTTCACCGAGAAGTCTGAAGGAATGCCTAACCTAGTGAATGCTAATGGGAAGGGGGTAGGTTTAGCAGATAAAATAAAAAAAGAACAAGTTAAAAATCACTTAGAAAAGTTAGATGCCTGCAAGTCACCAGGGCCTGATGAAATGCATCCTAGAATACTCAAGGAGCTAATAGAGGAGGTATCTGAGCCTCTAGCTATTATCTTTGGAAAATCATGGGAGACGGGAGAGATTCCAGAAGACTGGAAAAGGGCAAATATAGTGCCCATCTATAAAAAGGGAAATAAAAACAACCCAGGAAACTACAGACCAGTTAGTTTAACTTCTGTGCCAGGGAAGATAATGGAGCAAGTAATTAAGGAAATCATCTGCAAACACTTGGAAGGTGGTAAGGTGATAGGGAACAGCCAGCATGGATTTGTAAAGAACAAATCATGTCAAACCAATCTGATAGCTTTCTTCGATAGGATAACGAGTCTTGTGGATAAGGGAGAAGCTGTGGATGTGGTATACCTAGACTTTAGTAAGGCATTTGATACGGTCTCGCATGATATTCTTATCGACAAACTAGGCAAATACAATTTAGATGGGGCTACTATAAAGTGGGTGCATAACTGGCTGGATAACCGTACTCAGAGAGTTGTTATTAATGGTTCCCAATCCTGCTGGAAAGGCATAACGAGTGGGGTTCCGCAGGGGTCTGTTTTGGGACCGGCTCTGTTCAATATCTTCATTAACGACTTAGATATTGGTATAGAAAGTACGATTATTAAGTTTGCGGATGATACCAAACTGGGAGGGATTGCAACTGCTTTGGAGGACAGGGTCATAATTCAAAATGATCTGGACAAATTGGAGAAATGGTCTGAGTTAAACAGGATGAAGTTTAACAAAGACAAATGCAAAGTGCTCCACTTAGGAAGAAAAAATCAGTTTCACACATACAGAATGGGAAGAGACTGTCTAGGAAGGAGTACGGCAGAAAGGGATCTAGGGGTTATAGTGGACCACAAGCTAAATATGAGTCAACAGTGTGATGCTGTTGCAAAAAAAGCAAACGTGATTCTGGGATGTATTAACAGGTGTGTTGTGAGCAAGACACGAGAAGTCATTCTTCCGCTCTACTCTGCTCTGGTTAGGCCTCAGCTGGAGTATTGTGTCCAGTTCTGGGCACCGCATTTCAAGAAAGATGTGGAGAAATTGGAAAGGGTCCAGAGAAGAGCAACAAGAATGATTAAAGGTCTTGAGAACATGACCTATGAAGGAAGGCTGAAAGAATTGGGTTTGTTTAGTTTGGAAAAGAGAAGACTGAGAGGGGACATGATAGCAGTTTTCAGGTATCTAAAAGGGTGTCATAAGGAAGAGGGAGAAAACTTGTTCACCTTAGCCTCTGAGGATAGAACAAGAAGCAATGGGCTTAAACTGCAGCAAGGGAGGTCTAGGTTGGACATTAGGAAAAAGTTCCTAACTGTCAGGGTGGTTAAACACTGGAATAAATTGCCTAGGGAGGTTGTGGAATCTCCATCTCTGGAGATATTTAAGAGTAGGTTAGATAAATGTCTATCAGGGATGGTCTAGACAGTATTTGGTCCTGCCATGCGGGCAGGGGACTGGATTCGATGACCTCTCGAGGTCCCTTCCAGTCCTAGAATCTATGAATCTATGAAAACCTCTTTTCATTGTCCAGGCTGAATGTAGTACAAGTAGTAAACAAGCAGCATACACAGCAAGAAATAAATGATATTTTAAATTCAGTTCTCATTATCGAAAGTGTAATTAGTAACAAGGATAATGTTAAAAACCAAATTTCCTTATGTTTAATCCAAAAGTGGTCTTTTGAAGAATTCTACATTTGTATTATTCCCAGTTCTAACTAAAACATGAATCTTTACAGATCTCATGGAGATGAATGGGAGAGGGAACTAATCCTGAAGCTGTAAGGTTAGTGCCTCGGGACCCCATAACTTTTGTCTAAACTCAAATGGATGTTTGTGACTACGATGTGTCAGCTATGGAAAGAACCATCGTGGGTATAAGGTGTACACAGAGGGGACCCAGATAGTTTTACAGAAATTGTTCTCATGGGAAATAGATCTGGATACGACTTCTTTGAGCCTCCTCTCTCCCTACATAGTAAAATTAAAACGATGTATTGGCTATATCTAGTTTGCAAACAAAAAAGGAAAAAGGTAAAGTAATTACGTACCTAAAGAGTTTGGTTACACTATGATTTAAGGGCCTACAAACATCCCACTATTTTTGGAGATATGGATCAGCAAAAAAATCTTTTGAAACCAAACTTGTTTCATTTTTTTAAATTAAAAAACTATAACACTCACTACCAACAATATTTTAGTTCCCTTCTTCAACATAATCAAGTAGAAAGAAACAATCACAGATACAGGAAAGGAAGAAGAGGACAAAGGCTCTCTGTCTGTCTGTTAAATACATTCTGTATTGTGGGAAGACAGCTGTCAGATCCTTTCTATATTCAAACTAAACAACTTTGGTTAATTGCTATTTTTTCTATATCAAAGTGTCATTTTCCCCCCTTATATAATGCAATAATTACCCCATGGAACTCATTGCCACAACACAGTGACACAAAGTTTAGCTGTATTGAACAAAGGATTATTGTGATGGAGGTGTTGACCCCATATTTGCCCTGAAAGGGTTCATGTAGGCTAAGGGGGGCAATTAACCAGACATGCCATAGCTGAAGGGAATCAGGTGGCTTAAGTAATCCCCTGACTGAATAATGAGGGAGCGGAGGAGGAATGAGCTGAGCTGGGCTGCATTTATAAAGACAGGAAGTTGGCCGCAGGGAGGGGGCTGCAGGGAAGTACCCTACAGTTACTCCCTGGGAAGATGGAATTTGGCAGCTAGCAAACCCAGAGAAGAGGGGGAGCCAGAAGGTTAGGAAAGGCTCAGGGAAAAGGCAGTAAGAATGAAGTCTAGAATGAAACAGACCTTGGCTGCTGATTAGAGGGTCCTTGAGCTGGAACCTGTGGCGGGCCCAGGTTCCCCCACCAGCCACTGGGGAAGTGACACTGGCTGGGCAGTGAATGAGAAGACTGCCTCAGCCTGTTTGTAAGAAGAGACTTTGTCTTGGCCAGAGGGCGAAGCCATGAACACAGAGCACCTTGCCTCACTGAGAGCCAGGACGAAAGGCAGTGCGTGTGGCGAGATGTGGAAAGGTGGCATCGGACTTGGAATCAGCGACCAGGAGGAGGCACACTAGTGGTGAGCAGACCCTGTGACAATTATATACATTCATATGAACAAGATTATCTGCAGTTCTACTATATAGGATAAAAAAATCATAAGGAATATAACCCTTTATGCTTCAGGATATAAACTAATCACTAACTGCTTAAGATTATGAAGAAAATAACTGTCCATTACAGGGCCTCTGATGTCTTCCTCAAACATCTAATTTTGCCAACTTTGAGACCAGATACAGATCTGAATGGAACATTAGTCTGAAACAGTATGGCAGCTACTGTGTTACAGTACAGACCGGTTTACGCGCGAATCCACTTAAAGCACGGTAGCGCCATGCCTCCCAGTGCTACCTATTTAACACGCGAGACTCGTTAACAAGTTAATGGTACAGGAACTTGCTATGTAGCGCTACAGATTTGCTCACTAACTCACTGACATAGAAATCGACAGGAAGGGCAGAGCGGAAACGTGTTGTACGTCAATATTGGTAAAGACATATCACGCACGCTTAGTCATTGTCACGCTAGAGAGATATATATAATATATAGCAGTTATATAGGAATATATATACTACATTAGAAAGTTTTAACCGTAGGCCTAATATAATGGCAGAGGGCAAGCGTCAGCGTTCCTACACTATAGAAGAAAAGCAAGCTGCAATAGATCGAGTAAATAGCAGAGAAACCCAGGCCAAAGTTTCAAAAGATATTGGGATTGCCAAATCTACTCTCCGAGGATGGCTAAAAACGAATCTAAACTGAATGGCTTTGTACAAAATATTGATTCTGCCACGGGGCTTAAGCGAAAACGTGCGCGCTATTCAGCAAAACCCACAATAGACAAAGCCATGCACACGTGGTTTGCTCAGGAAAGGCTGAAAGGAATGCCGCTAAGTGGGCCAATTCTTCAAGCCCAAGCGACAACATTTGGAAATTTAATGGGGGATGAATCATTCCAAGCCAGCAAGGGGTTTAGAAGTCATTTTAAAAAGCGTCATGGCATAGCGCAGGTATCGATTTCTAGAGAAAGCAGATCAGCCGATGAATCGGCCGCGAACGCGTTTCCCGCCGAGTTAAAATCTATTTTACAAAATGAAGACTACCACGAAGAACAACTTTATAATTGTGATGAAACAGCTTTATTTGCAAAACTGCTACCTGATAAGACTTCGTAAGAAAAAAAATGCGAGCCAGAAAGAGCAGAAAATAACGGCTTTTTTTCTAAGTAAATCATAGACACTTTTTTCAGCATGGCCCTCTTAACCTGCACTCCGTTAACACACGGTCGTGATGGCTTGACTCCCGACATCCGCGCGTAAACGGTCTGTATCATAGAATATCAGGGTTGGAAGGGACCTCAGGAGGTCATCTAGTCCAACCCCCTGCTCAAAGCAGGACCAATTCCCAACTAAATCATCCCAGCCAGGGCTTTGTCAAGCCGGGCCTTAAAAACCTCCAAGGAAGGAGACTCCACCACCTCCCTAGGTAACGCATTCCAGTGCTTCACCACCCTCCTAGTGAAATAGTGTTTCCTAATATCCAACCTAGACCACCCCCACTGCAACTTGAGACCATTGCTCCTTGTTCTGTCATCTGCCACCACTGAGAACAGCCGAGCTCCATCCTCTTTGGAACCCCCTTTCAGGTAGTTGAAAACAGCTATCAAATCCCCCCTCATTCTTCTCTTCTGGAGACTAAACAATCCCAGTTCCCTCAGCCTCTCCTCATAAGTCATGTGCTCCAGACCCCTGATCATTTTTTGTTGCCTTCCACTGGACTCTTTCCAATTTTTCCACATCCTTCTTGTAGTGTGGGGCCCAAAACTGGACACAATACTCCAGATGAGGCCTCACCAATGTCGAATAAAGGGGAACGATCACGTCCCTCGATCTGCTGGCAATGCCCCTACTTATACAGCCCAAAATGCCATTAGCCTTCTTGGCAACAAGAGTACACTGTTGACTCATATCCAGCTTCTCGTCCACTGTGACACCTAGGTCCACCTGTACTGTACTAATAAAACCAAACATTTGATTAAAAGGCATTTGTGAACAGAACTGTGTGCTTGAGGTCATGATTTGGCAATAATTTCCATTAGACAGCCATGTGTAACTATCTACATACCCAGTTATAGCTGAGACTAAGTCAGAGCAGAATTATAAACCATTGAAACTGTGTGAATGAGGAGGGTTATAATGGAAATGCTAAGAGATTAACAGCATGAATGACACCACTATAATTCAGAACAGCCAGGAAAAGACAACATTCAGAGAAAGGGCATCATTGTGGTTGTAGAACAGAAGAAAACATTGTAATTAATTAGAGATGGCTCTTTTGGATGTTGAACATATTTTATTTACATATGAGGGATGTAAAGCTGTCAGATTAAAAATGTGAACTACTATATGTTACACACTGAAAAGGATTATGCGAATGATGGGTATTGGTGACTGCTCTGGAGACAGCTGGCTATTAGCTAAAGGAAAGGGTGCTGGAAGAATGCCAGCAGAGGGCAACGAAGGAGAGTAGGATGAAAAGCTTCTGAAAACAGAGAGAAGCTAAGTAGGAGACCACCGCTCAAAGTGGCCCTTCAAATCCCTGCCCGACAGGGTAATTTTCAGAACCTTTGAATAGCCAATACTCCTAACACTGGTATTCCATATGCTGCTCATTTACATTGTGCCTAGAAGACACAGACAAGGTTCAAGGACCATTATAATAGGCATTGTACATACAAAGATGGTTCTTGTCCTTAAGAGCTTACACAATATAAATGTGAAGACAACACAACAGGTGGATACAAACAAAAACATGAGGGCTAGGTAAGCAAGACTATTCATAGTATGCTGTTCCTTACGATATAGGCTAGAGAGGGTCTTTTTCCCAGGAAGCCTTTAGTGTTGACACAGATACCAGCTGAGTGGGGGGATGGGGAGACACAGGGAATGCTATTTGGAAGTCTAAGTGGGATAGTTCAACCCTAGTATCATTTACCCCATCTCCATTCCTCAGCATGAGGTCAGCTGCATTGTTATTGGTAGGGATGTCTATGTCAATACTGAGATTCCTACACATTCTTTTCACATCTAATCCTACTTAGAACTCCAGCCAAAATGAAGCATAACGGCTGCTATCAAAAACTTGCCTGATAAATGTTGACCCTACCAGCATGGCAGAGGAATGGGATTGCTAGCCCCTGAAATGAAATCAGGCCCAGTTGTCTTGTTCCAGTTCAGATACGCCCTAGTTTGGTGTAATGGGGAGGGCAGAGCTGCCCTGCGAGTTATAGATGAGACACAGCCCAAAGGCAAGGGAGAGTCAAGAACCTAGAGAGTCTAGAGAGAGCTCAGAAGAACACAGCAAGGTTGAGAGCTTTAGGGAGAGGATCACCTTGAAGGAGGGAGTGGAGAGAGCTCCCTGGTTGAGCAACAGAGCCAGATCAGGTTGGTGAACGCGGAAGGCAGTCGGGGAGCGGGGGTTGTTATTTACAAACTTCCCCAGACCAGAGAGGGCTGAAGATTGAGAGCAGCAGGGGGAGATGCCTGCTGGCTCTCTGAGCTGGAGAGCTGAAGACGGAGGGCCAGAGAGGGCTAAAGTCTCGGGAATTATGGACGAGTGAGCCAGCTGGAACCGTATCTGAGAAGGAAACACGGCAGAAAAGGTAGAAGGGCAGGAGCGAAGCATGGTGAGACACACCAGACGTGTACCCAAGAGATGAGGTGCAGTAAGATATGCTGGAGCCATACCTAAGTGTCTAAAATGGCGGTGCATGCCACTGGGGCTGTACCGGAGAGCATGCGCATGGTGAGAGATGTCAGAGCAGTACTGTTCATGGTGTGTTGATGGACTGTTGGGACTTGAAGACTGAATGTACAGTTTGACTACGTTGGGGAATTCTGGACTATGGTTGTGCGACTTCTGTAATAAATTAACCTCGCAAAGGACTATTTATATTTGGAAAGCTTGTGTGGAGTTAATGCAGGCCCTAGAAGAGGGAAACTGAGGGGGTGGCCAAATGCACAGCCACTATGAGGTCATGAGGGAGGTAGTCACCCTACAACAGGCAGATTTTGGTTATAATCCTTACTGCCCAGTGGTGTTAAAAATGTGAAATAGGTTTCCAGAATACCTGTGTGTTTCTAGTAATGGCTGTAACAGGGAACAGAAGGGACAAGGCTCAATATGGTAAACAGTCATACAAGAGGCAGAAAGCTGCATGGGCAGTCACAAATCTGCCATTTTCTAACTTTTGAATGCTTGACTTTGCAATCTACACAACAGCATTTTAACAGGTTTTTTTGGTAGATAATCCACATTTAAAATGTAGGGAACAGTCCTATCAAATAAAGATATCTACAGCATTGTAATTGCCACGTCTTCCAAGAAGTGATAAAAGCTCTTTGGGGCAGAAATCAAATCATGTTCTACATGATATAAAACACTGGTGTATATCTACACTAACATTACATAAATGCCTCCATATAAATTTAGAGGAGCCCTCCTGTTGTACTGTAGCACACATACACAGTAGTTACAGATCTCACAAGCAGCCCTCTAGTTTTGCTAAACAAATTTCAGTAGCTAATTTTTAGCAGAACATTCTCCAAAATACTCAGATGTGGTATTCGAATGAACAAATTTACATAAATTTGAAGAGCAAGAGATGTAAATATGTAACAGAGATCTCATGGACTATTATAAATCCACAGCCACAATACACAGTGATATTGTAATCTGCGTTCCGGTGACAAGTATGGAGCCATTTAAGTTTCACTCTCATGATTTATGTAGACCCCAGAAACACCTTAATTTTTTTTTTAAATAGAATAGCTTTATAAAACTAACTTTTATTTATAGATATTATAGCAATATTTAGACAATTCTATAACATCTTTCATCCAAGGATTTCAAAGCACTTTACACAGTTAAGTATTATTCCTATAGAAAATGGGGTAAACTGGAGTACAGAAGATAAATAAGTTGCCCCTGGCCAAAGCAAATCAGTGAGAGAGTTTGGAATAGAATGCAGGTCTTCTCCTGGCTCCCACTAACTCCTGCTCTAACCAGTAAACAAGGCTACTCTTTATACACTACTTAAACCTCATAAAAACTTCGTCACACTGATCAGTGTTTTTAACCTGTATTTATCTGACACGAGTTTACTGTTCACTTGATAAAGTACCAGACATCCTAAATAGATTTTACACAAACATTTCTTTGCATTTAGGAATTAAGCTAGGATATTCATAGTCCTTGGGAATTCACTAAACGGTTGTTTCATTACTAGTTGGAAGGTGTAGGGATGGAAAGAAAATGAGACACAAATATTTGGACAAGAGCCAGTCAAAGGAGTCTGTCTTTTTGTCCCCACAGTGTTCTGTGCTTTATTGAAAGTAACATTTTGTCACTCAGCCCAGATGTTGTGCAGTCAACAATTGTTTGCCTAAGAACCATGCCAGAGGCCAGAGCCATCCCTTCAAGCCCTCCTCATCAATCCTGCACCTGACAGAATGTGCATTCAAATTGGGGTAGGAAATGTGTCAACCAACATCTCCAAAATAAACTCAATCATTCACAGCTTCTCTAAAAAGCAACTGTCAATCTACAAAGTGTTGCTTAGTGTAGTCAAGGATTGTGGCAATTGTGCTTAATTAGAAAGCTTCTATGTGGCCTTATATAGTACCAACTTGCAAATGCAAGCCGCATATCAATCTACTTACATGTAGCCATTCTGCACTGCAGTTGGGAGTCCTTTGATGTATTGTGCAGTTTTCAGTAAAATTTACCTGTGCAACAGTCAGGAAGTGCTTTTCTTTTTTGCAGGAATCTCCTAGCTTTACAACTATCCCTTTAAAAGTAGCAGTTTACAAAGGGAAACAAAAAGGTTTCTAGCAGATTATAAAGGCTTTTTTATTTTTAAAGACACTGCCTTTTGCGTTCACTCCACTTTGTACCATCATGCAGCATACTTCTATGGGCACAAGTTCATGCAGAGCAACCACTTCCAAAATAGAACAACTCTGGGTTATGCAACACTCATTAAAATTACAAAACCTCTCAAAAACCTGACCAGAATGTTAAGGCTGACTTGGGCTCCATGTTTATTAAATTTAGCAGCTGTATCATTCATGCTGACAATGTGGAACTCTGCAAAAAGAGAAACAGGGAAGTTTCATGCCTTAACGACAGTGCAAAAACAACAGCTATTAGATAGGGATGAGGAACCCTTGCTAGGCCACTTCATTACATCAGAATGCATTGATAAGATGAAAGAGCACACTTTTAAAGGAGGTTGGTAACATCGTAAGTCCCAGGTTGGTCGGTTGGTTGTTTTTAAATCATATATACATGCTAGTCAAAACACAGCCAAGACGCGGGCTCCATTTCACAGTCAGACAGCTTGGGTTGACAGAGAGCCAAATTCTCTCTGAACTCTGGCCAGGACTGGCACTTGGAAAAGTTTTACTGGTCCCTCCAAAATGGTTCTAGCCCTGACAGGTTGAGAGGGATCAAATCTTAAAATTACATCAATCTGATTACTTGCTATTTCTCAAGATGCTAAATCAGAGATTAATGTTTCCTAAAGCTAATCAGTTGGGATGAAGCACAGATTTTTATACCTTTGGTGGTTTGAGATAGTTGAAGGTAAAAATGGTCAGAATTCAAGTGCAGGAAAAAAAGCAGTAGATGTAATTAGACTAATGTGATTTTAAAGTCAGATCCCACAACCTGCCAGGAAGGAACATTTCATAATACAGAAATCTGCAATTCCCTGCTCTCCAGTTGTATAAGCCATTAATTTCTAATCAATTTCAATTAGTTTCCTTGATCAAGCACTACTTTTCTGTCACTGGTCCAAGACTGAATATAGGAAGTCCTGCATCTCTGACAAGCATCACACTCAGTTTCTGGTGCTGAGAAGTTAATTTCACCATAATGCTCAAAGTTCAGTTTAGTTTAATTTGTAAAGGCAGGACATATAAAATGGACTTTAAATGCAACCCAAAGAAACAGAGCTTTGGAATTCAAACCAAACTATCAATTCTTCTAAAACTTGGGAATTAGCACCGTGAGACAGGCAAGCAGAATTAAGAGCCTTTTAAGATCAGCCAAAACAGTCATGCCACATTTGTTTGTGACACACAGGATTAACAGTTATGTATTCATGCCAACACACTGACAAGTAGCAAGGTCTCACACGCAAGCTGTCTGCGTTACTGCTGCTAGCTCAAATCACAAGCACACACCTTTTTCTTGCCTTTGCCGACTCATACCATTGGCTTTCAGCTGCCTTGGTTTCTCTCGATCTTGGACAGCAGGCCTTGGTGGTGGAGTAGGAAGCCCTCTTGACTTTGTGGGTCTCATGTAGCCTTTTATCTGTTCCGTAGCTTTGACTCTCTCCTCTTTCTTTATCTCTTTCACCACTTTTTGTCCAGAACCATCTATCTGTTTCTGAGGTAAGTCTGCATATTTATCCTCTTCAGACTTCAAAGCTTGGAAGTCCTTCAGGCCAGCCTCCATCTTGTCAGCAGCATCACCTTCTGAGTGTTCAGAATGGCCTTTAATTTTATCAGTAGGACTGATTTCCTCTGTTTGGGCATCTCTCAGAGTCACACTAGCAACCTCGGCTGCATCTGTCTTTTTTTCTAAACTAACCGGGCACTCAGAGAAGCTTTGTTCACCCAGCTCAGCCTCTTTAGCCACCTCCGCTGTAGCTAGAACCTGCAGAACAACTGCTTCTGCTTTATTCTCCCATTGCACTGTAAGTTCCGGAGAGATGCATCCAACATCCTTCTCACCAGCATAGCTACTTCCTTCCATTTTGTCCGTCACTTTGGCATCTGTGGGAATTGTTCCCTTTATGGCATCTGTCTCCTTCACCAGATGCTCCAAGGAAGCACATTCAGTGCTTTGCTTTTCACCAGTGAAACTTATTTCTTTGTCATCAATCTCTGCTAAAATGGAAGTGTGCACTTCATCCCTTCCTGCCTTGGCAACCTGTTTAACTGGAGAATCCAAGGAAGGCCGTTTACCTTTCTTCTTCTTATCCCCAGCACTAGTCACTTTGATTTTATCACCCTCCTTCACTGAAGTGAAAGCCTGTACGCCAGCCTCTTCACCTTCCAGTTTGACTGAATGCTCATAACGGCTGTGTTTATTTTTCTCCCTTTTGTCACCTGTGCTTGACTCTTTGTTGGTGCCCTCCAAAACCACTGCAGGAGGCAGTGACACCTTACTTCCTTCATCCTTTACTGGATACTCTGGAAAGATACTCGCAAGCCCTTGATTTTTGTCTACAGAACAAGCTTTGCCAACTCTGTCAACACCAACTGCTCTAGACTGAGCGTAGGGTGTGAACAAGTGACCCTTATTATCCCAAAGCATTTGATGCTCAGAGGGGAAATTTTTAATATTTTGGTTTTCATCTACAAGACCCATTTCTTCCATTTGGTACTCCAGATCAGCTACTCTGGGAGGCGGTATTTGGCTTTTGTCGGTCTTAATCTCCAAAACAACTGGCTGCTCAGAGGCATTTTTAGCCTTTCTGTTTTTTCCATCATTACCCCTCTTTTTAGACTTACTGGTCACCAGTGCTGGACTGGAATCTATCATCGTTTGATGTTCTAAAATAGTAAATCCAGCCATCTTGTTTTTATCAGTGGAACTTACAGCTTCAGTTTTGTTGACTATCTCATCAGCACCACCAGGAAGTGTGGCTGCATCTACTTTAGTCTCCAAAAGAAATGGCTTCTCCAAACCAACATCAGCCTTTGTGCTGTTCCCCTTATTATTCTCTTCTGGTTTTCCTGTCACCAGTGGTGTAATGGGAGTTTGTATTTTAGCTGTATCTATTATATCCTCCAACAGATGCTCTGAAGTAGTAAATGGAGTCTCCTTGCCTTTATCAGTGGAGTGAGTTTCTTTAATTTTATTGGCCTCCTCGACTACTGCAGGAAGTTTAACGGAGTCTGTCTTTGCCTCCAAGACAGCAAGGTGCTCAGCACTATTTTCAATCTTTTTGCTTTTCCCATCACTAAACCTCTTCTTAGGTTTGTCTGCCACCAGTTCTGTAATGGGAATGTGTGCCTTAGCTGCATCGCTTATATCCTCCAAGAGGTGCTCTAAAGTAGTAAAATCAGTCTCCTTGCCTTTATCAGAGGAATGAATTTCTTTAGTTTTGATGCGTGTTTCGGACTTTGCTGTGTCCATTTTATAATCTGAGGGAACAAGTTGTTCAAAGAAACTTTTTTCATTACTTTCCTTTATTTTAGGTTTTTCTGTTATCAGTTTCATAGTGGGAACTTGTACCTTGGTTGTATCTGTCAAATTCTCCAGTTGATGCCCTGTTGTAGTAAAGATAGGCTCCTTGCCTATATCAGCAAAACCCATTTCTTTCATTTTTTCAGCCTTTTCCACTACAGTAGGAAGCTTGCTTGTGTCTGTCTTAGTCTCCAGAAGAAAAGGCTGCTCAAAATAACTTTTTTCAACTTTTTTGCCTTTCCTATCACTGCCCTTCTCTTTAGGTTTGTCAGTCATCAGGGCTCTACTGGAATCTGTAGTAAACCCAGTCTCTTTGCTTTTATCCATCAAACTATCTTCCTTTGTTTTGCTAACTGTCTCAGCACTAGCAGGAAGTTTGGCCACATCTGGCTTAGTCTCCAAAAGAAGTGGCTGTTCTGAAATACTGAATTCAGCCTTTTCACTTTTCCCAGTAATACCATTTTTAGGTTCTTCTGTTACCAGTGTTGTAGTGGGACCTTGTACCTCCGTTGTAGCTGTTGCACCCTCCAACAGAGGATCTACAGTAGTAAAATCAGTCTCTTTACCTTTATCAGTGAAACTTATTTTTTTAGTTTTGTCATCCTTCTCCATTACAGCAGGAAGACTGCTTGTGTCTTCCTTAGCCTCCAGAAAAAATGGCTGCTGGAAATAACCTTTTTCAGCCTTTTTGTTTTTTCCATCACTAGTCCTTTTCTTAGGCTTCTCTGCCACCTTTGCAGTACTGGGACCTGTCATATCCTCCAATGGATGCTCTGCAATAGCAAAGCCAGGCTCTTTGTCTTTATCAGTAAAGATTATTTCTTTAGTTTTGCCAGCTGTCTTAGCTACAGCAGGAAGTTTGTCTGGGTCTCTCTCAGCCTCCAGAAGAACTGGCTGCTCAGAGGAATTTTTAACCTTTTTGTTCTTCCCATCACTACCCCTCTTTTTAGGTTTATCTGTAACCAGTGCCATGTTGGGATCTGTCACAGTTGGATGATCGAATCCAGTCTGCTTGCTTTTATCAGTGAAATCTATGTTATCTATGTCGACTGTCTCAGCAGGAGCAAGAAGTTTGGCTGTATCCGTCTCAGTCTCCAAAATAAATGGCTGCTCTGAAAAACTGAAGTCAGCCTTTTTGTTTTTCCCAGCAATGCCCTCTTTAGGTTTGTCTGACACCAATGGTATAAGGGGTACTTTAGTAATATCTGTTGCAGTTTCCAATGGAAGCTCTGCAGTAATAGAGCCAGTCTCTTGGCTTTTATCAAAGGAATCTGTTTCTTTAGTTTTGTCGACTCTCTTTGCTGCAGCAGGAAGATTGGTTGTATCTGTCTTAATCTCTAAAACAGCAGGCTGCTTAGAGAAACCATTTTCAGTCTTTCTGCTTTTTTCATCACTACCTCTTTTCTTTGGTTTCTCTCCCATCAATGCCCCACTGGGAGTCTGAACTTCACTTGGAACTGTCTCATGTGCTGCTACATGCTTGGGAGATATGCACTTAATCTCCTTATTTTCATCAATAAGGCTAATTTCTACAGGTTTGGCCGCCAAAGGAGTTTCCACTTTATTTAGGTTGATGCCTTTTGAAAGAGATGCATTAAGATCTGAATGTTTACACTCACTCTTTTTGTTTTTATCAACAAAACTTATTTCAGTAGGCTTGGTTTGTGTCCGTGCTGATGCAGGATCCCCCATCTTAGTGTGTTCTGCCTTGCATTCTAGCTTCTCCAAGGGTACCTGTTTGTTTTTGCTTTTAGACTGCAACAAACTGTCATCTTTCATTTCTTCCTGTTTCATGACTTTTCCAGCTTTTGCATCCAACAAAAATTTAAATGGTCCTTCAGTTTTCAGGCTCTGCTGGCCTGCTGTGGGACTTGAGATAATATTTTGATCGTCTAAGAGGTGGCTTTCAGTTCCTGCCTTAGCATCCCTTGGTACATTTGAAGTTCCCTTCCTCTGGCCCTCTCTTGAGAGAGTAGAGTGCTCTTTGACACCTTCAGCAGGCAGGACAAAGGGGACGTCTGGCTTTTGCAGTTCAGCAGCAAAGAGAGGAACTTTGGGAACTTTAGAAACTTCTACATTTTCATCCCCTAACTCCATTGTTCTTGGCTGCTGGTTTCTCTTTTGTTTCTGTTTCTTCTTCTTCTTCTTCACAATCACTGGAGAACCTTCTGAATCCCAGCTCTCTCTAGGTACATCTCTCTGGCTCTCCACAAATTCAGACGGCATGCTGAGTAGCTGCCCGGCTGCCTTTTTATGTGGTGCCCTAGTCCGAGAGAATGTTCCAGAGACCCATCCAAGTTCTGCCATAGAAAAGGGGTCTGCTTTTGGGTCAGTACTCTTCTGTTGTGGGAGACCTACTAGAAGTTCCTCGGGGACATCTGCACCAGGCACTGCTGCAGGTTTTGCTCTGCCAAACCTGCGGTCACTTGATTTGTTAGCTTGCCTTACTTGTGCAGTAGGTACACCTGGAATACAGGAAGTTTGCTCAAGTATCAGAGCAACTATTTGCTAAAAAGTCTGACGTTAGCCAATTTTTTATTTTATTGACCGCCTCAGTCATATATGCAGAACTTTTAAACACACTGATACCATACTAACCCCAAACCCAGTTTTAGTGGTGATGTTTAAGAAAGCTAACTTTAAAATAGGTTTTATGTTTAATTTCTTTATGTTATTGGAAAGTCAAATAGATCAATGACAGAGATTAAACAGTCATTTTTTGTACAGTGGGTGATCTTTACTCCCATAAAACAACTGTTCTTGTAGTGAGAAATTACCAATATTTAGAAAAGGCATTAGGGATCCATTTTTCCTGTTATCTTAGCACGACAAGACAGCAGCTACACCAGTTACAACCCTCTAGTTTAGAAACTTTCCTGAGTAGGAAATAGAAGTCTAGTGGAAAGGTAAGGCTCAAGAAGAAAGCGTGTGGATGTAATGGGAAGAAAAAGCTAGAAGTTAGTTTCCCACAGCACCCATAAAGCAGTGGAAGGCAACACTTCATCAAAAGAAAAATAATTTTCTGTACTCAGATGTAGATAGCACTAGTTTCCTCAATTATAAGCCATTCACTTTAGAGAGTGTCAGTCATTTCTTACATAGCCCTGGTCCCACAAATCAGCCTCCAGTCAGAAACATAAGCAATCTAGGCTCAATGGAGAGGTGAGATAGTGGAGCAGGGACAAAACTATGTTTTCCTCTTTGAGCTACACACCTCAATTTGGAAAAGAAATTTGCCATGAACATTATTTTACTAGAATCAAGGAACACTGGATTTGTCTTAACACCAAAATAAGAGCCATGTTGGAAATGGCATTAGAAGAGAAGGAAGGTGAACGTTTAAATGCTTTAGCAGTGAAGACATAAGCCAGCCCCCCAACGAAAATAACAGCAGCATCCAAATTTGGACTCATAGTCCTGAAACCAAGGAGATTAAACCATTTAAAAAGAGGGGACAGGGCAGAGACTGGAGGCAAAGTGCAAGCAGAATCATTGTGATGAATTCACAAAACAGCACAATGCTGGCTGTAGAAAATCGCGTGCTTGCCCATGTGGCTGAAGGGTAAGACAAACGCAGCTAGCAGGAGAAGGAAGAATGGTATTCAGAGAGAAAATATATTTTAATTCTAAATTCCAGCTACTGTCAAATCTCTACCTGTAGGTTCCAGTGGAGATTTCTTTTGTGGAGGTTCTGTATGGTGGGCTTGACTAAGCTCAGCCTCTTCCTTCAGCTTCTCTACTATGGCCAGGTCAGCAGCTGGAGCTGTTTTTTCTGGAAGGGTTTCTTTAGTTTCTATTAATGTCAATGGTTCTTTTGCTTCCACTGTAATTGAAACACAAAAAACACAATAAGATGGGATGTTTCACATCTGATGAATGAGTGTAACCACTATTTTACACACAGGCATATAGAAAAGAGTACATTTTGGTTTAGAATATAGATGCAATTTACAAGATTCTGTAACCTGTCTACATATATTCCTCCCTCAAGCTCCCTTTGACAAATACCCTACAAAATGGTTGCAGTGTCAAAGGTGAAATATACAAGATTGTCTTTGCTATCTGAAGACAGGTCAAGCCTCTTTTCTTGAAAGAAAAAATGGTTACCCACCTTTTTCGTAACTGTTGTTCGAGATGTGTTGCTCATGTCCATTCCATTCTACGTGTGTGCGTGCCCATGTGCGCGATCGGAGATTTTTGCCTTAGCGGTATCCATAGAGCCAGCTGTGCCACCCCCGTGAGTGCCATGCTCAGGTGTTGGTATATCAGGCGCCGTCGGCCCTATGCCCTCTCAGTTCCTTCTTGCCGACAACTCTGACAGAGGGGCAGGAGCATGGGTAATGGAATGGACATGAGCAGCACATCTTGAAGAACAGTAGTTACAAAAATGGTGGGTAACTGTTTTTCTTCAAGTACTTGCTCATGTCTATTCCATTCTAGGTGACTCGCAAGCAGTATCAATGAAGGTGGGCTCAGAGTTCACGGTCTTGCAGCTTGCAGCTGCACTACTCTGCCAAAGCCAGCATCGTCTCAAGCTTGCTGGGTAAGTGCATGATGAGACACAAAAGTGTGGGCAGATGACCAGGTAGTGGCCCTACAGATCTCTTGGATTGGTACCTGTGCCAGGAAAGCCACTGACGATGCGTGTGCCCTAGTCGAGGGTGGCGTACCAGTCTCCTGGATCCAGGGAGGGGATGATGGAGGCCAGGGAGACCATGCAAAACTTCAACTTTATGAGAGACTTGTTGAGGCAACGCAGGTCCAGGATGGGTCTGAGGCCCCCTTTTGCCTTCGGGATTAGGAAATAGCGGGAATAGAACCCTTTCATGTCCCAAGGGACCTCCTCCACTGCCCCCAGGTGCACGAGATTCTCGACCTCTTGAACAAGGTGGTGCTTGTGAGAAGGGTCTGTGAAGAGAGGTGGGTGGGACGGAGAGGTGGTGGAAAATTGCAGGATACAGCCCCGAGATACTATGTCCAGCATCCAGTGGTCCGAGGTGACCTACAACCGGGCCGAACAGTAGGGACAAAGACAGTCGAGGAAAGAACAAGGTGGATCCAGGAAATTGACTGGGGCATCGCTCTGAAGCGCACCTTCAAAATGGATGCTTCACTGGGCTGGGCTGTACAGGAGGAGGAAGGGCGGCAACGACTAAAACTCATGTCTCTATCCCTTCTCCTTGCAGACCCCTGACAAGGCTGACAAGGCCTTGGCGGCGGGAGCAGCCGGAACGGCTTCCATGCAGACTGCGGCGTATGCATCCCCAGTGAGCGAAGGGTGGCCCGAGTGTCCTTCAACCCATGCAGTCTCACATCCGTCTGTTCAGAGAAGAGACTGTTCCCATCGAAAGGGAGGTCCTAGATGGAGGTCTGCATCTCTTGGGAAAGGCCGGAGGTCTGAAGCCAGGAGCTGCGCCTCATCACCACCACTGACGCGACCCCCCTGGCTGCCGAGTCCGCCACATCCCACCCCATTTGGAGGGAGCTCCTAGCTGCCACGGTGCCTTCATCTACCAGGATGCCAAAGCCCACGGGAGGGACTCCTTGAACTTATGAAGGGAGTCCAATAATAAGTTAAAATTGTATCTGCCCAAGAGGGCCTGATGGTTTGCCACCTGGAATTGTAGGCTGGCAGTGGAATAAATTTTTGTCCCAAAAGTCTTTTGGTCTCTTTATTTTTGGGAGTTGAGCTGGTGTGCCCCTGCTTGTCTTTTTCATTGGCTGCAGAAACAACTAACGAGCACGGAGGTTGGTGGGTATAAAGGTACTTGAACCCTTTGGCCGGGACAAAGTACTTCTTTTCGGAACTTTTGGAGGTGAGAGAGATGGAAGATGGGGTTTGCCAGAGGGCCTTGTCAATTTTGAGGACCCCATCATGCACCAGTAGTGCAACATGGGCAGGGGTAGAGGCTGAGAGGAAGTTGAACAAAGTGTCCGCCTGCTCGGCCATCTGCTCCACCTCTAGGCCCAAGTTCTTGGCCACCCATCGAAGAAGGGCCTGCTGTTCTTTAAAATTGTCCGGCGGGCTGTCCCTCAAGGGGCCTGCACCCGCCTCATCCGGAGATGAAGACTACGACTGTACCACCGACGTACATCATGCCCATGGGGGAAGGGAGGTTTGGGGTGGGTGCAGTGTCCTCTACCCTGACCTCCAAGCGTGACTCATGAACCGAGCCTGGTGCCATTGGTGCTGCCAAATGTTGCTCCGAGGTAGCGGCAGATGAGCAGTGCGAAGGGGGCATCGTCATGACTGGCAAGCCCAACGCGCTCCAATAAGGCCACTGCGCTGGCCACTGGCCACGCTGCCAAGACAGCGCCGTCAATGTCAACACAGCCCCAGGAGTCCAATCATGCTGGTGGAGTCTGGGCAAGGGGCTGAACTGCCCTTCCATGCCAGAGGAATCACCTTCTGGTGACCATGGTGGGGCCATCGACACCTGCATCTGCCTGCTGACCGTCGCCGCTGGAGACCGGTGCCTGGAATGAGAGGATCGGTTTCGGTATCGAGGGGACTGGTGCTGAAGGGACCGGAGTTGTGATGGGGAGTGCTCCCACGGGGCAGGCAACCGAGATCTGCGCCAAGAGGATGACTGGCAGGAGGGCGAACAGTGCCAGTAGTATGGAGACTAGCGCCTCCCCCTTAGGTGATCCGTGTTGAGACTGCGGGGACCGCGATCGCGGTGCCTGAGACCAAGGGCGAGCTCCAGAGGATCTGGACTGCAACTCTGGAGATCTGCGGCGCGGAGAACACTGCCTTGTCTTGGGGCATCGGCAGCGCTCCACTGCCCTGAGAGCTGTTACTTGCTGGCTTGATCTCGTGGGGAGCCTTTGCCGTTTCCTGCGGCATCGGTGGTGCCAGCAGTGTGGGTGGAGACCTCTGCTCTCTCGTCGCTATCAGGAGTTTGGGTCCCCTACTGCTCCCAGGAGCCAGTGGTGGATCCTTTAAGGGGCTAAGGGCCCTGACCGGGGAGGCACGTACATGTGGGCTTCAGAGTGGCTGGGCAGCCCAAACCAAGTCCTTTGCCCAATGTCCCATGGTCCTTCTTGCCCAGTGCCGTGGAGCCAGGGTTCTTTGTTTTCTTTTTGGGCACCAGCGATGGGGAGCAGTGCCAGGTGGAGCCAGGGGTGTGCTGTGCACCGAGACTAAGGTATTAGGTGAGTCTTGGAGGGACGGCTCGGAAGCTGGATGAAGGGCCAGAAATGAGAAGAGCCTGGAAATGAATATCCTGCTCTTTCTGAGTCCTGGGTCAAAAATGTGTACAAATACGACACTTGTCCTTCACATGTGCTTCCCCCAGGCACTTGAGGCAGCTGGTGTATGGGTCACTTACAGGCCTAGGCCTGTTACAGTCCGCTCAGGGCTTAAACCCCGGAGAGCAGGGCATGCCCCACCTGGGGCAAAGTCCCCACTGGGAGTAACTTCTAACTACACTTAACACTAACTACTATAAACAAACTATTTACAAGGCCCTAAGGCTCGAAGTCAGAAGAGACAAAACCGCTAGCCCTTGCTATGCAAGGAAAGGCACTCTGACTGACCACTACGGGCGGTAAGAAGAAACTGAGAGGGCATAGGGCCAGCGGCGCCTGATATATCAACGCATGAGCGCGGCACTCAAGGGGGCACCATGGCTGGCCCTACAGATACTGCTAAGGCAAAAATCTCTGATGACTGCGCACATGGGCGCGCGCACACACCTAGAATGGAATTGACATGAGCAAACACTTGAAGAAGGATCAAGAGTTCATACAACACAGGCTTTCACACAACTCAAACTGAACTTGTAATGCTTTATCACTGTACAGTTGCTTTTCCCAATACTTGTTAACTGTATCAACTAACAAGGAGGCTTGCAAAACTACCAAAATACAGGAGAAAGTGAACCGTTAACTTCACCTAAAAAAGGGACAGAAACATCTTGTAACACGCTAGCTAAAACAAATACTCGGTTCACAACGCTGATTAAAAATTAAAGTTTGGACACAGCTTCCAAAATGTGGATTGATGTACTACATTTAAGGGCTTATTATTATTATATACATAAAAAATTAACAGGGACATAAAATTCAGACACAGTTTAGTTCTGTTAAAGTGATCACATTAGAGACCTATTAGATTTTTAATTACCTTGAATTTTTTAAGTTATATACATTTAATTACTTTATACAAAGATATAAAAAATAAAAATTGTAATAAACCAACCACCACATTCAATGGATACAACAAATATGCATGGGGAAAGAAGGAAAAGAAATACAAATTCCCTCCCTTGTCCTTAATGGAAATCATATCTACATTACAGCAATCTGCAGCGGTTACCCCCCAGGTTGAGGCTGAGAAACAGTTTCTAATATAAACCCCCATTTTCACATGCTCATAACTTTCCAAAACATTCACCTTGGGGCTGAAGTCTTCTTTGCATGGTTTCTGCCAAAGGCGGAGGAATAGTGTGAGAGAGAAATTGGGAGGGAGAAGAGTTAAGCTCAATCAAAAATGCTGACTCCACAACAAAGAAGCCCTCTTGATTTTGTACCCAGGTTTATAGATTTCTCACCTGCCAGCTCTGGGAGTTCTTCATTTGGCTTCAGAAGATGCTCTGTATGTTTGCTGGGAGATGGTTTATTCTCTTCCACATTCTCTAGCACAGGAATTCTATCTGCACCAGGAGTAGAGGCTTCTGGGACCGTCATTTTTTGTTCCATTACCACAGTTGGGGCAGATGATACTGTTTACAACAAATTTTAAAAGTTAGTGGTTTTTCTACTTGTAAACAGTTGAGACCCCCAACTTACCTCTCCAACTACTCTCCTCTCTCCCCCAATTTGCCTCCAAGTTCCTTGAGAAAGCAGTCTATTCACAGTGCCTTGAATTCTTGTCCTCTGGCTCCCTCCTAATCCCAGGCAATCCAGTTACCATCTGTTCCTTTGAAACTGCTCTTCCCAAACTCTCCAGTAAGTATGAGCCTACTCTGACCTCCTCCTGCGTAAGTCTAAGGGATTTCCTGAACCTCTTTTTCTACTGCCTGCTCGTTCACTCCAGAATTCTCTTCAACTTGGGCTTTTACATCTCTGCTGTCCTGCCTCACCAGCTGCTCTTGTGGCAGATCCTCCTCCCCCACTTCTCCTGAGATCTCTCCAGGTTCTTTCCTCAGTCCTCTTCTTTTTACTTTACACTTTATCTACAAATGAACTCTTCACTCACATGGCTCCAACTATCATAATTCCCTACTTGTCCAATCTCACCTCTCCAACTGTCCCTCCGATTTCATTCTAGCTGTCTCGTCAGCAGCTCAGACTAAGCATAGTGAAATACCACTTTTTTTGCCCACCTATACCATGTCCTTACTTCTCCTCCCATCAGCCATTGTCATTGCATTGTCTTGAATTTCCTCTCATTCTTCTTCTCCATCTGGATCCCCAAAATCTTTGTTCAGGCTGTGGTCACCACTGGTGTCAGTTACTGTCACCCCTTCCTCGCTAGCTAACCTGATTCTCAACCCATTCCCTTTCAGATCATGCAAAATGATATCCTCATTCCTACTATTCTATTCCATTCCCCTAATCTTATCCTTTCATTGATTACTCTGGCCTCCCACAGAAAATCTCATCTTCTCTACACCCCCGTAACCTGTGTTTCTGCCTTCATTTCCTCCTTCTCACTTCTCCTGGAAGCCTATCCACTTCTTAAACTGCCTGTTTAAATACATCTGCCCACATTGTCTGGCTCTTTTATTCACAACTTCTTCCACACCACCCCTCACGGCTCATTCCCTAGCCTGCTGCTTTTAGTTAAAACCTCTCCCTTTAAAAACTCACTTCTACCCAAAAGCCTACCAATGTTAAGACACTAAAGAATTAAGTGAATAACATTTAAAAAGTGACTGCTATCCTTACCAGGGTGTACTTTACAGCTTACCTTTCCTGTATTGAGAGTCTGAACTATACTGTCTGTCAAACTTAAATCATAACTTCGACTCAGCAGGGACCATGCTAGCTTCTTCTGATTGTACAGCATGGACTACAATGATCATGCCCCAAACACAATAAAATCCCCTGCCCACTGCCAGAATACAAACATTTCTCATTTAATATCCCTGTTCTCAATCCCTGAATTCTTTAGCTAAAGCAACCTGGCAAAACTGCCAAAAAATGTATCTACCCAGCAACAAAATCTAATAGGCCCTATTCAGATTAGAGGCCCTTTGAGGCAGGCACTATGTCTTCTTATTTGTCTATACATCACTTGGCATATCTTGGAACCTATAGTACATATTTTGGATACCATAATATGTACACAAAATAATTGCCACTAGGGATGGGTAAACATGCCTTTTGACGGCTTGCACTAAATCTCTCTCTGAAACCTTGATTTCCCCCAAAGATTCCATAGTGCTTTAGAGCAATGCAAAATCCTAAAATGGACAATAAAATATCAGTTCCATATTGTATATATGAAATACCCTTGTGAGCCATTTCCTATTGTGCATACCTTGGCAGCAGAGTTGAGCTGCAACCAGGAGGCTGAGTTTAAGACAGATCAGAGCAATATTTACTTTGGATGAATGCACTACCTCGTGTTCAACAATCTTACTGGAACGTGTATATCTGGATTTACACCAGTTACTGTACTGCAGGGTTTTTAGTAAGACTTTCCTTTGTAGACTCAGGTCTCATAGTGGCCTTCATACAGGATTTGCCAAAATATTTAAGTCCTCAGGTAACAGTTTATGCAGACTTTCTGGTGTCCGCTTACCTGTTGGAGGTTCATTAAGAGCTGACTTGTGTTGCTCAACAGAAGGTTCAAACACCATCAGCTCTTCCACTACAGGAACAGACACGTCTCCCATCACTGGAACAGACACTGCAGAGATTAACAGAAGTTAAAGAAACCAGTATACTAAATATTGCTAGTTCTGAAGTTTGTAAATGGGGGATGACGAGAAAAGGAAAAGCACCTACAAACTAGTCTTTAAAGGGCATATTTTTTTCTTATGTGACTGTGTATCATTCCTATTAGTGGTAATGACAGATACACCTTCTTGTACAAATGGCAGCAAAAGGTACAGTACAAAATACTCCAAAGTCTGCATCCTTGTCTACATGCCTTATTTGACACTTGTGTGTTACCAAAGTGCCTGAAACTACTGTATTCCGCTATACACCCTATTTTTAATAGAGCTAATTCCTAGTCAGGTATGCAGTCTTATAGCCTGAAAATCCACTAGGAGCATATGAGGAGGCACAGTTGGTGATCTTCTGGCATGTGGCAATGTACAGCATGCACTAAACAGGAATGAGAATGACTTATTTAAATATCACGATATAGTATACATTCAGCTGGCTACACCTCTACACTTGAAAAAAGTACCGTGGGATATTCAGTGACCACAAGTGCTCAGAACCTTGTTTTCCATCATATTTAAAAAAACCAGCGTCTCCAGTTGCCCAGTGCCCATGGCTATCTCAAGCAGGAGCACTGATTTACTCCTGACTTAGAAGGCACTACCATCAACTAAATCACTAACAGGACCTTCTTCTCTGATCCAAGCACTGGCAACGCCTGACTCTGCACTTGACAACAGAACTCAGCTTGGAACATATACAGGCTTTAGAATGTGGCTCATGGGCTCTTATTTTATTCAACAGTCATCAACTATCTCCCAGTTCCCAATGACTTCAGAAGCTCTGAAATTCTTCAAGGACCCTGTTCAGTCAGTTTAAGCCCCAAATTTTAGCTTTTAAAAACAAGGTTTTTTGGTTGTTTTTTTTACAAAATCCTAATAAAACCAAAAGAAGTGTTTTCATACAGTTTATTTGGATTTAAATATTCTCCTGAAGTATTTGCTCCATATGTAACACAGCATAGTCTGAAGGCACTCAAGTCAGAACACGATAGTGCCGAAAACCAAAAAAAGTCTATTTTCATTGTCCAAACTTGGTGAAATACAGAAAAAGTGAACACCAGTATAAATGGTGGGAAGTAAATTAAGTTTCAAAACTAGATTCTTAATAATCTAAAGCGATGATACTCAGAACTCAGTGGTTCACGAGCCACATTAGCGATCAACATTACCCAAAAGAGCCACAGTAGTGTGACTTCATTGTTTCATTTACTATTTTATATAGATTATTCTCACAGCAAAATGACTGACCAAGTATTATTATTTTATCAACTACACTTGGTTAATAACATAGTAAAAGTACCCAATAGTTATTAACCAATCAGGATAATAGTTAAATCACACCATGTTTTAATATCACATGCTGCAAAGAGCCACGTTAAAGAGTCGCTTGCGGCTCGAGAGCCTCAGTCTGCGTATCGCTGATCTAAAGTGTTGACAAAGGTTAAGAAATTCATTTTATAAAACTTACTTTTTAATCTGACCACCTCCTTTAATCAACACTACAGGACTCACTTTCTCCAGCCATAACTGATACTCTCACTACTGTGCTCGGTGATCTAAAAAGGCCTATATCTAGGCTATACCAATTATGCAGTACACCTGAGTTTCCAAAGCCAAGTCATTGACTGTTATTTATTGTTCACCGTTTCAGCTAGAGTATGACCCTCTCCAAAATAAATTAAATGATTGGTACAGAATATATATTACTGGGAAAGGTATACAGGGGCAAGTAGTATTGTTGCACTCCAACAAATCCTGAGGCCTGGTCTACACTACGGAGTTAGGTTGACGCAACGCAGCTTATGTTAACCTAACTACAGAAGTGTCAACACTAAAATTTGGCTCCTGCTGCTGTAACTGTCCTACTACACTGACTTAACTCCACCTCCACGAGAGGTGTAGAGTCATTGTTGATGTAGTTAGGGTGACTCAGTGTCAGTGTAGACACTGCATTGCTTACATCGACTGTTACTGGCTTTCAGAAGCCATCCCACAATGCATCACACTGACAGTACAATTGATGCAAGTGCTCCCAGGGAGGATGCGCACTGCTGACACAAGCAGCAAAGCGTACACATACACAAGCAATGCAATTACTGCGGTGGCAGTATGCTGACATACGTTAAGTCACTTTACAGTGTAGAGATGGCCTCAGACTCACAGGAGGCCGTGAACAATATGAACAACAGGGTAAAGAATCATCAATAAATTGAACTTGTGATCACATTGGTATGATTAAAGCAAAGTTGGATCACAACTCAGTCTTACATACATACATACATACACACACACACATACATACACATACATATATATGACTACTAACCACAAATAAAGATAACCCAGTTTTTGGAACTTCACATTCTGCAAGAGCTGTGGGTTATGAGGTAGTAAAGAATCATTTAATCAGCTTCTGGGCATATTTAATGCAACAGCTGAAGGTGTACTAGATTTATCATTCCCTAGCCATACAATTCAGCCAAACCCTCCCACCTCTGAATTTTCACTCATGGTGGGTTTTTGCTGGAAGCTTTGATAATATGCTATCTTCACTAAAATGGGCTCAATCCTAGACCCCAACACCTTCAAACTTTAGCGATGGATCTGAGCCCTTAAAGTAATCTTTAATCATCATCTTCTTCGCCTTACCCCATCAATCAGGATCGGCAGCTCTTGTTCTTCGTCTTCCAAGCTGACATCAACTTTCTTCACATCCTCCTTCAGCATCTTGAACCACCTTTTTCTAGGTCTTCCTCATTGGTCTTTGTCCCATGAGTCTGACCATTAGATCTGGTACTTTCTGGCCAAAATATCTCACATATCGTCTCACATGATCCAGCCATCTCAGTCAATATTCCCTCAGATTTTATATGATGGGGACTACCTGCATAATGGCTTGTACTCTTTCAGTGCATAGCCTATCAGCTCTCGTCTTACCCAACATCCACCTGATCAGTCTCATTACAGCAGTGTGAATTAGTAGTAGTATTTCTCTCTTCCTCATTGGCTAACATTCCAACCCGCACCTCATGGCTGGCCTAATCATGATCTTATATAATTTGCTCTTTAGTTTACCTGGCATATTCTTATTGCAGAAATTCCTGTCAACTCCCTCAATTTACACCAAGTGCTCTCCATGCACCTCCATGACATCTGTATCCACATTCCCAACATGGCTCAGGACTGAATCCAGATATTTAAATTGTCACACAGACTAACATTCTACCATCTAATTTCACTAGCATCTGGTAGTCCCTCTCAACAAAGCACCACATGGATTCCAGCTGATTCATATGCCATTTTCATAAGCTATTTTTTCTAGTTCAGTTCTAGGTCCCTTTCCAGTTTGGATTTATTTTCACGGCACGACAATGTCATAGGCAAAAAGTATTCTCCATGGAGCCTTTGCTGTAAATGGAGATTACTTACCTGTAACTAGAGGTCCTTCAAGATGTGTGGTCCCTATCTGTATTCCACATATGGGTACCCTTGCACTCCATGCACTTGAGGCAGGAGATGTTTAGCAAGTAGTCTCTGTTGGTCCATGCATGTGCAGTTGCTCTCCTTGTGTTCCGAACTGAGGGCATAAAGTTCCTTCTCCTACAATGAATCAGATAAGATCCAAAGCAGAGCGGAAGGAGGGTGGGTATTAGAATATAGATAGGAACCACACATATTGAAGAACCTCAGGTTTCAGGTAAGTAACCTTCTCCATTTTTTCTTCAAGTGCTGGTCCTTATATGTATTCCACATGTGGGTGATTGGTAAGCAGTACTCAAACAGGAGGAGGGTGTGAGGATGCAGTTGGTATGGATAGCTAACACTACTGACCTCACGACTGCATCTGCTGAAGAACCCTGGACAAGGGCGTAATGTTTTGTAAAGGAGTGCATGGAGCTCTAAGTAGCCGCCTTACAAATGTCCATTACTGGTACATCTCAGATGCCACTGAGGTTGCTTGGGCTCTCAGAGTGGGCCTGCACCCCATCTGGAGGAAGAATACTTGTCAACTGATTAACACTGACTGATGCATCTAGAGATCCACTAAGAAAGTCTCTAGGCTGATAATTCTTGTCCTCGCAATTGCTCTGCTATACCAACAGACTTGTGTTTTCCTAATAGGTATTGATCTTTGCGGATAGAAGGCCAAGGCCTGTCTGATGTCCTGGAAGTGCAGTGTCTTTTTTTTGATGGAAGCATGAGGCTTTGGGAAGAATACTGATAAGTGAATAGGTTGATTCACATGAAACTCAAATTACCTGTGGATAAATTTTGGGTTGAGGCAAAAGGAGGCTCTCTCTCTATGAAATATGATATATGGTGGGTCAGCCACAAATGCTCCCAGTTCACTCATCAGTCTGGTTGATGTGATAGCAACTAAGAAAGCAACCTTAGTGGAAAGGTATGACATGGAACATGTCGCCATCGATTTGAAGGGTAGTTTGGTAGAAGCTGAGAGTACCAAGTTGAGATTCCATTGTGGTGTGAGTTTAGTCACCAGCAGGAAGGACCTAGTGAGGCCTTTCAAGAATCAATTGTGGTAGGGTGAGTAAAGATAGACTGGCCTTCTACCGGAGAATGGAAGGCACTGATTGCTGCCAGGTGAACCTTCAGTGAAGTAATGGAAAGTCCTGACATTTTGAGGAACAGCAGATAGCCTAAAACTACAGGGATATCTGCTGATTCTCGTGATAACTGCTTCCATTGGGACAAGGCAGAGAACGCCTCCATTTAGCGAGACAGCATTTTATAGTGGAGATTTTTCTGCTGTGATTGAGGACAATTTGGACAGACTCTGAACATGATCATTCCTGGTCTGATATCCATTCAAATACCAGGCTGTGAGATGAACAGGGTCTGGGTTGGGATGTCTGATCCTACCCTTCTTTTGAGTCAACAAATCCAGAAAGGGTCAGATATAGATGAGAGGATAGGGGGATGACATTTGTAGAAGCTCCGGAAACCAAAATTGTCTGGACCAATTGGGTATGATGAGGATAAACCTGGCCTTGTTATGCAGAATTTTCCAAAGAACTTATGGTTCCAGGGGGATGGGAGGAAACAGGTACCTTAGATGGTCCATCCAGGATAACAGAAGGGTATCCCTGGAGTCTTGGCCTACTGCTGCTCTGGATCCATAGAGACGGAATTTCTTGTTTGCTTGGAAGGTGAACAGGTCCTAAGGTGTTGGAAGGTGAACAGGCGTTCCCCACTGGACGAAGATTTCAGTCAAGACAGAATTGTGAATTTCCCACTCATGGTCTGAGGAGAAGTGCCTGCCGAGATTGTCTGCCAGAGTATTCTGCACACAATAGGTATGTTGCTGAGTGCTATGTGGTTCTTAATGCACCAGTTCCATAACTTCACTGCCCCTAAACACAGAGGATGAGATCTCGTTCACCCTGTTTGTTTATATAAAAGACTGTCATGTTGTCCAATGTTATCCGGATGCGACAGAACCCTATGAGGTGGAGGAATTCTTTGCAGGCTAGGCAAACTGCCCTCATCTCCAGCAGATGGATATTCATTCTAGCCTCCCTAGTGCATTGTGCAGTGTGATTGTCCATATGGGCTTCCCATCCTATGAGGGATGCATCCGTGATTATGGTTGTGTCAGTTGTGGATGGAAGCCAGGGAACTCCCGTTTGTACCTGGTCCAGTTTTGTCCATCATATGTGAGAGGTTCTGACCTTTTGTGGGATTGTTACCAGATAAGGATAACCTGAACACCACGGTGAGTAAACAGACAGAAGCCAGGCCTGCAGGCAGTTGAAATGGAGTCTGGCAAATGGCGTTATATATGTACATGCAGCCATGTGGCCTAGTAAGGAAAGACAGACCCTGATTGCGGTGTGAGGTCTGAGGGTGACTTGATTTATCAATATGGCCATAGCCTGAAATCTGTCTAGAAGGAAGTAGGTCTTTCCTGAGGACAAGTCTAGGATTGCTCCTATGAAATCTATAGTCTTCATGGAAATCAAAGTGGACTTTTCTTTGTTTACACAGATCCCCAATGATTTCGGAAGGTGCAGTAAGAATATGGTCACCAGCTGGACCTCCTGGTTTGATCTGCCCATTAGGAGCCAGTCATCCAGATATAGAAAGATGGTGTAATTGTCGTCTCATCATATGGAAGCTGGTCCATACCCTTGATCATCTTCGTTGCCCTTCTCTGAACATTTCCCAGTTCCACCAGATCCTTTCTGAGATGGGGAAACCAGAACCGGACACAATATTCAAGGGGTGGGCGCAACATGGATTTATATAGTGGCATGATGATATTTCTTATCTCTTTCCTAATAGTTCCTAACATGCTGTTAGCTTTTTTGACCACAGCTGTGCATTGAGAGAACTAGCTACAGTGACTTCAAGATCTCTTTCTTGAATGGTAACAGCTAATTTAGAACCCATATATGTGTAGTTAGGATTATTTTTCCCAATGTGCATTACTTTGCACTTATCAACACTGAATTTCATCTGCCATTTTGTTGCCCAATCATCCAGTTTTGGGAGATCCCACTGTAACTCTTTGCAGTCTGCTTTGTATTTAACTATCTTGAATAATTGTATAATCATCTGCAAACATTGCCACTTCACTGTTCACTCCGTTTTCCAGATCATTAACTAATATGTTCGACAGCACAGGTCCCACAAGTAGCAACAGGCAGACTCCTGTTCTATCAGCAGTGCCATCAGTACTGGTGGAAGAATGCTCTAACTTGTGAGTGCAGTACGGGAGGTTCTGCTCCTCAAAGTGGTTTCTGGCATTGAAATCACTCTAAGGAGGACCGGGCCCAATAGAAGAGGGGATTGTGAATATGGCAGAGTGAAAATATCCTTCAACAAGGTAAAGGTTTGAATCCTTCCTGTAGTTCAAGTCATCCAAGGTGGGGATCGACGGATCCAAGCATTCAGTGGTCTGTACTTAGATGATCCCAGTCAGAGGTGTGGGCATCATCAAATGGGGGTCCAATGTGGAGCTCCGATACAGGACTAGCTGGTGCCAATCTTTAGATTGTGGGATGGAGCTGGACCCAGTACCATCGTATCTTCCTTCCTTTGCACCTTTCATTCTTGGATGGAAGGTTTATGTAGACCTAATTCCTAGGACCTGCGCATGAGGACTCAACCAACTTGGACCAAGATGGGGAGGGATACTTTTTTTTGGTTTTTCTTTTTAAAGAGGCAGATCTAGGACAGGCATCTGTCCTTATGCCTATAGTAATATCCCCTACTCTTTTGGCCTCTACTCCAAAACTCATGCTCGGAATGGTGCTGCTTGCAATCTAAGGCTACTGTACAGGGGGTTCTCCCTGGCCTGGGTCCAACTGGGGCCTGTCTCATGGCCTTCTCCATGAAGTGTTTCTGCAGATGGAACTCTTGTCCCTCATGGGTTTGAGGAGGGAAGGAGCAGCAGAAGCTACACTTGGCAGCGATGTGAGCCTCTCCAAGGCAATGCTGGTGTTCATCATTGATGGAGAAGAAATGGGGTCAGAAGATACAGTTCTTAAACCCCTGGATTCTTGACATACTCCTCCACGGGGAGAAGCTTCCCAAGATGGGGAGCTATACTAACTATAATAGCTACAAAAACAGTAACACATCAAGTCTAAATTTGCTAAAAACTATTTACAATATATATTTACAAGTATTGACAGTAGAGGAAGACTATAACGGACACAGAATTCCGAGTGAATCTATATGGCGGTAAGGAGAAATTGGAGATGTGTCAGTCCACACTGCCCATTATGCTCTCAGTTCAGAGCACAAGGAGAGCAACTGAGTGTGCGCAGACCAACAGACACTACTTGCTACAAATCTCCAGTCTCAGGTACATGGAGTGGAGTATACATAAGGACCACCACTCAAAGAATATGTCACAGTGTTCATTACAATCACAAACAAGAATGGGCCTAAAGCTGATCCTTTATATAGACCTTCCCTCACAGTGAATAGCTGTGGCTATAGTGAGTCAGTTATCACTATTGTTGTGCGACCCTCGTACATATCCAGTGTGCTCTTCCTCCACACATCGGGCATTTTTCCAGTACAGAGAATGACACTGAAAAAATTCATCATCACCACTCCCTCATGGCCAAATACATAAATGACTCAACTGGTACATCATCCAGTCCCACTGCCTTCCTATGTTTCATCGTCTTTAGTATTGTCTGAGTCTCCACCATGATGATAGGTCTTGTGAAGTTGTTGCTTGTGCATATTTCCCTCCATGGTTTCTTCATAATCTTAAATCTATCACCAAATAATCCATCACCAACATAGACCCACAGATCTTACCTGTTGGTTCAGCCTGTGGTGTGTCAGTAGCTTTGGTCTCCCCTGTAGGCTCTGTTAGTGCAGGAGGAACAGCAGCAGGTGCAGCAGCCACTGGACTTCCTGGGAAATATTGTTCTGCTGCAGCAGCTATCCTGGGGGGTTCTAGGTACACAAAAGGAATTTTTGTTGATTACATGTGAGTGAATTTGGAAACACTACCTGTATATAACATGAGCTCTTTTGATAAGGGTCTGCGACTTTGGATGCATTCGCACCATGCCTAGTAACATAAATAGATCCCAATAGAGGCCATTGGACACTACTGAAACAAATTAAATATGCTACTACTCAAATACTGAAGTAAGGAAGTTTGGTTCTACTCTGAAAAGTGACTCTAAAAATACCATTATGGTGTTCCACACTAATGGCACCTCAGGATATGTCTACACAGTGAGCAGCAGCATGTGGCGGCAAATCTCAGAGCCGGCGTTGACCAACTTGGACTTTGAGAGGCTTGGGCTACTGCGCTAAGAATAGCTATTATAGATTTTGCAGTTTGGGATAGAGCTTGGGCTCTGAAGCCCGCCCCCGTCCACAGGCTTCAGAGCCTGAGCTCCAGCTGAAGCTGCAACATCTACAACAGCTATTTTTAGTGCAGTAGCCCAAGCCCTGAGAACCCAAGTCTGTTGACCCAGGTTCTGAGACTTGCTGCCACGGGCTGCTGCTTGCTGCACAGATGTACCTTTAATGACTCCAAAACAAGTTTACCCCATTTATAAGACTGTTTTTCTAGCTGCCACCACAACACTCAACTTGGAATCTGAGTAAAGTTATATTCTTTCTGGCTTATTCACCACAACCAATAATGAGGATTCTGCAGGTCAAATTCCATTACACCTGTACAACTTCAGTGTAATTCTCCTCTCAGTTATACCTGTGCAGTCCCACTGTCTCCTGAGAGTCACAACAATGCGGTACAGCACATGGCTGTGAAAATGGAACTTAGTTAAAAACTGATGATCATGCATGCACCAGCATCACCTTTGTTGGTTCTCCCTGCTGCACTGACCCTGGAGGGTTAACAGGAATAAAATCTAGTAAACGCACACTTGTCACTGAAGTCAGCAGACCTGACCCTCAACAGGTACAAGGAGTAGATACATTGAGTGAGAAAGTGAAATTTTTAAAGGGATCCTTTTCAGGAGTAAGCTACATCCACCCAATTGATTATTTTAGCATTCTGACAAAGGCACAGTAACTGCCGAAGAAAATTTTTATGCAGACAAAGTTCAAGAAACTCAACAATACACGGAACAATCGTTTGAAACAGATGCAGACACAAAACAAGAAATTACGACAGTTGAAACTGTACTAGCATGGGATATAGATGACAATGGCGCATGGCCACAAAATTTAAACAAAAAATTATGTGACATTATACTTGAGAAAGGCCCTGTGAGAATAGAAGGTCTCGAATATCCTAAAGACATTAGAGGTAGGAAATTCAAGAAACCAATTACTACAAAAGACTTTCTTAATGGTGAAATTAAGTTAAGGAATCTGTTATCACATTTTTAGAAGTAGAGGACACTACAGGTTTTGGACTTCTTTAAGCTCTCCTTGATGAACTAAAACAAATGGGAATGTCCATGATGAACATTCAGAGGACAAGCCTACAATAAGGGCACCACTATGAGAGGACACATTTCTGGTGTGCAAGCTGGATTGCTGGAGGAAAAATCCACAAGCTTTTTTTGTTCTGTGTGCATGCCACAGCCTTAATTTGATTTTGTGTGATATGGCCAACTCTTCTGTAGAAGCTATTTCTTTTTTTGGTTTGCTGCAACGCATTTACATGCTCTTTTCAGCTTCCACTCAATGATGGCAAATATTCAAAGCACATGTCAGTGGTATTACTGTTAAGCCTCTATCTGAGACACGCTGGGAAAGCAGAGAAGAAAGTATAAAAACGTTGAGATCTCAATCTGAGGAAGTTTACGAAGCACTGGTTGCTCTTTCGGATGAAGCCAGAGATCCAAAAGCTAAAAGTGAAGCACAGTCATTGGCCTCTGAAATATCCAGCTTCAAGTTTCTAACATCGGTCATAATCTGGTATGACATTCTTGTTAAAATCTCAAGTGTAAGCAAAATAATGCAGAGTCCAATGATGCAACTTGATTCAACACTTACCTTATAAACAACACACAAGACTTTTTAGTGAAATACAGAGAAACTGGATTCAAAGAAGCACAGGTTACAGCAAGGGAGTTTGCAGAGGCACTTTGTGTAGAACCAAAATTACCATGTCAGAACATGACAAGCGTTTTGAGGAAAAAACAGCAAGTGGAATATGAAGGAGCAGATGAGCCCATAGAAGATCCAGAAAAGAAATTTGTGGTTGAATTTTTTAATGTTGTGATGGATAAAGCAATATCTGCCGTTAATGAAAGGTTTAATACCTTACGAGCACACTATGAACAGTTTGGATTTTTGTATGACAAAACTAAATTCAACGAAATAGGAAAACAAGAGCAGCTAATGACAAAGTGCAAGAACCTAGAGAGCGCCCTGAAGCACGGTGATAGTTTTGATTTAAATGGACTTGAACTGTATGAAGAATTGAGTATTTTGTCATCAATGTTGCCAAATGCAAAGGTGGTGATGGACACTGTACAGTTTATTCATACCAGCAAACTTTTGACATATATCCTAATGTGTACATTGCCACTCATATTCTACTGACAATTCCTGTAACAGTTTTTAATGAGCTCTAGTTTTCAGAAACTCCGTTCTTCTGATTCTACTATCTCCGCTCTACAATGAGTCAGGAATGCTTGACTGGTCTTGCTATTCTTGCAATCGAATAACATATCATTTCGTCTTTGTCATACGATGACATTATTACTGATTTTGCAGCCAAAAAAGCCATAAAGATTGCTTTTAATTAAAAACAAATCCTTGTTTCAATACCTCTCCATAGAAATTTCCAATAAAATGTTGACAAATTTGAAGTTATATTATTTGCATCATTCTGTCAATAAATCAGAATTTTTTCTATAGCGCTACTTCTTTAGTGCAAGTATAGTCCATCAGCATTATAGCGTGCTAAATTTGTTTAAACTGTTTTTAATAAAGTGCATGTGGCAAGTTTTCCAATACTGTAAGCTTATGCTTGTGTTGCTAAGAGCAAGTCAGGCATAGGGGCACCAGTTTAATACTGCTGCGTAGGGCCCCATAAATCCTAAGGATGGCCCTGTTGCCCCCTGGTTGTTCACATGTGTGACCGTGGTCATACTGTTTGACTGAAGCAGGACTTGGTTCCCCTCTAGGCTGGTCTGGAACCTTTCATAGAGCCAGCTTGACCGCCCTTAGTTCTAGGAGGTTTATGCTGTGGGTCCTTTCCTCCAGGTGCCAGCTGCCTTGAACTGTTTGGGACTCCATGTGTGCTCCCCAGCCCTCCAGGCTGGCATCGATTGAGAGGATATGGGGACCTGGAAGTCATTGCCCTTGTGAACTTTGCCCTGGGCTGACAACCATTTTAAGGAATTGATCACTTGTGCCAGAACCCTCTCTTGATCTTCCCTGCATTCTGGGGAGCAGTCCCATACCTTTAAGATTAAGCCAACTGATGTGTGATTGTGCCCGTGGAGTAATCCCTATGCTCGGAAATGATCTTAGGTTGTATAGGATCCAGGAACCAAAAGTCCCAATTACTGAGATACTAAAGGCTGATGCTATCCTAGAGTCCTGGGCTAAAGATATGGTTTTCCACTCAGAAGGGGAGTTCTATCCTGAGGACCCCATGTATAGAAAAACAGAGGCTACACTCAAAAAAGATGTTGAGGTTTCGTCAGTCTCCCTCAGGCCATCCCTAATGCTATTTGCTTTGTGAAGGCATCTCTCTCTCCTGGCTGGAATATCGCAGAGCCTTCAATGATAAGAGAACACCCTGACTTTGGCTCTAATTAAAGAAAGTTTCCCTGACAACAGCATTCATTGTTGAACCTCAGTGGATGCAATGAGATTCTCAGCCAAAGCCTTGGCCTCCAGCTCAGTGACCAGGTGCCACCTATAGCTCCATCCCTGGAAGGAGGATAGTCACTTGAAGCAGGTCCTGTGCTCCACCAAATTCATGGGAGCCCTGATTTTCAGAGAGAAGCTAGACCAAGTAATGGCAGACAGTGCCTCAAAATCTAAACAATCCTTCCTAATGCCATACCATACCTTTTGCGAGAGTACAGAATGGCCTTCAGGCAAAGGCATTCCTTTCGGCTTTCATCCTCACAGAAACACCAGTGAAGAGACAACTTGTTCTCCAGAGGAAAGCCCCGAGGGAACCCTGCCATTCCCAAAGCCTCTTTATGACAAAGACTACATAGGTCTCTGCCTAGAGCTGAAGCCTGGGGGCAGGATTTTCCATTTCCTGGAGAAATGGGTTTCTTTGCCCATGGACTAGTGGGTCAGGGATACTCCCTTGAGTTACGGGCTCCACACCATCCATTTTTCATCCAGTCCTAGATCTCAAACCACCCCATAAAGCATGGTTTAATCCAGAACAAGATTTCTCATTCCCTGGATGTGGGAGTAATAGAGAGCATTCTCTCAGAAGATAGATTTTTCAGGGTTCTACTCCATCATCATCATTCAGATGTTTACAGGTGGAATGAGAGCCATTCTGGATCTCAAAAGGCTCAACAGGTGGATGAAGAAAACAAAATTCCAGGTGGAGACCCTAACCTTTATGGTGACATCCCTGTCCCAGAGAGATTTTATGACTTCAGTAGATCTGGCGGATGCATATACCTCCAACATCTCAATCAGACCGTGCCACCACAGGTTCCCAAGGTTTGCCTACATCAGGAAGCATTATCAATATCTGATGCTCCCATTTGGCTTGTCCTCTGCCTTGTAGGTCTTTATAAAGATATTGGTGATAATCATAGACCGACTCAGGTCACACAGATCCAGCCGTAACCCCTCCTGGACAACATCTTAATCAGAGATCTATCCCTAGCAGTGGCATACAGAGCTATGCCTCTGACTTTGCAGGATACTCAAGCACAAGGCTTTATTATCAACATCAAGAAAAGCTCCTTGATTCTGTCCACCCAAAAAACTCACTTGGGAGTGAACATAGACCCCCCCAGATAGCAAGGATAAATCCATCTTCAGAGAGATACCTGAAGTTCACAATTCATTTTATTTCTTTTCCCAATTCTGAGCACTTTGCTGTAAGAAAACATACCTCCAATTAAGATTTTTTTCTATTCCAAGGATGTTACAGAACCAACACAGCAGTGTCTTAGTCATGGTATAGTACCCACAATACAGCTCTTAGCCTCCATTTTTAAAAGGGAAGGAAAGTCCATCTATTTCTGGCATTCAAATCCTGCTGAAAGACTCCAGAAACAATTTTCTGGGGACAACCCAATACTTTTATTTTTACCTGGTGGCTCTACAAAAGAAGATTCATCTAGTCCCTCCACAGCATGCTGAGCTCCCAGCCAATGTTCTTCAGGCACTGTCACTCTTGCAGGTGCTAAGGGAAACAATTAGTACATATAGCCCTGTCAATGTCAACAGCACTGGTTCTGGACTTCAAAACAGATGCTCAACTACACATTGCAACCACGTATTTACTCATGTGGTACACGCTTTGCTGTTCTTGCAACTTCATTCTTAGAAAGAACTTATTAGTTCATCTTGGGAAACCTTACAGGACCTGAACATGCTCTCCTCTGATATTATTATGGATCTAAGGGATTAAGAAAGGGATAATAACGAATACTAATTTTAAGATCCACCAGTACAAGAGGCGCTCTCTCAATGGGATATTTTGCTCCCAAATACCTTAAGAAATCTCTCAGACTGAAAATTGAGTTCATAGACTCATAGACTTTAAGGTCAGAAGGGACCAATATGGTCATCTAGTCTGACCCCCCGCATGATGCAGGCCACAAAAGCTGACCCCCCCACTTTCCCTTAGCTCTGCTGTTGAAGTCTCCAGATCGTGATCTAAAGACTTCAAGTTGCAGAGAATCTTCCAGCTTGCGACCCCTGCCCTATGCTGCGGAGGAAGGCGAAAAACCTCCAGGGCCACTGCCAATCTACCCTGGAGGAAAATTCCTTCCCGACCCCAAATATGGCGATCAGCAGAACCCCGAGCATACAGGCAAGATTCTCTAGCCAGACCCTCATTTTACCAGCGATGGCCGTTATTGCCTAATTGATTAAAATCACGTAATCCCATCAAACCATTCCCTCCATAAATTTATCTAGCCTAATCTTGAAGCCAGAGAGGTCTTTCGCCCCCACCGTTTCCCTCGGAAGGCTGTTCCAAAATTTCACCCCTCTGACGGTTAGAAACCTTCGTCTAATTTCAAGCCTAAATTTCCCCACGGCCAGTTTATATCCATTCGTTCTCGTGTCCACATTAGCACTGAGCTGAAATAATTCCTCCCCCTCCCTGGTATTTATCCCTTTGATATATTTGAAGAGAGCAATCATATCCCCCCTCAGCCTTCTTTTCGTTAGGCTAAACAAACCAAGCTCCTCGAGTCTCCTTTCATAGGAAAGGTTTTCCATTCCTCGGATCATCCTAGTTGCCCTTCTCTGTACCCGTTCCAGTTTCAGTTCATCCCTTTTAAACATAGGAGACCAGAACTGCACACAGTACTCCAAGTGAGGTCTCACCAGCGCCTTGTATAACGGAAGCAGCACCTCCCTGTCCCTACTAGAAATACCTCGCCTTATGCATCCCAAGATCGCATTAGCTTTTTTCGCAGCCACGTCGCATTGCCGACTCATAGTCATCCTGCGATCCACCAGGACTCCGAGGTCCTTCTCCTCCTCAGTCACTTCTAACCTGTGCGTCCCTAGCTTATAACTGAAATTCTTATTAGTCATCCCTAAATGCATCACCTTACACTTCTCACTATTAAATCTCATCCTATTACTAATACTCCAATTTACAAGGTCATCCAAGTCTCCCTGCAGAATATCCCGATCCTTCTCCAAGTTGGCAATGCCTCCCAACTTTGTGTCATCCGCAAACTTTATCAGCCCACTCCTACATTTGGTTCCGAGGTCAGTAACGAATAGATTAAATAAAATCGGACCCAGAACTGAACCTTGAGGAACCCCACTGGTGACCTCCCTCCAATCTGACAGTTCACCTTTCAGTACTACCCTCTGCAGTCTCCCCTTTAACCAGTTCCTTATCCACCTCTGGATTTTCCTATCGATCCCCATCTTATCCAATTTAACCAATAATTCCTCATGCGGAACCGTATCAAATGCTTTACTAAAATAGAGGTATATTAGATCCACCGCATTTCCTTTATCTAGAAGGTCTGTTACTTTCTCAAAGAAGGAGATCAGGTTGGTTTGGCACGACCTGCCTTTCGTAAACCCATGTTGTAATTTGTCCCAATTGCCATTCACCTCAAGGCCCTTAACTACTTTCTCCTTCAAAATTTTTTCCAAGACCTTACATACTACAGAAGTCAAACTAACAGGCCTGTAGTTACCCGGGTCACTTTTTTTCCCCTTCTTGAAAATAGGAACCACATTAGCTATTCTCCAGAAGCATTTTATGTTCTTTCCAATGGGATATTTTCTTAATCTTGACTCATTTTATATAACTGGAAAAGCCAAATATGATTATCTTTTTAAGATGAATACACCTAACAGTTTCTGACCCGCAGATCCCTCTGACCCCAGTTATAAAATAGCATGGCAGCAGCAGAAGTGTGTTTCACCTGCTATATTCAGCAGAGACTCTGTAGTTGAATCCAGGGTGATGAAGGCAGATGGATCGATAAGTTCTGCAGGAGAATATGGGGATCCCAGAGAAGGCAGTTCAGGTACAATCATAGCTGCATGGGGTGCTGTAAGAAACAAAGTACATTTGACACTGCTATCATCCTTTTGAATTCGGATTTGTTTACAACACAAACTTATTTCATTAGGTCCATTAACTTACAGAGCAATGTACTTTAATCTCATCACAAACAATGTATACACGAGTCTATATACTGTACATAAACCTACCTGTTAATTCACTCGGAGAGGCACTAGATCTAGACTAAGAAAAAGTTAATCAAATGTTATTGGGCGGGGGAAGGGAAGTTGTGTGCCTTTCAGGTACTACTCCCAAATAAGCTATTGTTATAGGAGCTCTCAAGCTGCCATGGTCCAAATGTTGAAAACTGGAAAGTGAAAAAAAACCACAAATGGGGACAAAACATTTGAAGATGAAGTTAAAGTTTTCCATAACTTTGGTTTAATTCAGCTTTTTTTTTTTTAATTAAAATAAAATAGGACAAAAAGGGGATAAAAAACAAGGTCTCTTTAGAGACCTCAAACCGAAAACACTGTTGACAAAAAGATTCAAGAGAAGAAAGGAGGTAAAATTTTACACTATTGCCAATTTAATGGATTTCTGTAGACAGCCCTGAATTCCATATATAGAAACTGAAAACTGAACCCCCAGTTAACAGCAGCCCATGAACATATTCAATGGAGGATTATACCATGAACTTCTTCTGAAGCTTCAAAATGCTCTGTGAATGGTAGGCGAGTCTCCATTTCAGAAGGACGTAGCAGATCAGACATGACATCCTCTCTGTGCATCTTGAAGGGCTCTGAGGAACATGAGACTAAGTTAAACATGTAACCACAAAAGGATGACAACATGAGAGGAAGATTATGTAAGAATGCTGAGGATGAGCATCACTACCAACTTTGCCCTGCAAGATGTTATACAAAGCTAGGAAATGTGGGTGTTCCCCCCCCCCCTTAAAAAAAAAAAAGATAACTTGTCCTCTTTCATACAAGATTTATACCCAACATGAAAATGTGGTTGTCCGTGTTATTTTGTAGCCAAGATAGGTTAAAGAGTAGAATAAATATTGTATGGTGCACCTGTATGTCCCTCTCTCAAAGAAGAGCAGCATTTAAGTCTTGGGTGATTTGATGGACCAGTATATCTGATCTGAGGAAGAAATGAAAACTGTTCCAGCTCAGATAACTCAAATGTCATTCTGTCATGTCCCATACTGCACTTTGGGGAAAAGCATATAATGAGCCATACATACACTTCCCTCAAAGCAGCATGGAGGTGTAATTGGCTGTTGAGCCAGAGGATGAATTTAGCAAAATGGGCCAGGCAGAGAAATCACCCATTTCTCCTGTCATTCAGAGACATTACAAGATGGTTGATGTCAAGGCTGTATCCCCACTTTGAACTTTAGGGTACAAATGTAGGGGCCTGCATGAAAACCTCTAAGCTTATCTACCAGCTTAGCTTTGGTCCGCTGCCACCATCACAAGAATTCCCTCCCTGGGAAGCCTTGAGAAACATTTCACCAATTCCCTGGTGAACACAGATCCAAGCCCTCTTGGATCTTAAAACAAGGAGAAATTAACCATCCCCCCTCCTTCCTCCCACCCTCCTTTCACCAACTCCTGGTGAATACAGATCCAAACCCCCTTGGATCTTAAAACAAGGAGAAATCAATCTGGTTCTTAAAAAAGAAGGCTTTTAATTAAAGAAAAAGGTAAAAATCATCTCTGTAAAATCAGTATGGAGAATAACTTTACAGGGTAATCAAACTTAAAGAGCTCAGAGGACCCCCCTCTGTCTTAGGTTCAAAGTACAGCAAAACAAAGATAAACACTCTGGTAAAAGGTACATTTACAAGTTGAGAAAACAAAATAAATCTAAGACGCCTTGCCTGTCTTTTTACTTACAAGTTTGAAATAGGAGAGACTTGTTTAGAAAGATGGGGAGAACCTGGATTGATGTCTGGTCCCTCTCAGTCCCAAGAGCGAACCACCCCTTAAAACAAAGAGCACACACAAAAGCCTTTCCCCCCCCAAGATTTGAAAGTATCTTGCCCCCTTATTGGTCCTTCGGGTCAGGTGTCAGCCAGGTTACCCGAGCCTCTTAACCCTTTACAGGTAAAAGGATTTGGAGTCTCTGTACACAGAGAGCTGTTACCCTTCCCTTTATAGTTATGACAGTTGAGGAAGGTTATGGGTCTATTACAGGACTGGGTGGGTGAGGTTCTGTGGCCTGCGATGTGCAGGAGGGCAGACTACATGATTATGATTATCCCTTTTAACCTTAAAAGTCTATGAGGAGAACAGTCTTCGTTATATGCCCCAGATCAGACACTGGTTAGTCAGTCGCACCAAGGAATTTTAGTGCAGGTCAGCAGCTTGCCCGCTGTCCACTGTGCAGCCCAAGACATTTATGACTTGGACTTCCAACACTTCTACTGCTGCCTGGATGCAATCATGCTCAGCTGTCAGACTCAATAGCTCTTCTTTGGAAACTTGACAATCCTTGTGTAATTTGCATGGACACCCATAAAGAAACATCCTTCAATCTGACTGAACAAGTTTCCTTTTTGGCAAAAGGACTATGCATACAAGACATACAGAAAACACAGCTTCCGTAGCTCTAAACACCAGGAAAAGGATATGCGCCCAGTATTCAAACAGTGTGAGGGCTGGGGAAAAGGTCAATTAGGTGAAAACAGGAAAAAACCTGAGTTTTGCCCCAACAGTCTAGAGCTAGTGACTCGCTCAGTAATTGGATTACTCGTAGTTATAAGATATCCATATTGTACATTCGCACAGGGATAAAAAGAAACAAAACACCTGTGCAAGAATTTTAACTGCAAGAATATTTATTCCAGAATGTGACGGGGCAGCACCGCCCCGCACAGCCCCAGCAGCGTCAGGCCGGTAGCACTGACGCTGGAAGTCCCGCTCCGTCCGTACTGGGCATGCTCCAAGTGCTCTGGGAGTATAAAAGGAGGGAGCCCAGCTCAGTCTGGGCTGGCAGCCGCAGGGGAAGGACCTGACCGGGAAGCTCCAGCGAAGGACCAACCACCGCCCACGGAGGCGCCGGGGACTGAAGTTTCTCCAGGCCGGCTCGAAGCCCTACTACAGGAGGAACCCGGGGAGGCGACTGACCCGGAGGCCCGCAGGGAACCTAGGGACTCATGGGAGACCTCAATGCTCAAGCTGGTAGGAAGCGATCTGGGGGGGGACAGATGACTGGTACCTTGCCCCCAGCAAGCCTCAGCGTGTTTCGGTCGGACCCCCCCCTGCTGAGCCAGGGGCAAGGTCCTATGCCGCAGGTAGGCTGGAGTGGGAGAATCTTTGGCCACCAGGATGTGCTGCCCTGCAATCCGGGGTGACCCTAGAGACTCTGGCCACTAGGCCACATTGCCCTGCAGCCAGGGGAGATTCTATGGACTCTGGCCACTAGGCCGTATTGCCCGGTAACCAGAGGCACAAACCCTCACACGGAAACACAGCTTTTTCCATTGGTTTCCTGTTATATATAAAATGGGATACTTGATCTAGTTATGATCGTAGCCAGTGATAAACAAGTTTATTGGATGAAATCTGTACACCTCTACATATTGATCCTTCACTGTCAGTCTTGTAGACAAGTATTAAAGTGCAGTTCTGGGTTAACTATTGGGTGAAATTGCATTTTTCAGAATTTCAAGTCCTTGTTTGGACTTGATGGAGCATCTCATCATGCATCTATATACACAAAATGAAATACAATCCAGTACATTTTGGTGTGCTGAGGGAGAAAGCATAACCCAATATTGTAGTTATTGGTGCTATATAAACAATAGATGAGGTTTAGGTAATAGTAAATTGAGAGGGAGGCAGGCAAGTAGTGAGGAAGGAAAGACAGACAAGCTTTATGAACTTCAACAAGTGAAGAAAATTATAAAAGGTAGAAATTGGATCCCAAGAACAAGCCTTCGGCTTTATGGTCCACTTTTGTCCAAACTGCTAGGAAAGTAACAAATAAGATATTGCCCTTCCAAGAGTTCCCCGTTAAACATTTAACAAAAATATGGACAACAATAGCATCTGCTGGCACCCCTTGATGAGGAACATACAGTAAATGTCACTTCAGCTTGGTTCATGAAATGCTCTCTAGTCTCCATGAGCAGAGGCAGAACACAGTGCATCCAATTCTAATCTGTTTACCTGTTGTTTAAATAGTAAAAATCCCATCTGAACTAAAATCTGGCAATGGGATCCAAGGCTAGAAGAAATCTGACAGTTTTGAACAAAAGGTCTGACTTTAGCAAAGCTTTTGATACAGTCTCCCACAGTATTCTTGCCAGCAAGTTAAAGTAGTATGGGCTGGATGAATGGACTATAAGGTGGATAGAAAGCTGGCTAGATCGCCGGGCTCAACGGGTAGTGATCAATGGCTCCATGTCTAGTTGGCAGCCGGTTTCAAGCGGAGTGCCCCAGGGGTCGGTCCTGGGGCCGGTTTTGTTCAATATCTTCATTAATGATCTGGAGGATGGCGTGGACTGCACTCTCAGCAAGTTTGGAGATGACACTAAACTGGGAGGAGTGGTAGATACCCTGGAGGGTAGGGATAGGATACAGAGGGACCTAGACAAATTAGAGGATTGGGCCAAAAGAAACCTGATGAGGTTCAACAAGGACAAGTGCAGAGTCCTGCACTTAGGAAGGAAGAATCCCATGCACTGTTACAGACTAGAGACCGAATGGCTAGGAAACAGTTCTGCAGAAAAAGACCAAGGGGTTACAGTGGACGAGAAGCTGGATATGAGTCAACAGTGTGCCCTTGTTGCCAAGAAGGCTAACGGCATTTTGGGCTGTATAAGTGGGGGCATTGCCAGCAGATCAAGGGACGTGATCATTCCCCTCTATTCGACATTGGTGAGGCCTCATCTGGAGTATTGTGTCCAGTTTTGGGCCCCACACTACAAGAAGGATGTGGAAAAATTGGAAAAAGTCCAGCAGAGGGCAACAAAAATGATTAGGGGGGTGGAGCACATGACTTATGAGGAGAGGCTGAGGGAACTGGGATTGTTTAGTCTCCAGAAGAGAAGAATGAGGGGGGATTTGATAGCTGCTTTCAACTATCTGAAAGGGGGTTCCAAAGAGGATGGATCTAGACTGTTCTCAGTGGTACCTGATGACAGAACAAGGAGTAATGGTCTCAAGTTGCAGTTGGGGAGGTTTAGGTTGGATATTAGGAAAAACTTTTTCACTAGGAGGGTGGTGAAGCACTGGAATGGGTTACCTAGGGAGGTGGTGGAATCTCCTTCCTTAGAGGTTTTTAAGGTCCGGCTTGACAAAGCCCTGGCTGGGATGATTTAGTTGGGAATTGGTCCTGCTTTGAACAGGGGGTTGGACTAGATGACCTCCTGAGGTCCCTTCCAACCCTGATATTCTATGATTCTAGGATTCTATGCTTTTCTTTTTAAAAAAAAAATATATAGACAGTGTCTACAATAAGGACAGATGTGTTTTGATGACAAACATTACTGTTAATATGGACTGAATATAACGCAGACACTAGCTAATTAGTTGAAAAAGACTATTAGTTAAAAAAAAGATACCAAGACTGTCATTATTATGACTACAGATATGAGTTTCCTCAAACAAAGTGCTCTAAAGGAATAGGTTTACGTCAGTCCAAGATCAGTGGCAGATGTGAGCTATATGCTCCAATCTCTGTCACAGTGCTTCAAAAATACATGGAGGTGAGTTGAAGTACAGTTCATTTTCACAGATCTTGAACTAAAAGACCAATCTTACTACAATCTTAACAAAATGACCAAAAATGACTCAATTTAAACTGGCTCACACAGAAGCATCCCATTTCCACAGAGCTCATTAGGGCACAAGTGTACAATTACCAGATAACCTATTCTGCTGTTTTATTTTTTTAGATTGTGTCCTGTGCCTGATTAGAACACCAGGTTGACAGTCTATATAACTCACTGGGGTGTTACGGTCTTTGGAACTATGGGCAATGCATTTAGGAAAAAAATGTGAGAGTGGTATAGAAAAAACAACCTTAAGTGAGGTGGTGAGATTCCAGGATTTTGTTGGCTAGGGTGCAGCCCTAAGGTTATTTTAACAACGGTGTAGGTTAATACAGCCATACCTGTCCCCTCCATGGGTCTGAATATAGACTGTGGTTCAAAGCAAAGGTCTCTCTCATCCATCGCCCAGGTCTCGTTGCGATCCAGAAACTCTTTGTAGGACATTTTTTCACCCGTGATCTCTCTTGGGAATACTGAAATGTGAAGAAAAAGCAGCAACACATACCAGTAAGTCACTAAACTGAATTACTTCTGTATATATGGTTTATGTTACGCTGAGTGGCAGAACTCTTGCTAAGACTGACAGCACACATGATTTTTCAGTGAAATCAGACCCATCAATGTGCCGCAGTTCTACAATTTTAATGAAGTTTCTAAAGAGAAATGGAGGAAGGAATGGATTTGAAGAAGCTTGATAAAAATCAAGAATGGAGTATTTATAAACCACAAGGTGTTCAGATGCCTTTAAATGCTGAGAAATTAGTGCCAGCAGCACACCCTACCCTTTAGGGTGTACTTTCACCAGAAAATTACATCAAGTTAGAACATAACTTGAGGAGCCAGGTGAACAAAGACATCCCTTATTTGTGATTCATTTTTTTCTGGGAAAGAGTAGTTCATAGGAGCCTGGCAACGCTGCTGACCTCCCAGGCACAGCTGCACACTCCTAAATATTTATCTAGCAAAACATAAAAGAAAGCGCTTAAGCATCATTTTCATGGTCACTTGTCCCTGCTGGGGCTGTGTGTGCATCTCCAGTAACTACTACTGTATAAACTGAACTGAAATGTCTAATCCCTTCAGAAAGAAAAACAAAAGCAGCAGAGACCCATCAGTAAGAGCTGGGACAGAGGAAAACACTGGGGTCTGAATGAACTCAAACTCTGAGTCAAATAGAGCCTACTGGGCTCCTGCAAGGGTTAACTTACACCAAACGTTACAACTACCATAGGCCCAAAGTCAGAATCCCAGTGTTGCCAACATGTGATTTTATTGCAAGCCTGTGTGGCAGATTTGTAGAAATTTTGGTGGTGTCCAGAACCCGCCCCCCCAACTCCGCCCTCCCCCAAACTCTGCACCCCACCTGCCTAAGGCTCTGGGAGGGAGTTTGGGTGCGGGAGGGGGTCTGGGGTGCAGGCTCCAGGCTGGGGCAGGGGGTGGGTGTGCAGGAGCGGGTATGGGGTGCAGGCTCTGGGATGGAGTTTGGGGGTGGGAGGGGGTGCAGGGGTGAGGGCTGTGGGGCTGAGGATGAGGGGTTCATGATGCAGGAGGGGGCTGAGGCAGAGGATTAGGGTGCGGGGGGATGAGGGCTGGGGATGAGGGGTTTGGGGCGTTGGAGAGGCTCAGGGCTAAGGCGGAATGGCAGGGTAAGGGCAGCCTGCCCTGCCATTAGTGGATGGGGGCACTAGGACCCTGAGGCAGCAGACAGCAGTTGATGCCGGGAGCCGGTGTAGTGTAGATACCGCTCCGCGTAGGAATGTGCTACACCGGCAGCACAAGCAGGCACAGGAGAGGTGCGCGCCGCTTTTTTTCAGGCAGGGACGCAGCGGGGCAGGGGGGGAAGACGCGCAGGGGGAGAGGTGGCCAAGGGAGAGACCCAGCTCCAAATACTGGTGGAGCAAGGCCCCCGGCCCTGAATATTCCTGGAGCCCGGGCACCACAAAAGAATATAACTCGCCGCCTATGACTGCAAGTCTCTCAATATTTGGTTGTTTTGCGAAAGCCCAATCACCGGCAGTTATTTGAATCATCTGGTCCAGTCTGGCAATTCCATGTTCCTATGAGATCTCAGAAAACTCAGCGTTTCACAACTGTCCATAAAGATTCCCTCTATTCTGCTCCAACCCACAATTTACCTGAAAACCTTATAAACCATCTGGGGTTTGCCAGGCATGTATGGGAATCAACAGAGAATGTGTAGGATGAGGGACAAAGCAGTGCATGGGGGGAAAGTGTCATTGAGCAGGAAGGGAGTTCTGACTGATGAGGCTGAACAAGACAGACTGGGAGTCTTGAAGAGCTCAGCGGAAGACAGGAGATATTCAAGGGGATCTGCATAAGGCTTTATTAAAAGCTCATAGTTACCTAAAGATGCCTATTGGCATATCGGTGCCAGTTAATTACATGCAGTTAACAATACAAGTATATTGCCAAATCCTAGACGTACCTTTGAGGGCCAGAAAATGGGAATTTAAAATGTATACACCTATTAAAGTGTTTTGATAACAATGCACAATACATATACAAGTGCATACACCACCTCTGTATGGTAATACACATGCACCAAGACAGAAAAAAATGTGTTTAGAAAAGGAGGACTTCACAATGTTCAATTTCTGACTACCATTGATGGAGGACTCCTAGCTAGCACAATGGGATCCTACAGATGCTACTAGCATCCTAAACCAGTTCCTGGTTTGGCAAGAGTATGCTGGGTTTTCTGTTGGTGTCTCTTAGCTATTATACCGCTAAATGACTGAATTTGATATGGTTCACTTCAGCAAGGAGGGTGTACAAGCTTCCCAGGCCAGGTTTTAAGATAGCACTGCTTCCTGCATGCAGAGGATAAAGGTGTGAATGTGTGTACTGGGGCGGAATGTGGAGGGAACAAAACTGCTGTGTGCGTGGAGGGGGTGGGGAGATCAATGCAGACAATGTTTGACGATAAACTGGTGTCAGACTAGATGATATGCAGGCAAACTGACAATTTAACAGCAATATTTTACCAAAACAGACAATGATAATTAAGGTTTGCAAAGTGCTATTATAAATGTGAAGAGACACCATTATTCACAATTATTTGCAGGGTAGAGTAGCAAGGGATTTAATTAACATCTACTATAAGCTCCTATTTAAGCTGTAAGCTCCTCCGGACAGGAACATGACAGTCTTTTGTCTGCCTATAGAGCATCACATGAAATAATAGGAAGAAGTAAATGTTTACGCCAATGTGAGGAAACAGACTGAGAAAAATTAGGGGAATTTGACAGGAATTTCCCCTATGAAAATTTCCCCTGATCCAAAAGTCTCATTGACCCCAATGGGCTTTGAGTGGGCTCTAAATGCTTTAGAAAAAACTTTTAGTTCTAGAGCTAGAATAAAAACACACATTTATAAGTTGTTGGTACCTATCGTACCAGAAGAGAAACCAGAACTTTATGGCATTGGTAGGTAAGCAGGAGGAAATAACTTTTAAATTATTATTTTAAGATGTATTTGTAAGTAGCAGAGTGATTACATCTGTGCCTTTAAATAAAGGGAGGGGGAATTTCCCTGGAATGTAGGGCATGCTGGGAATGGAGAGAAAGCAGGAAAACAAGACAGTGGCTAGAGAGCAGGACAAGAAGAATTATGCTTAGAGCTGCTAAATATAACAAAACTCCTATAATGCTGTGGATACATTTTGATTTATATTTGCATTTATAAAGCATTTGTTGTAGCAAAAACACTAGAGACTGGGCAATGGAGATCCAGACGCTGCTGCTGTGGGCTAGGACAGCCAAACCAACAGAAAACAAAGCTTTGTTTGCTTTACATAAGTACCTAGCTCTTATATAGGGCTTTACATCAATACAGCTCAAATCAGTTCAGAAGCTAGTATCATTACCATCATTTTACAAATGGGGAAGCTGAGGCAGAGGGGCAAAGTGCCTTGTCCAAGGTCACCCAGCAAGGTCAGTGGCAGAGTCAGGGATGGAACTCAGGTCTTCTAAGTCTCAATCCAGTGCTCTATCCACTAGGAAACCCTGCCTCCCCTACACAGAGCTGTTTTATATAAGCTGTGCTAAACTACGATTGCCACTGGCATTTAACTTATAATGTGAGTGGACCAAGAATGAAGACAGAATTTTATATTACATATATTCTGTTCCTTACCAATGTTGACAACTTTTTAAAAAGAGACTTCCAGTTCACCCTTTTAAAAACTATCGCTATTCTAGGCCAATATTTTGTATATTAAAATGGACTGAGTTATAATTGAGGACTAAAAAAATTTAAATTCCTCAAGCTCATTTGATTCATTTCAATGCACAATACTTGGCCATCCAGACAAATTTAACTGGTGATGGTATTGTTCCATTGGGCATGGAATAAAAAAAGAATTCCGAAGACTGAGGAAAAAGGTGAGGCAGCTCTTCATTTTGAGTCACAGTCCTCTCCCATCCCACCCCCACTGCCTCCAAACATAAATCCTACATACAGCCAGTATTTCAGAGTAAATAAAACCACCCAAGTGTCTGTTAAAATCACAGGAGGCCACACTCAAGGAAAGTGCCTGCTTTTCAATTTGACAAAAGTTATTCTTCACCAGACTCTACCAGCAAGGGACAACATACCTAACTTCAAAAGAGGTGCAGGTCAATATCAAATTTGTAGCAAACCTATGAACTAATAAAGTGTGCTAACAAGAGTTAAAAACCCATATGTAACTTGATCACGGATATCATTACACTGTCTGAAATTACAACTGAAAGTACCAGACTGGTGGGAAAATGCCACCTATAACATATTCACAAACAAGCTGCTTCTGAAGTCAGAAACATGGATCCTACGCAAGCAGCACTTTCCCTGAGCTGAGCCCGCTGTAGGTCCCAATGATTGCAAATGTTTACTAAGGCTACAGACAGCACTGATTTGTTTGTTTTTATCATCTGTTCTGCAGAGATCAGCGTGGCAAAGTAAACCAACTGAAAAGTTAATCCATATAAAACAGCACTTCTGGCAACCTACAGCATGGAGGCTTCCAATGTGAAGAGCCTGCTGTGCTCAAAGGTTCACGTAAAGAATTGTACCCACTATGCTATACGGTGCCATACAGCGAACTTTCAGCAAGGAGTGCTTTTTGAGTAGAGGATTACCATAATAAAGTCTACTCCCTCGAGAAGAGCTTAATCTGGCTAGGTCACTGATCAGACATTTAACTCTAGGTTAAATATCTTCACAATCAATGAGTTTATAGGAATGAGCTGCACCTGCCAGCACCAAATCAAGCCTGAGGGTAAAAGAGGGGCTTAAAAGCTTTGTTTTCTAGAGTTGCCAACTAATTGATCAAAATCATTTCAGTGGTTCTGTCCTTTCAATGGATACAAAGTTTGTCTGGCTTAAGCTAGAGCAATACCTTTACTCTCTTATCAAACTAATCCACTCCCTGGATTAAGTTCTTGCCAGTGTTAAAGGAAACAAAGGAATTCCCTCCATCTCTCTGGGGTGTTTTTAACTTTGGGGGGAAATGTAATTTAAAAGTGCTGTTACATGGAAGGTGATTTGAAAACACATGGTTTAAAAAATCCTACACCAGTTTTTTTTAGCTCTTAGAGCAGTCAACATTTTGGTTTTATGTCCAGAAGAGCGGCTGAGTGGTTCCCCACTGCACAGCTACACTTCAAAATGTTGCTTTGTAGATCTGCTAAACACCGGGACCTTAAGAACTTTGAATTTATCAACACGGAAACAGAAGTCCTTAAAAGCTCATATCTATAGTTGCCTGTATATAGAATCATAGAAGATTGGGGTTGGAAGAGACCTCGAGGTCATCTAGTCCAAGTCCCTGCTCAAAGCAGGACCAATCCCAACTAAATCATCCCAGCCAGGGCTTTGTCAAGCTGAGCTTTAAAAAACTCTAAGGATGGAGATTCCACCACCTCCCTAGTAACCCATTTCAGTGCTTCACCACCCTCTTAGTGAAATAGTGTTTCCTAATATCCAACCTAGACCTCCCCCACTGCAACTTGAGACCACTGCTTCTTGTTCTGTCATCTGTCACCACTGAGAACAGCCAAGCACCATCCTCATTGGAACCCCCTTTCAAGTAGTTGAAGGCTGCTATCAAATCCCCCCTCACTCTTCTCTTCTGCAGACTAAATAACCCCAGTTCCCTCAGCCTCTCCTCGTAAGTCATGTGCCCCCGCCCCCTAATCATTTTAGTTGCCCTCCGCTGGACTCTCTCCAATTTGTCCACAACCCTTCTGTAGTGGGGGGCCCAAACTGGATGCAATACTCCAGATGCAGCCTCACCAGTGCCGAATAGAGGGGAATAATCACTTCCCTCGATCTGCTGGCAATGCTCCTACTAATTCAGACCAATATGCTGTTTGTCTTCTTGGCAACAAGGGCACACAGTTGACTCATATCCAGCTTCTCCTCCACTGTAATCCCCAGGTCCTTTTCAGCAGAACTGCCACTTAGTCAGTCGGTCCCCAGCCTGTAGCAGTGCATGGGATTCTTCCATCCTAAGTGCAGGACTCTGCACTTATCCTCGCTGAACCTCCTCAGATTTCTTTTGGCCCAATCCTCCAATTTGTCTAGGTCACTCTGGACCCTATCCCTACCCTCCAGAGTATCTACCTCTCCCCCCAGCTTAGTGTCATCCGTGAACTTGCTGAGGGTGCAATTAATCTCATCATCCAGATCATTAATGAAGATGTTGAACAAAACTGGCCCCAGGACTGACCCCTGGGGCACTCCGCTTGATACCGGCTGCCAGCTATTCTTAAAATTACTATTCTTAGTAATTTTCCTTGTTTTCTAGTCTTCTGCGTATTTCTGTAATGGGTCACATATGGCAAGCAGTGTCATCTAGTAGTCTGTAAAGAGAGTCAATCTCTGGGTTATCCCTTGATCCGACAATGACTCATGTGACCTTTGGCAAGTAATATAAGGCCTGATCCTGTAAAATGTTAGGTGCAGAACATCGCCAACTCTCACTGACTTCAAAGTGAGCTGAGGGCACTCAGCATCTTGCAGGATTATGTCCTCAACCTTTCAAGTGCTTCTGTTTCCACATCCGTAAAATAGGATAATATTGACCTACCTCTCCGGGATGTCATGAAGTTAAAAAATTTCAAGTGCTTTGAGATCCTTGTCCAAAAGCACAGAATGTTACAAGCCTCAGATACATGTTTATGAGTTGCTTAATTCCCAAAACTGGGAGAGAAAAGGAGGAATGAAGGACTGGATGGCGAAACATTAAACCTATTCCACCTGACTTCATGCCCTTATACAAACTCCTACCTCTTCTGTCATAAAAGCTCAAAACTAAATGGTCCTAGGTGAATCAAGCGTACAGTCTTCTGTCAATACTTAATAGCCCTGGGGGACGAATGTTTATAGAGCAAAATCAGAGTTGTCAGTCTCTGCTCCAGAAGCAGCCCATGCCATGGAGACTGTGCCACCTTCCACCTACAGAGAATGTGGGTCCCTTCAGGTCTAGATTGAAGTCTTTAGTGGGGCAGCATGAGGAAATCTGCACTGCAGCTGCCAGGCTGCAATCCTACCTGGCTTAAGGATATACAGCCAGGAAGGAGTATTTATTATAATTGAAAGAAATTATTCCATGAGCAATTTGAAAGCACAATTGGCTTCTGTCACTTTTAATCCTGAAGATTTTTATGTCTAAGAATAAGCCTGCCAATCACACTGAAATAGCAGCTAGAAATTACATTTTCACTCACCTGACAAATTCACAGTTTACTATTACTATCCAGTGCCTATAGAAGGGAGGGGGTGTATGAGTACTCGGCAGCACTCCCTACACAATCACCACATTGTGTTATAGCCCCTTTTCCCTACCCTTTGGCAGTCTTATCTATTATGCTTGTAAGATCTTTGAGACAGACCCTGTCTGCTACTCTGTATGGTGGCTAGCTAGCACTTTGGGGCCCTGGTTTTGGTTGGTTCCTATACACTACCACGATCTCTATAGTAAGATTCCAGGAATGTCATTATGTGTCACCTGAAGCCTAGAATGTCTGTTGAGTAAGTGTGACGTTATGGAAGCAGCTACCAGTATGGCTGAGCGCTCTTTTTGTTCAAAATATCACCAGATTCAATTATCATTGGGATTCACAAACTGTTACCATCCAATTTTTAAGTTCTCAGCCATTTTTTTTAAATACAAATGATTTTATTAATTATACCCACAAGACAGCACCAGGCTTTCAGCTTCTTATTATAATGAGCTGTCTGGAAACAGAGCAGCTGAAATTTCAAGCCTAAGAGAAGAAAGGATTTAAACTAAAGCGAAAGGAGGGATGGATCCTTACAATTGGAAAATTCCATGACAGTTGGTAAGTTGACGGGAGGGGGAAAAGAGGAGGTACTGATGAGAGATGGCCAAAAGGACAAGACCTCTCAGATGTTTGGGAAAGAAAAGTTATAACTAGGTAAAAAGGGGGGATGCCCCAGGCATGAGGAAATGAAGACAGTATACTAACCTTATATTTCTGTCACTAGTCTAATACATGTAAATTAAGTTAAGATGAAGTGCTGAAACTTACAGAAAAACCAATGTAAAGAGTCTGCATATTTGGGGTTGGGATATAAGGTGCATGAAAGATAGTTAGGTACAACAGTTGAGTGTCAGAAAAAACCTAGGTTAAGTTCCCAGTAACTGGAGGTCTCTGAGTATATTGCTTCCTTAAATCCAGACTCTTGGAACTGTGCTCAGACAAAACCCTCAAAACATTAAAAGCAGTTATGCTGCAGTGAGGTTACATGCCTCTTAACATGAACTGCTCTGCTCCTACAGTAGCCAAAGAGAGGCACCACTGCTGCTTCCCTCAGACTCTTCAGTTCCCATTTGCCTGTCCAGAACACAGACTCCAGAGGAATGCTGCCACAGAAGCACTGATCTATCGAAAAACTGTATTTTGGGGACTGCGGTTACTGCTAAGTAATCAGGCTTACTACATTAAATTGCCTTCAGAGTTCTGCACTCTTCAGGAAATACACACTTGCACCAGTGACTAGGTGAACAGCAGAGTAAGATGGTTTACATAGGGACTGCAATGTTGCCCTAATAAAGCAGGCACCTGACCTAACCTTTGCATCTAGATAGTATGGATTGCGGGAAGTACACACTGGGCTGTCTCATGGCTGCGCTACAGATTTTAGCAACATGAATTCTATGAAGGGAGAGTTTCAGAAGATGCAGATGCGGATGAAAGACCACCCTATCAGAGACATTGTTCAATCAAATCTGGCTGCGGGCACTGCAACCAAAAAATCTGCTTTACCGGTAAGAAGCCAATACAATCCCCCGAGGACAATAAAATGGGCGAGAATATTAAGGACCAAAAAAAGCTTCCTTGAGAAGCTGCAAAGAATTTCCGATGGAGCTCACAGTTCAGAAGCCATTTCAACAAAGGTTTAATAAAAAGAACATGCTCTCCACTATGTCCTGCATTGCTGCAAAAAGCTGCTAGATGTCACTAAGTTAAGATCCCAACCAGTGAGAAATGGCAGTCTCCCATGACCAGGCCAAATACTAAAGGGAACCCAAATCAAGAAATACATCCACTGAAATGCAACATTAAAGAGTCAAAGACCTGGGATTTCAGAATGAAATATCCTATATTGCCAGGATATCTGAATATTAAAGATTCTAAAACCTTGAAAGACATATTGACCAGAAAATCACTTCAATTCACTAACTACGGCTATTTCCTTTGTTTAATAAATCAGTTTTATATGCAAAACATGTTTTGATAAATTTTTCTTATGTATCCAGAACTTTTAAAGTAGTTTTATTTAATAAACAAATGTAAACGCTGTTTTTGTGCATTTTTAATTGAATTTGAATTTCCATCCCAATAGAGCTTGACAAATTGCAATCAAAAAATAAAATCTACTAAGAAAAAGGCTTCATTCCCATTTTCTAATATACTAAAAATGGAAAAATTAAGAATCTCATTAAATATAAGATAAGCTCCATAGTTGCTTAAATAAATGTGTATAGATATAACATATCCTCCTGGTTAGCAAAAAGAAGCACCAAGTTAACGTAAAGGCTATATAAATTTAGTTGCAAATCAACATGTTTTAATGGTTACCAACCAATGAGAATCAAGCTCTCTTAAGGAAAATAAAGTACAAATGCAAAATAATTAAAATCAATTATTTAAAATCAAGGCTTCCTGCTTGCTGATTTAAATAATTATCAAATCAATCTACCCTGCACTGTGCTGTCCAAGCATCAAATGAGAAGTAGGTTCTGGATGCAGAATGTCTGAGCCTTAGATCAGGCCTAACTGAAAGAAATAACAGGTCTCCTGGGATAAGTACTTATGCTTTGAGTAATCAAGGCAGAATCCCATGCCAAAGCCTTGAGTAGCACCTTACAAAATTAGGGAAAATGTGGGGAAGGAGGGACAAAAGACAGGAAAAAAGGAGTGTTTCAGTTTAGCAGGAAGAAATACCTTCATGCCAGCAGATTCTCATCTGCTGTGGGGCAGAAGCCCTTCCAGCCACAGTGGGGGGAAAAAAACAGGCTATGACCTAAATATTTTACTGGGTTTTTGAAACTGGTAGGGTGGAGTAGGGTGGGGTTGAGGGGGGGTTAATTCTCCAGTAATTGTATGACTTTAAATTAGGTTTAGGATTCTTAGACTATCTAAATGTTTAAATAAAGCTGAATGACTGTTGCTTCCTCTACCTAAAGAGCAGTATTCATAGATCCAAAGGCCAGAAGGGACCACTATGATCATCTAGTTTGACCTCCTGTATCACACAGGCCATAGAACTTCCCCCAAAATAATTCCTAGAGCAGAGCTTTTAGAAAAACATCCACTCTTGATTTAAAAATAGTCAGTGATGGAGTTTTCACACCCCTGAGCGATGTACTTATATACTACAAACTTACATTGGCATCTCTGGCTTTAGTCATTTCTGAAGATGAGTAGGAAAAAAAACCAAAACATTGTTTTCCTAATGTTAAGTTCGTTCCAAGAACTTTTCTTTAAGGAGCTCCAGTGTTTCCATGCTTTGGAGCAGATTCTTGAAATTTGGCAAAGGAGAACTCGTGTCTGAGATGTGCTTTTTACTATTCCTGTGAAAGAACACCCAAATTTGGCCAATCTATGAGCCTCTGGAAAATCTCCATTTGCACATGCTCAGTAGAAACTTGTTAGAGTTTGGCTGCTAAATTCTCCAAAGATTCTGTGCGCACTGATCATGCTTCAGCCCCGCATAGCTCCTACATACGACTGGACTGCACATGTGCCATCACACAGAGTGACTGAGCAGGCTCCATCCTGGGGCTGCCAGGGCAGGCGGAACAGGACTTCCTCTGCAATTGCTGCTCTGGGCCACTGTGGTAGTGGGCAACAGAATAGACAACAGGGAAATCATCTCTTTTGTGTTCTCAGTGCTCCCTTTGCTGGCGCCCGGGCAGTAAGGAGAAAAAGGAAGCAGCTTGACTTAGAATAGAGGGGTGAGGAAGGTACACACTGGGAGACGGAGTTGCAGGAGCCGGGAGGGATGGAGGGAGCAAAGGGGAAGACAAGAGCTGGGAGAGTCTAGGGGTATATAGGCACAAATGGAGGGGAGGATTGAAGCAGAGAGGGAGAACAGAGGCAGAAGGGACAATAAATACTAGAGCACAGTCCCCTCCATAACCTGAAATTGAACCCAATGTCCTACATTCCTCTACTGTCAGCAAACAGTGGTGAAATCCACTGGCAAAGTGTGTGCCGGATCTCCCTCAAGGGCCTGACCCACATAGTCAGCCTCCTGCTGCTACCTGTTACTCAGCTCATGTAGTAGAGGTCTATGCTGCAGATATAATGTCCAAACCCTGCTGATGACCCAAATTAGGGGTCAATATGGTCCCACAGATGGAATTTGGTTTTGCATTTGCTTTTTAAAGAAATTAGGAAATGATATTAAAACTACATTAAGTATTAAGGTTGCAAAGTCAAGCACTCAAAAGTTAGGAAATGCCAGAATTAAGGCTGCCTGTGTAACCTTAATTTGTACCCCATAATGTATATGCATTATGATATAGTCTTTAATTACATGATCACATACTATGTTTTCCATATTATTTTTTCCAATTGTGTGTTCCTCATCTAAGATATGAGTCAGATTCAGACATTGCCCATGAGCCTCAGACAGATAACTGGCCATTACGTACTGAACCACATATGTATGCAGTGCTCTGCAAAGATCACACATTCTACTATATGCCCAACCTAGATTTTTAAATATGCTTTCTTGATTGTTATGCCTTGGTTTTCTCTCACACCCCATTCTAAAACGGCGTCTCTCTGGAAAATGGAGAAAAGGAGAAAGTGTCACTATGCAGGACAGCTGCGAGAGGGCAAAAAACTAGTAACGAAAAGGTGGTGCAGGCCCTGATCAGTTTCTGATTCTAGGAGGAAACAAACAGCAATTTTTGAGCTGAGTCACTGAATAACCAAACAGCCATTTCTGAGCTATCACTGTATGTGAACAAGGTGCCTGACCCATTAGAGACCATCTGCTTCTGGATAGATTTTACTTTTTTTTTAAATAACAAAAGCACTTCAAGTCCTATTTTTACACTAAAGACTCGAGAGGTTTATTTCCACAATTATTGTCATATGCACAAGTGAGAGCTCAGTGCGTGAAACAGCTCTACTTAAGAACCATCCTTCTACCCCTAACAAACCCACTGTATCAGAGCAACATTTTAACTGAATTTTGGATGGACACAGGCAAATTAGTCATTAAACAAGGTTCCTTACCAGTGTTACTATATATCACCTTAGTGTATTAAAACTGAAATTTAAAACTCTGGTTTTACACTACACTTCGTTTTTTGCAGGGACTGTTTTGTTGTGAATGTCACAGAGTTTGAACAATATAACTAGAGTAGTCTATAATTGTTTTACTTCAGGGTCCTTTCACAATGCTGCTGAGTTCTTTGCAGCCATTGAAAAGTGCTTCAACCCAAAGAAGAAAGAAAAATTAAAAATTGTATTGATTGTGTGTGTATAAAAAACGAACAGCCTAAATACATATAGTTATGAGTATGGAGAAATAAGAGGATAAATAAGTGCCTAGATACTATGACAGGCTCCCTAAAAATGCACGATACCTATTTAAGTCAATTGAAATACTCCAGCTGGCTTCAATGGGCATTGGATCAGATTTTATGTAAAGAGTCCTTATGAAACATTGAATTTACAAGAGTGCTTCTATTGCAAATAGTTCATCGTGCAAGGCTACTGTGAGTTGTGTGTATTTACGTTTATGTTAAATCTAGGGTATAAGGCTGTAAAGATACACAGGGGTACGAGAGGATCATCAACACTTAGGGTACGTCTATACTTACCCGATGGTTCGGCGGCAAGCAATTGATCTTCTGGGATCGATTTATCACGTCTTGTCTAGATGCGATAAAACGATCCCGGAAGTGATCGCCATCGACGCTGGTAATCCTGCTCCGCGAGAGGAGTAGGCGGAGTCGACGGGGGAGCCTGCCTGCTGCGTGTGGACCCGCGGTAAGTACCTTTAAGTTCGAACTAAGATACTTTGACTTCAGCTACGTTATTCACGTAGCTGAAGTTGCGTATCTTAGTTCGAACTGGGGGCTTAGTGTGGACCAGCCCTTAGGGGACCAGAGGAGATTAGAGAAATTCAAGAGTCACACACTTTCAAAATACCTGACAGAGATAAATTTTAGAGACACTGTTTACTCACAACCGATCCCTTTACTAATTGACAGTGTGGGGAGAGGTTGTAATGTTGAGTATTATTTGTATTACAATAGCATTTAGAGGCCCCAGCCAAGATCAAGGCCCCACTGTGCTAGGCATTACACACAGTGAGAGTTCGTCCCTTATGCTATCATCATATCAGAGCCGCTGACAACTGTAGTTTACAGAAATGGGCTGTTACCTAGCTTGCTGTCATTCCTCATTCTAGTCATGAAAAAGATTATTTCTTATGAAATGGCTTCTGGCAAATTCAAATAGATTAACGCTGATCCAGGAGATAGGGGGGAGGGATAGTTCAGTGGTTTGAGCATTGGCCTGCTAAACCCAGGGTTGTGAGTTCAATCCTTCAGGGGGCCACTTAGGGATCTGGGGAAAAATCAGTACTTGGTCCTGCTAGTGAAGGCAGGGGGCTGGACTTGACTCGATGACCTTTCAAGGTCCCTTCCAGTTCTAGGAGATGGGATATCTCCATTAATTATTATTAATTATTATTATTATTAAAATACCCAATTCATATTTCTGTATTATAAATAAATTCCATGTGGGAAGAGGATGGGATAGCTGCTCTCAGTCTGTAAGGAACAGGCAGAGAGTTAGCACTGGAGGAGGAGATCTTATCATATCTCTCAAAATAAACAAGTGTCAAAGCTAATCAGTAGAAAGCCAGGTAATTCCTGAAGTGGTTTTAGTGATCCAGTAGGTGTTACTCTGTCAGTGAGTCCTGAACTAACACTCCAATATGATATTGGGGGTACTGTACTCCTGAAGAGGCCATCTCTTGAAAGATTTCAAAGGGGTCCTGAAAGACCTCATGGCACTTTGAAGAGAAGGTGTTCACTTCAGTCTCCCAACAAATTCCAATTAGAGTAACTAGAGGGTTGCACATTTTGCTGCTACTGTAGGCTGAGCTCATTGCACACACCAGGTCCTCGTTACATCTCTCCATTCCCCCCCCCCATAAGTTGTGTGTGCCCCCCATGACCTCCTTGCAAGTGTCCCCCATTCTGCACTCATGCCAGGGGCTGGGTGGTTCCCCTTCTGCCCATCCTAGGGTCCCCCATCCCAGTGCTTTATGCTCCCCATTTCCCCTTCCCCCTATATGCCACCATGTATACTGTTATGCTGGACTGTATTAATGGCATAAATCAGTTCTTTTATCTATAGACAACTACAGAGGTAGCTGAAGCTGACAGGTTTGCTCACCAAATGCCAGGGCTCCATCTGCCGCAAAATATTCCCTATATACTGCTGCCGCTCCCCCGTCGACTCTGCCTGCGCCTCTCGCAGCGGTGGAGTACAGGACTTGACGGAAGAGCACTCGGGGGTCAATTTTCGCATCTAGACTAGACACAATAAATCGACCCCCGCTGGATCTATCGCTGCCCGCCGATCCGGTGGGTAGTGTAGACATACCCCAAGATTGAAATCCTGGCCCCACTGAAGTCAATGGGAGTTTTGCACTAAACTTCAGTGGGGCCAGAATTCACCCCCAAATATCCAGCATACTAGAGGAAAACAATGAGTGACAAGCATATGGTGCATAGACAATGCTGATCGTATAAGACAAATAAACCATTCACTGGCCTCTGACCAAACAGTACTTGTCAATCCATTGTTGCAAGAGAGCACAGTGGAGAGGAATGAGCAGAAGCAAAGAGTCAGGAGTGCCTAATTTGAACTCAACTCTTTCACTGACTTGTGAGAAAAGGGGGGAAAGAATGTTCTGTCAGTGGTGATAACACCAGGTATGCTAGTAAATGTACTGGTTTCCTAGTTACCCCCCCCCCACTCCCCCGCATGGCACCTTCTTCAGATGTTTTTGTTATCTACGTTTTGGAACAAGAGACGCTTGCACACTAGAAAATACATATTTGAGGTCAAATGTGGTTTGGGGGGTGAGATGGAAAGGAATATACCCATACTGTAGCTCAAAACAAACAGTCACAAGGTATGAATATTTCCATTTCTAGCCACAGTGTGGCTATTAATGCTTGCACAGTGGATAGATCACTTGATGATTACCTGTTCTGTTCATTCCCTCTGGGGCACCTAGTATTGGCTGCTGTGGGAATACAGGATACTGGGCTAGTTGGACCTTGGTCTGACCCAGTATGGCCATTCTTATGTTCACAGATTTAAAATGCTGCAATTTTCTTTTTGTTGCATAAACTCCTCTTGCATTTTCACCCATTCCCTGGAACCTGCACAGCTTTGCACAAGAAGCATGAAATTGTCTCGACAAACCAGTGCCATTCAGGATTAATGGACATGAAGACTGCATTCAAGAAACAATTTATTAAAAACTATTGTGGGTGTAAATATACAGGAGCCTCCATATGTTTGTTCTGCAGAGTGAGCTAGAGATCACGGAAATAATGCTTAAAATAGCAAACTTCCCTTCAGCATTATAGTCGAGTTTGTTTAATGCTGAGATTATAGTCTGTTTCTCAGCCTATATTCACACACACACTGCTGCTGACCTAGTTTCAGTTCTTAAAATCCTATGGCAAAGGGAGTAAATTCACATGAGGGATCAGAAGCAGTCAAGAGAAATATCTACCACATTTAGAATGCCATTAATTCCAGATAGTGTCAAACTAATGACGTGAGGGACATCAAAGCAAGAAGCTATTTACATAATACTAGAGGAAACTATGATTCCATTGCTATTTATCTGGGAAGCTTCTGTTTAGGAGATGATGGGAGAATGACAGGCTGCTTCTGCTCACTGAAATCATTATCACTTACCATTTTATGAAAAAGGGTTATCACTCAACGTTCAGGGAATATTGAAATCCCTCAACAAGGGGAAAACATTTTTGCTAAGTAAAGATTTGGCAACATTTCCTTCTTCTTACAGAAATAGCTCCAACCAAGGAAGGATTATTATTCTAGCAGACAAGCCACTCAAAGTGATGCACAGCAGTCTTTTAAAGGGTCAGCTATTGCCGCTCTTCACCTGCAATGGGGGACTACTAGAGGTGGCATATGCATCCAACTATCTTAGCACCTGCTTCAGATGAGCAAATACAAGGAGAGCACAGAGGAGACCAAAAAGAGTAGGAAGATGATCTGTTATGCAGATCTTTTCCTTTCTGCAGCCTGTACAGTCTCACCTTCATGATTTTGACAGAGACAGGTTCCAGGCACTCAGACAAAATAGAATTGATAATGCCCCCGCCTTTCCTTGACAGTAACTAAATTGGACATTTCCAGGGTTGTCAGAAGACTTTCATGGACTATGAAGCTCCATCTACATTAAGAACTGCAGTGATTGCACTGCAGGGCATTTTTGTAGCCAGGGCAGACGAGTCTGTTCTGTTTTTGTTTTAGAAAAAAAATATAGCACTGAAAAGCAACTTTGACCTTGAAACACAGCTAAGTGACTGAAGTGCACTTGCATTCATTCTATATTCATTTATCCCAAACTTTCCAAGATTACTTCAGAGGTGCCACAAAAGAATTAGCTTTTACCTCATCAACTCAACGTCATTTAG
>NW_020664462.1:438278-517101 GCF_002925995.2 Terrapene triunguis | reverse complement strand
CAAGAGTGAAATGCCTGCAAGCTTCATGGAAACTTTTTTAAAACATCATAATAGAGGCTCAAACTAAATGTATACCCCAAATAATAATTAAAAAAAAAAAACCCCACACAGTAAAAGGACCAAAGAAATGCCACCATGGCTAAACAAAATAAAAGAGGTGGTTAGAGATAAAAACCCTTCCTTTAAAAATTGGAAGTCAGGTCCTACTGAGGAAAATAGAAGGAGCATAGACTTTGGCAAGTCAAGTGTAAAATTATAATTAAGCAGGACAAAAAAAAATTTGAAAAGCACTTAGCAAAAGACAAAAACTAAACGGCAACAACAACAACAAATCAAGTATACCAGAAGCAGGAAGCTGCCAAACAGTCAGGGGGGTCACTGGATGATTGAGGTGCTAAAGGAGCACTCAAGGAAGACAAGGCTGATGCAGAGAAGCTAAATGAATTCTTTGCATCAGTCTTCACTGCAGAGGATGTGAGGGAGATTCCCTCACCTGAGCCATTCTTTTTTGGTGACAAATCTGAGGAACTGTCTCAGACTGAGGTGTCAATTGAGGTGGTTTTGGAACAGATCAATAAATTAAACAGTAATAAGTCATCAGGACCAGATGAGATTCAACCCAAGAGTTCTGAAGGAACTCAAATATAAAATTGAAGAACTACAAATTGTGGTATGTAACCTATCGCTTAAATCAGCCTCTGTACCACATGACTGGAGGATAGCTAATATAATGCCAATTTTTAAAACAGACTCCAGAGATATCCTGGCAATTACAGGCCAGTATGCCTAACTTCAATACCAGGCAAATTGGTTAAAACTATACTCAAGAACAGAATTATCAGACACATGGATGAACACAATATGTTGAATAGTCAATATGGCTTTTGTAAAGGGAAATCAAGCCTCACCAATCTATTAGAATTGTTTGAGGGTGTCAACAAGCATGTGGACAAGACTGATCCAGATGATACAGTGTACTTGGACTTTCAAAAAGCTTTTAGCAAGGTCGCTTACCAAAGGCTCTTAAGCAAACTAAGCAGCCATGGGATAAGAGGGAAGGTCCTCTCATGGATCAGTAACTGGTTAAAAGACAGGAAACAAAGGGTAGAAATAAATGGTCAGTTTTCACAGTTTAAAGAGGTAAATAGCAGGGTCCTCCAGTGATCTGTACTAGGACCAGTGCTGTTCAACATTTCATAAATGATCTGGGAAAAGGGGGTTAAACAATGAGATGGCAAAGTTTGCAGATGATACAAAATTACACAAGAGAGTTAAATCCAAAGCTAACTGTGAAGAGTTACAAAGGGATCTCACAAAATTTGGTGACTGGACAACAAAATGGCAGATGAAATTCAATGTTGATAAATGCAAAGTAATGCACATAGGAAAGCATAATCCCAACTAAACATACAAAATGATGGAGTCTAAATTAGCTGTTGCCACTCAAGAAAGATCTTGGAGTCATGGTGGATGGTTCTCTGAAAACATCTGCTCAATGTGCAGCAGCAGTCAAAAAAGCTAACTATGTTAGGGACCATTAAAAGGGGGATTGATAATAGGACAGAAAATATCATGCCACATATAAATCCATGGTACACCCACACCTTGAATGCTGCATGCAGTTCTGGTTGCGCCATCTCAAAAAAGTACAGAGAAGGGCAGCAAAAATTATTAGGTGAATGGAACAGCTTCCATGAGAGGAGAAATTTAAAAAACTGGGATCATTCAGCTTAGAAAAGAGACTATGGGAGAATATGATACAGGTCTATATAATCACGAATGGTGTGAAGAAAGTAAATAAGGAAGTGTTATTTATCCCTTCACATAAACACAGGAACCATGGGTCACCGAATGAAATTAATAGGCAGCAGGTTTAAAACAAACAAAGAAATATTTCACACAATGCACAGTCTACCTTTGGAACTCATTGCCAGGGGATGTTGTGAAGGCCAACAGTATAACTGGGTTCAAAAAATAATTAGATAAGTCGATGGAGGATAGATCCATTAATGGCTATTAGCTGAGATGGTCAGGGACACAACCCCATGCTCTGGGTGTCCCTAAACCTTCAACTCCCAGAAGCTGGGATTGGATGACGGGGATGGATCACTCGATAATTGCCCTGTTCTGTTCATTCCCTTCTAGCATATGGCCCGGCCACTGTCGGAAGACAGGATACTGGGCTAGATGGACCATTGATCTTACCCAATATGACCATTCTTATGTTCTTAGCCATACAAGCAGGTTTAAAAGGCCGCATGCCAGCGGGTGATTTTTTTCCTGTGAGTGGTAGTAGGGTGTGGGATATGTTCTTTCCTGACATCCATTTCAGTACAGTTTCTCCTACTTTTAGGAAATACCTCAAGCCATTTCACAATCAAAGTTGCCTTTAGTATGATCACTGTCGCTCCACACTAATCTCTTTCCCACTACTTCCCTCCACTAGCCCACAATGTTAAACTCAGATAAAAAATGATAAACAAATTTGGTGTCTGAGCCTGTACCCTTGCTTACATTGGGTGAAACTCTGGCCCCAATAAAGTCAATGGGAGTTTTGCCATTGACCCCGTAAGGGCCTGGATTTCAGTCTTGACTTCAATGGAACTCCTTTCATAAGGAATGTACGCTTAGACTATACACATTAAGGCCCGGCTTACATTTAATAAGTTCCACTGGTTTAACAAACCTGACCTGAAACCAATGTAGTTAAATCAAGGCAAACACAAAATGTAAACCCACTTAAATCAATTTAACCCTTGCTTAAATCAAGTTAGCTTACTTCAATAATTTACTGATGCAAACTAAACCAATTTCAGCAAGGGTCAAACTGGTCTGAATGCATCTACATTAGGGATTCATAGTTTAATGCTGATTTTAAATCAATTTAATTAAATCAGTGCAACTTTTCTAAAATAGATAAGCCATAAATAAGTGATAAATATCTTCTCAGTACCATACATGGTGCAGAGAAAATCGAATATGAAAATTTATTTCTATTTATCTGCTGTTGAAAACAGTTTGATTGTTACTTCAAACGCTGTCCTTGTTTAATACCTTTATAGAAAAAAAATGAACATTTCTACCATGTTATATTTATTTTTATTGTATGTCATGTTTGTTTTTTCAGCCAAGCACTTGACTGTGCTATAAAAATCATGAAATTTGTAGGAGCAGTATCAATCAGGTTTTTAATCTTCTGTTTTACTTTTATAATAAAATAGTGACTGTGATGGGTTTCCAAGAAGCATTGTAACCATTTCTGATTTTCACAGGACCGCCTCACACCCTACGCGCGGGGGGAGGAGGGGGTGGGTGAGCGCGAATAAATTAGTGAAAGAGGGGAAATGAGGAGGAAATTAGCAGTGATCTCTGAATGGCACTCATGTTCGCCTCTTGGCATAAGACCCTAGCTAGATAATACAAGATAAACCGACAGAGAGACAAGAAATATTAAATATAGGGCTAGAGAGTAACAATACAATCTGTCCTGAGTAAAAGCAGCACTGTCCCAGGAGCAGAGCAGGGAATAAATTGTCACTCAAAGTTACAACTCAGTCCCTGCTTCTCTCCTTGCACTTGGAGGGCAAGGTAAAGTCAAGGGCTATCCTCATCCTTCACCCTACCCTCCTGCATAGGACAGGAGTAGTAGCCCTATGGAAGCTGCTCTCCCTGCCTATGCTCTGACCTGCAATGAGAGTAACTAATACAGGATACTAAAGGGGAGTTTTATCCCGCTCACTCCCTTTTGCAAGCAAATTGGGCAAGTGCCAATCTTATCCTTAATTTATATGGGGAGGAAGAGAAACTATTTCTACTGTCCCATCACTGTGTGTGTCACAGGACAAAATAAGAAAGTGGTACCTTCCAGGTGGGTTTGTTGTAAAGAGCACTGAATTCATCCAAAAAAAACCTCAACTCCAAATGACTCTCCTCCACGTCTAGCCATCCACATTTGATTATTTATATTTGACGGGACTGTTCATGGTGGTGGTAGCAAAATAAATAAATAAATAAATAAATAAAATAAAATAAAATAAAGCACCACATATTTCAATAAGTTTTCAAGATGTTTTGGTTGCATGCCACTCTTTCCCTCCACTCCCCCGCTCAACCTCCCCCTCCACACACTTTTGCAGTCCTTCTGGCACCCAGGCTGAGACATTGTCAGTAAATCAGGAAGTAAAGACAAAAGGGCGGCCAAATTCTTTGAAAAAGATAGTCCAAAAATTATTTATCCATCTATAACTGGAGCTTATCACAAATTTAAGACCCTACAGTCAAAACCTCTACAAATATAACATTTGTATAGTGCCTAGAGGTCCCAGTGTGTTGCCACTTTTTCAATATATGGCTGAAATGTGTGTTTACAGTTTTTAAAAGGGAAACACAAATAGTTATATTATCTTTTCATTCTTTAGCTTACCGGGTTTCAATATTCCTTTGATCTCAACACTTAAGCTGGTTCCTAAAGGACCTACCACAGGAGGGATAGCTCAGTGGTTTGAGCATTGGCCTGCTAAACCCAGGGTTGTGAGTTCAATCCTTGAGGGGGCCACTTGTGGATCGGGGCAAAAATCAGTAGTTGGTCCTGCTAGTGAAGGCAGGGAGCTGGACTTGATGACCTTTCAAGGTCCCTTCCAGTTCTAGGAGATGGGATATCTCTATTAATAATAAAAAATATATATATATATATATATATATATATATATATAATTAATAATACCTGCAGCCACTGTTTTAAAATCATTTAGAAGCTCTTTCTATGCTAGCACTCCCACTAGTGGGAATTTTTTGCCAAAAAAATAGTTTTATGAAGCTAATACAGAAACAGGTTGTAGTTCCCCAACCCACCCCCCGAAAACCGCTATCCCACATCTATCCCAAACCCTGCATGCATTTTGAGCAATGGTGGAAAGTCTTCTAGCTAAGGATCTACTCAATTGTCAAGGGTTGATAAGCAATGTTATAATGCAGTAGTCACTTAAAATCATACTTTACCTTTTTCATTCACTTCAAGGTAACAGAGCCCATTCCACTGACAGAGTAAAAAAAAAAAAATCTATATTCTCAGACTTGGAAGTGAACATTGTGATTTGATGCCTATCATATAAATGGTGACTGACTTATCACTGAGTTACTATCATCTTCATACCTTAGCAGATTAAATACTTATTGCTGATCTGAGACAGACAGGGTCTTTCTCCCCCTTTGACAAATTTAATCCAACAGCCACATGTTTTAAATTGGCACCAAGAAAAGATCTGAAACACAAAAAAGCTGTGTACCAATTAAGGAAGAATCCATGGCATTTTATCAAGAACCCAGACACCTCTGATCTCCCTGTGGCCAACTCTTCTTAACACAGGAGCGGTTTACACAGCCATCACAGATTGATGATCTGGCACCCAAGGCTGCTTTCTGCTAGCAAACATTTTGATGTCTTAAGCCACGACGACTCCATGCCTGCCAGTTTTCAGATAGGAGGCAACATTTTTTAGTGGTTGGCTCAGGGGACGTGGGTTCTAGTCCCAGCCCTGCCACTAACCCACCCTGTGATAGACAATGAACCACCTTTCCACACATCTGTCCCCATATGGCCAAATCTGAAAGAGTTGAAATACCAATTTTGTACTGAGCTTTGAGATTGTCAGATGTAAGTCACTGAATGAGCAAAGCATTAGATTTCCTCCCTCATTTCCTGTGGGTGTTAAACAGAACATTATTTCTTGCTCTCTGCAACAGGAGCACATCTAAGTGGGCAATGGCACACTCAACTGGCAGGCCCAAATGCAGCAGTTAGGCAACAATGGATTTTATTGTTCAGTATTGTGCAGCAATGACAGCTTCTGAATAAATTAACCACTTCCACTAAGAGAAAGGAAGCTGCACGGGAAGAACAGGAACAGAGTACAGAAAAAGGGTAAATGTAGCCATAGACTCTGCCCTTTATCAGTTAAACCAGCCTTCAGGGTGAGGGCGGAGACACAAATAACCTAGTAGATTTCTAACTATGGCTTTTTACTGAAAGTTGAAAAATGTTATTACAATGAAGAAATAAAGATTAGCTTGAAGAATTTTCCAGTACTAAAGCATAATATAATTTTGCTATAGTTAAAGAGAGTTCAACAATCAATGACATGACCAACCAAATCTACATAGTCTTCCAGACAGTTTCTCCTTTTGAATAAATCATGTTGCATTCTGCTTCCTGGATTCTTATGTCGCTTCTGTGCCTGCTCGCTAACACTCATCAAATTGTGTAGCTGCCTACAGCATCAACTGTCCACAGAAGAGTCTGCAGCCCAAAGTTGTATGACGGCTCCTAGGGAACTAACTGTTAGCCTTACATAGTGTAACAATCACAGATTGAATGCAGTCAGATGCATGTTGATGAATTTTGGTTTCTACCCATCTACCTCTAGAAAGCTGTTTCTTTTGCTGTTTGGAACAGCCAGAGGTACTGAGGCAATCTCCGACCCCAGAGTCAGAGCATCAACTCATTTCTAAAGCTATGACCCTGTGTTGCTCATTAAAGCCAAGTCCGAATGCTTCCAGTGAAAAGAGCTCCCACTCTGAAGATGAGCTTTTTATTACACGGCATGGAAAGAGAGGGATACTACTCTGCAGTATCCTGTCGAATGGGAAGGAGATAGAGTGCACATTTGTGCAGAGTACAGATGAGAGATTGTTTCCTCAACAGGCTCCCAAGAAAAGGGATAGCTGCACCGTTTCAGTAGATATCTGTACCTAAAAAGGGACAAGAGCACTAAAAAACAGATGGTAGACAGCAATCTTCCTGGGGATAGATTCAATTACCCAATAGACCTTTTCCATCACTACTTTTAAGGATTCTATTAAGCAACTGCCACGCATTTTCTTCTCAGATTCTGGTCAAGCCATAGTATTAGTGAAATGTATTCCCGTGCTGCGTTGTACAAGTGTTTCAGCATGATATTTTAGAAGCATTAGACCATTAACCCAATAGTCATTTGATACTTTATTGGTGGAATTGGGCATTAGCTCCACAAACTGCTCTGAAAGTATAAGCACAGGTTACTTCAGAGATTCCAAAATGGCAGCACACGGATTATTTTTAAGGCAACAATTTCTGCACCTTCCCTGACTTACTGACAAAACATCATTTGTTCAAAGACATCTGCATGTTCATAAAGGAGCTAGTTAGAGAATAATGGTCAGCAACCCAGGAGACTGAGTTTTATCATTTAAACCAGGGGTGGGCAAACTACAGCCCACAGATTGGATCCTGCCCGCCAGCTGCTTTAAGCCGGCCCTCGAGCTCCCGCTGGGGAGCGGGGTCTGTGACTTGTCCTGCTCCGGTCGGTGCTCCAGCCGGGGCACAGGGTTGGAGCCGCTCCATACGGCTCCTGGAAGCTGCAGCATGGCCCTCCTCCGACGGTCCAACGGGAGCTGCACGGGCAGTGCCGGCAGACGGGGCAGCGTGCAGCAGAGCCGCCTGGCCGCACCTCCGCATAGGAGCCAGGGAAAGGACATGCCTCTGCTTTCGGGAGCTGCTTGAGGTAAGTGCTACTCAAAGCCTGCACCCCTGAGCCTCTTCCCATGCCCCACCCCCTGCCTCAGCCCTGATCCCCCTCCCACCCTCCAAACCCCTCGGTCCCAGCCCAGAGCACCCTCCTACACCCCAAACTCCTCATCCCTAGCCCCACCGCAGAGCCCACAGCCCCAGCTGGAGCCCTCACCCCCCTCCCATACCCCACTCCCCTGCCCCAGCCCGGAGCCCTCTCCCGCACCCTGAACTTCTCATTTCTGGCCCCACCCCAGAGCCCGCACCCCCAACCAGAGCCCTCACCCCCTCCCACACCCTAACCTCAATTTTCTGAGCATTCATGACCCGCCATATAATTTCTATTCCCAGATGTGGCCCTCCGGCCAAAAAGTTTGCCCACCCCGATTTAAACATAATATAGCCACGTACTCAAAGATTCAGCCATCTTCAGCTTGGGTGAGTCTTCAGTTACTGATTAAGCCCTGAGGGTCCATCCCTACTTTCTCAACTCCCCATAACCCAGTTACATATCGTCACCAAAGAACAACGATTAGCTCAGCAAAAGTCAGAAAGGTCAAGATTATCCTTGGGACAAGTCAACACTACTCCATAATTACAGAGTGCTGGGATAAAACAAGACCCATAGTATTAGGAAAATACAAAGTTATATAAATAGCCCTCTGTCCCCATTTTACAAATGGAGAAACTGAGATGGAAAGATTAAGTGACTTTCCAAAGGCCATGGAGTGTGCCAGTAATCAGAGCCAGCATTAGAACTCAATTTCCCGGCTCCTGGTGTCGTGCTCAGTCTACAAAATCATACAGCCTCTGCATCCACCCCTTCTCACGCATACAAAAAAAAGGCAGTCGGGGGAGGACAGAAACTCATCGAGATAGGACTATGAAATATTAAGAAAGCTCTCACTTCAGAACCTGGCTTAGCCAACATGAAACAGGGATGCCAATTTAGAACACTACATCCTGTTATATAAAACAAGAGCTGTCTTACCATCCACCCCCAGGTGGCTCTCTGAGGATATCAGTGGGGCAGCTGTTGGTCCCCTTTCCTCATTTACGCTCACAGGTGTGCTCTCACTACACTGTTCCAGAGATGCTTCTCTAAAAAAACAAGCATCAGCTTTAAATTCACAACATGGGTTATCTAACAGCCTAATTTGTGCGAAACCATTTCCTTCCTGATTGGTTTTTGTTCAGTAGCTTGTCCCTGAAGCTTGGCCATGTTACTAATAAAAGCAGAACAAAGTAGTTGGTTAGTTTATCTACTTTTTTTTTTTTTAAAGAGTAGAAAGGATTAATCTAACCTATCTGCTTAAGTAGGTCTAACAAAAAAGTTACTTTAAGAAAGAATACAAAATAAGCTTAAAATTTTATGTATAACTTGTGACATCCTAGTTTGTTTCAGGCCAAAATCTGTTACCCAGGGTTTTCAGAACCCCCAACAGGGGCAACTTAACTATTTCACTCCAGGCGGTATTAGGAATAAATCAATAGGAACTCAGCAATTCTGTCTGATCAAAGGTTAGATGCAAGTCTGCGTGCTCTTGTCGAACACTGCAGTTTATTAGATTTAAGTGCACACAGACATAAGCAATAGGTTTAGAACATCCCAGATATTTTACCTATATTCTGAGACGGTATTGAGTAATCAACGACAGGTCAGCGCTGGCCAAACACCTTCAGCCGGGGAATAAAGATGTCAGGAAAAAGGTCTCTCCCAGGATAGCTCCTGAGGACTGCTTTTATCCCTGTTACCCTCCAAGTGCTAACAAACTGATCGTTTAATAATTTGTTGCAGCATCTTTCCGTGTATTGAAGTTGGGCTGACTGGTCTATAATGCCCTAGGCCCTGTTAGTACCTATCTTTAAAAAGGGGAACAATGTTTGCTCTTCTCCAGTCTTCTGGAATCTCACTCATCCTCCATGAGTTCTCAAAGATAAGTGCTAACAGGTCCAAGATGGCTTCAGCTAGTTCCCCAAGTACCCTAGGATGAAATTCATCAGGTCCCACCAGCTCAAATACATCTACCATAGCTAAATATTCTTTAACCTGTTCTTTCCCTATTTTGGCTTGCATTCCTTCCCCCTTGTTATTGATATGAATTGTGTTGACTATTTGGTCACCATTAACCTTTTGGCAATGGTAAACAAGTAGATCTAGTGTCCAAGTTAGTAAACTCTCAATTTTGCAAACCTGACCAACAGGAAAGGGGCTCCTATTTCTCGTTAGGAAATATAGAAGAATATAAGGACTTACTTCTAATCACGGCTTTGTCACATCAGTTCCATTTTAAACGCAGAAATTTTAAGCTAAATTCATGGGAGCTTTGGAAACCTAGAATCTTGAATATTTTGAGCAACATCCACTTGCTCAGAAAATTCCAAGTATTGTAACAGGTATGTCAACTCATCCTGCTGTCAGTTGATGATTAAGAAACTTAAAACCACTGGTATGTACATGTGATGGGGTGTCCACCCCACACAAGGCCTGAAGGGGTAAATTAGACCAATTAACCTATAGGCAGCACCTGGAGGAAAGCCACGGAGCACTAAAGCCTAATTGGCTGATGGAGTCCAGCTGGGGGAGGAGCTGGGCCAGGTTTATAAATCCAGGAAGCTGGCAACAGGGGGGCTACAGGGAAGAAGTCTGCAGTCACTCCCTAGAAGAAGGGAGGTTTGGTTGGGATTACAAAGGCAGGTAGCCTATGGTTATTCCCTGGGAGGAGGGAGTTCAGATTGGCAAAACCAGAGGAGTGGGCAGAGCCAAAGGGTAAGGAAGAGGGAGCAAGGTTCAGGAAGGAATAGACCTTGGCTCCTGACAAGAGGGTCCCTGAGCTGGAACCGGAGTAGAAGGCGGGCCTGGGTTCCTCTACCAGCCACTGAGGGAATGGCACCTGGAGCAATGAATGGGAAGACTGCCTGAGGCTGCTGACAAGAGACTTTTACTTAACCCCCTGGAAAGGGAAATCACGTAGTGATCTGGCCAGAGGGCCAAGTGACGAACAGAAGGCTGCAGTCCCTGGAACGAGAGAGGGGCCACAGAGAGAAGAGGAGAGAGTGACGAAGAGACCACCAGAGGCAAGTGCAGCACCTGGAAGGTGCTAATCCCCAGAGCGGTCAAGAAGTGGCTCCACTAGCAGTGAATAGAGCCCACCATCACAGTACACTTTCCCTTGGATCACCATCCCTTTTTTCCAACTCTTGCCAGAAAAGAGAACTTTTTGTTATCTTCCTGACATATGTACTAAATTCATAATAAACTTTCCATTTTCTGTTGAGCAATTCAAATCAGGATGCATTGCATGTTTGAATCAACCCTTAAAGCAGCAAAAAGTCAAAGCAGCATGGTTGCTAGGAAGGTACCATTTAAAAAGGCATGGCCATGACAACCGTTTTTTTATTGAAACAAAAGAGTTCCTCCTTTTACTTGTAGTCATCACAGTCGCTTTCAATACATTCCCCGTAGCTGTACGAGTTCCAATACTTACTGTCCTTCATGAGTCAAGGAGACAAGAGTAGCATTTAGGAGATAAGAGTAGCATTCACTACAAAAGAGTGCTGTTTTTCTAAAAACTCTACATCCTTTTTAGTTCCAACTTCTCCCTTCTTGCAAGAGTTTAGATAATTTGTTTAATCTATGCCCAATATCTCATATATATTTGAAGAAAGCAATATACCCCCACTGGCAAGTGCCATGGTAACACATAGGCAACAGAATCCAGGCCATTTAGTTTTGATATCTGTTGACCGACTTGACACCATGCTAGAAAGGCAGAGAGTTCTCTTTACCTTGTAGAAGGGTAGTGCCATTAAACCGGAAAGCCAAATAATAGTCCCACATCACATAAGTATTTAACATCCTATGTAGGTATGTTATTTTACAAACATAAGACAAGCTTCCCCAAGGCACGGATCTTACAATTTAAGACATATGATAATTGATCATCCTTGCATTGTGTTCACTTGCAAAATAAAGTAGAATAGGTGACCTCTCGTTCCCTTTACTCAGTAACATGAGTCTCAGCTTTTGAGGGGTTCTGATTTTCCAGACTAATGAAAAAGACTCCAACACAAATGTATCCATTTCCACAAGTGCTACTTTATTCCCTGACTGGTAGAATATTTGAGAGAGATTTAGAATGTTTAGGCTTGTGAAACAAAAATGAAAGCACTATTGAAAAAAGGTACTAGTGTGGAGATGCCAGAGCCAGACAGGCAGGGAAAAATATGCAAGAAAACAATTATACCCTCTGTCCTTGTTCAGGACAGAAGTGGTGCAAACATATTACAAGGATATTAACTGCTGTTTCTTTACATCTGTACCATGGAGCTCTATACTGAAGCAAACAGAGCAGCTTTAGAGGATATTGTTTGCAATATTCTAATAAAGTTACTCCTTTAATGTTAAAAGAAAGGCTCTGATTCTTTACCACTGTGACATAATAGTTCTGATACAAGCACTATCTAGGTTACCGCAAGGAACTCTTAAAAGGGGACATGTAATATTTATGATATATCTATGCACACATTTTTCTTGCATCTGTAAGATTTGCCTTCAATGGTATTTGTATCAGAGACCCTAAAGGAACATGCCTATTTGTTCATATCATTTCCATACAACAGACTGCTCAAAGCTGCACACACATTACTAGAAAGAGATAATGAAGAGACAAAGATAACACTCAGACTTATCCAAGCCACTTATTACCATGTTAAGATTCTTTAAGTTCTCACATAAGTCTTATTTTGCTTTAAAAACCAGATCTCAAATATCTGCTTAATTTCATAACTTGACAGTCTATACATTACTTTAGAAGCATTCAACCCTTTATAAATGAGCCTCCCTTATTTAAAAACCAAGAACACTGACATGAGAAAGTTACTGGTGGGAGGGTCAACTGCAATTGTATATGAAGGTATCTAGAGTAGGAAGGGGAAGTCTGTCATTTTTTAAAAACAAGGCTTCAGAGCATGTGTTACTTACCATAGGTCACTGGGCGTTGTGGAGGGGGAGTTAGTTTAGGGACAGTATGTCAGAACTTGGGAAAGTTATAGCTCTGATTTCACTGATCCAAATAAGCTTTTTTAAATTGGACTTGTATCAGGTATTACTACCTAGGCACCAGACTCAAAACTAGGAATTTGTTCACAGAACCTTACTGCCATTCCTTGCTTCAGCAGCTGGGATTGTTTTCTAATCACATCCCCAAGGGCACTGATACCACGGGAACAGCAGCATTTCTCAAACAGCACTACTTGGCTCCCTGCTAGGCCAGCTCATTAAAAAGCTCAAAGCTGTAAAAGGCATGGAGATTACACTCCCCTCTCATTCCGAGACAGGATACTTTCAGGTAAAGAGGCATATTGGAAAGGCACTGGTCCCAGTGGGGAAGGGGGAGGGATGACACATACCAAGGCTGGACATGCTGTACTTTTCTGTGGTACACCTCCACCCCGATATAACGAGACCCGATAGAACGCGAATTCGGATATAATGCGGTAAAGCAGCGCTCTGGGGGGGTGGGGCTGCGCGCTCCAGCGGATCAAAGCAAGTTCGATATATCGTGGTTTCACCTATAACGCAGTAAGATTTTTTGGCTCCCGAGGACAGCGTTATATCGGGGTAGAGGTGTATAATGGGGCACTTTGGTCTCCATGGCTGTCAATCCAGCACTTTTCTTAAAAATTACATTCAAGTTACATGTAAAAATATTAAATTAATTTATAAGAACTTTTGCTTAGAAGGCGATTTTATTAAAATATTAATGTTCTGGACATTTAACAGCTAAGCAAATTGTACATTCGGTAATTTCAGGAATGGTTGCATACGCTAATTTTCTAAAATACAGAAGGTAAGTAAAGTACAACTTGCAGAGGAAGGAATTTTGCAGAGGAAGAAATGGAGGCAGAGGTGAAATGACTTGCCCAAAGTCACACTTGTCAGGTGGCACAGCTAGGAGTAGAACCCAAGTATCCTGACTCCAAGGCATCGAAATTTCTTTCAGAATTAAGATTCTTCAGTCTAATTTCTACTGTGATGGCACAAAGAACAGATTCATTTATAGATGTTAAATTTTCACTAGTGAATTGAGATGTCAGCCTTGAAATGCTACTTTAGTTTATCCAAGAGAAGGTAAAGAGGTGATTTGATCATGGTCTACAAGTACCCAGGTGGGGGGAAAAAATTCTAATTGTAGAGGGCTCATTAATGCTTCAGGAAATGAGATCTAATGGTTGGAAGCTGGACATGGACACATTCAGATTAGAAATAAGACTCAATTTTCTAACAACGAGGGTAATTAACCATTGGAACAACTTACCTAAAGATATGATGGATTCTCCATCACTTGAACTCTTGAAATCAAGACTAAATATTTTTCTTAAAGCTATGCTACAGCTCAAATAGAACTTATTGGCTTGATGCAAAAATTATTGGGTGAGGTTCTCTGGCCTGTGTTACACGGGTCAGACTATCTGGTCCCTTTCAGCTTTAAAAATCTGTGGATCTGTGACCACAAGGAACTAATATGAATTTTAGCATCCATTATGGTAGTTCCTCCTGCAATTTTCTAAAGATCATCAAGTTTTGTACTTAAAACAAGCATATTCCTCCCCTACTCAATCCTGCAGAGTCGGCATTAGGGCTTCATAGCAGTTATTTCCATTATAACAAACCAATATCAAACTAAGTCTTATATGGTCACTGCAGGATCAAGTTGAAACTGGGATTTTAAGAGAACATTTGTATTCAAAATACAAATACCTTAATAAGAATGATCATTCAAAAAATAGGTGCCAAAGTCAATTGCTTTTGGATGAGTGCTTTACTTATACTGTATTTTTACTCTAAATGTGAGAGTCTCTTTAAAATTCGTATTTTATTCATGTGTAAGTTTCACTGGATTTCAGCAAACAGTACATAAGGCAATGAAAGCTTCTTTTTGAGGGACTCTTCAATAGATGAAAAGTTCCTGAAAACACTAGCTTCTAAAAAATCTTAATATCTTGCAGCAGATGACCAGGAAAGGATCTCTCTCATTGCAATGTTGTCTGAAGTCACTAGACAATTTATACTGACATGGTAATTCACTTGATTAACACAAATCAGTTTATGTGCACACAGCTGGTTTTAACAGAGTATACCATAATGGCTGTATTGGTATAATGCACTCTCTTTTGTTTAAGTGAGGTGGGCAGCTTTACATCTAGCTTCTTAAGAGTCATCCATGCAGTATGAAAGTGCCAACATAACCAGTTAGCCCCTTCACAGGACTCGCTTGGCAATGAAAAAGAATTACATTATCCTATTCATAGCATACCAGTAAATGTGGAAGACAGGAAGAAGAGTTTAAGCAGCAATTACAGATGTAAATTTTTAAAAACCTAATCCTAGACCAAATTACCCTGAAACTTTCTGAGTTTCTAGTGCTCTTCAGTTGCCTGATGTACCTAAATTCTCTCCTGTCTCCAGTCCAAATTATCAGTCCCCACCCTTCCTTATTTCCTTACCTCTTTCTCTTTCAACTTTCATCCCATTCTGGATGATTCTCAGGGCTGGTCCACACTAACCCCCCAGTTCGAACTAAGATACGCAACTTCAGCTACGTGAATAACGTAGCTGAAGTCGAAGTACCTTAGTTCGAACTACAAGGTACTTACCGCGGGTCCACATGCGGCAGGCAGACTCCCCCATCGACTCCGCGTACTCCTCTCACGGAGCAGAAGTACCGGCATCGACGGTGAGCACTTCCGGGATCGATTTATCGTGTCTAGACAAGACGCGATAAATCGATCCCAGAAGCTCGATTGCTTACCACCGAACCCGGAGGTAAGTATAGACGTACCCTTAAAGTCCTCCAAAAGCACAGAAAGCAGTTTCAAACAGGCATAACAATTCCCAGAATAATACAACATGCTTATTTAGCCAGATTCCTTCTTGCTTGCTCTGACTTCACTCCATGAGAATTAAGACTCAAATAATTCTTCTCTGGAAAATATGCCATGATGTAAGCCTACTTTTAATGGCCCAGAGTCAACTCTGAGTGTGAAGTCTGGACAGTTCTGAAAACTCACCACTATTGAGAACATAGGGGCCAAATAAGCACAAGATGCAGGGGGGGGAGGGGAGGGTTTTTTTGTTTGTTTTTTTGAAGTAGGAAACAAGCGTCTTTAATATCGCATCTTTGAATTTCTCAGGGGAGAAAAATCTTCTCATGCCCTACTTTAAGCATTCTTATCCAATACAAAATTTGAGGGTGTCTTAATACTAATTTGAGTGCCCCAACATGGAACTGGGCACCTAGTGCAGCTCTCAGGATTTGAAAGTTTGATCCGTGTGTGTTGTGGAAGACACTTGACTTTATTCTTTGTATTAATTTTTAAGAAGTACCTGAATCATGTAGTTCACCCAGGTTATTAAGGCTCCTTTTACTGAACAAACTACACTTAAAATGGTTCTCTGACGAGGAGAGGAGTGTCTTCCAGTAGTTATCTAGACAGCATGTTATCCCAACCGTCAGACCATTTTCCTCTTGCAGGAACCTGTCCTTTGGCATTTACAGACACACAACTAGAATGTATTGTAATTTTATAACAAACCCTAAGCAATACTTAGGAATAAGAATCAAGGTCAGTCTGGATGACTTTATATATTGACTTTAAACAAAAGTTTGTCTCAAATAAAACACCAAGAAGATTCCCACCAAGGTGCAGTTATTGAGCCATTAGTGCAAGGTGTTTATTAGGGTGCTTTATTCAGCAAAGTGATATACAGCATCACAATATACAAACTATTGGAATCAAACATAATATACAATTTTAGAGGCATAAATTAAGTTATAAAATATTCTGAAAAAGGTTCTACATTATCTCCTGCAACTGGGCAATAAAGCCTGGAGTGCATGTGCAGTTTAAATAAAGCAACACACAAGCCTGATAGCTTCCTGAAAATTTCAGAAGAGTACTTTGGCATACACAGTTACTGCACTAAATCTTTAACAAGAGGCAATGTACATTTTTCTTTCTTATGACATACAAAAAGGCATAACTGGAAACCATAAGGAAAAATCGATTCTCCCTTCCCCACCCCCTGAGAAATGTGTGTTACATTTCACTCCAGAAAGAGTCACAGCATCAGACATGCATGACAACCTTGATCTGTCTGTTAGATGGAAATTTTCTAATGGACATTTCAACAGAGAAATAAACTCAAAATAAGTTTTTGGAAATTTGCAATACATATCTCAAACAAAAAACACGATTAAAAGAAAATACAGAAAAATGGAAAAAAATAATTAAATAAGTTTTGGTCCTGTGATAAAGTGTGATGAATTATGCAACTCAGTAGTTGATAGTGACTAGATTCACAGGGGTGCCCCAGTTTTCATTATCAACTTTTGCTTTGTTCTGTCTGACGCACTGTTACGGCTGGGTAGTGGTGACAGATGTTAAGGCTGATTTTGCTAAAAATGGAACTGCTAGTTTTCTGAACTTCTTTGCCAGAGTTTTCCTGTAAGGCAACTTTACCAGACTAACTGCCACAATGTTAAATATTTCCACCCAAGCAATTTATTAAAGAGATGCATATCCAGCATAATAAAACCACTTGGGGAGTTGAATTTTCAGTTGCAGATTCCTAGAGCTTGGGACACAGATAGCATTGCCCACCTCCTGTGGAGGGGAAGAATGACGACTTGTGTCACTAAGCAAAAATTCCTCTAGGCTTGATAATGACAGGTTCCACTAAAAATGTTTCCCTGGGATGCCCCCTCTTTACTCAGTCACTGGCCTTTGTCCAGAAGTCCACAAATCCCTGGTAGTGAGCCCCATAGCATCCTTTTAAGAGAATAGCATCCTTTTAAGAGAATGATACATCGAGGCTGGAGAAAGATTATCATAGCATCATTGTTTTTTCAGCCAACCAAGCAGAAACATTGTGGCTATTACAAGAACATTTCCCAATGGCCATATAACACCACGTGACAAACCACCACTAAAGATAGTTTGCTACATAAAAATGCATAAAGCTAGAATGGGATCTTGGTATGGCCCTATTGCCAATGTACCTTGAATCCCAAGTGCCACTCTTATTCTAGTACAGGGGACCAAAAGAGTTTTATTAATCCACTTCAGTCATGACCTGGTAATTCCAGGCCTGGCCTCTAAAGAGATCACCAGTCTTTGCAAATCATGTGGTAGCTCGGCAATGCATAAGAACAGAGACCAGATAGGAATGCCAACATTTTTCACTCCCGCATTTTAAAAAATTTTCATAGGCCACAGTGTCTTATCAGGAAATAAACAGATGTAAATTTCCTATAGTAATGCTAACACTGTAAATGTTACTGTTCAGAGCTCTCAGTAAATTCACATTGTGAAATTGTCAGCTTCAAACTAATGAGGCTTTCAATAAGTAAAGGCAGTAAGTTCACATTAATTGGAGAATGAAAAGCTTTTCAAATTCTGATATATGTCATTAAACAGGCTGAAGACATAGAATCATAGAACCATAGGGTTAGAAGGGACCACAAGGGTCATCTTGTCTAACCCCCTGCTAAAATGCAGGTACGGGGGGTGGGGGGGGGAAGGTATAAAGGAGACATGTGTGTAATACAAAGTAACAATTCTGGACACATACCAGCTTCAGTGGGGATTGAGAGAGTTCTCAAGCTAAACCAAGATGGGTCAGTACTTTCCTTAGAGACCTTCAAGGAAAAACTCAGAGTACTGCAATTAGCAGTGCTGGCAATTCAACAGGTAATGCTAGGGTTGCCATCCCTCCAGGATTGTCCTAGAGTCCCCAGGAATTAAAGATTAAATCTTTAATTAAAGACTGTCATGTAATAAAACTCCAAGAATACCTCCAACCAAAACTGGCAACCCTAGGTAATACTCTTCCATTGACTCAATGTACCAGTGCCCCAGTATGGTTATAGTAGTACTGCGGTGCTAGAAGTACTCAGGTGCAAGCCACCTGATCATTAAAGGTTCTGTGATGCTTTTTACCCATGTCAGAGTATTGGCTCCACTGTAGTGGCCTCGTGCAGATTTGGATAATCATATTCTGCCTTAGACTCCTGATACTGTTTCACATGTCCAGAATTGTTACACATTGTACTGTGCTTGGCTAAAACAACTGTGTTCAACCCCAGAGCTGGCTGCATTTTGAAAGGAATTCCGTTTGTAAAGTGCTACGTGTTAGGCTATTAATTTTTCCATGAGCAAACTGAGTGTGAAACTGCTTTCCTGAACTTAGTGACAGAGCCTCTAGTGGACTGATGTCTCAAACTGAAAATATTAAATGTGTGAGATGTCCTCATGACTATTGCCTAAAACTAGGGCCAAGACTAAGTTTTATTTTATAGCAGAGTCCATTCAAAAAGCATTCCCTAGTCTAGAAAAATTCAGTCTCAGTACTGCATCAAAATCCATCTAGGTGTTATAGCAGTTAATGTGCTCTAGAAGTGTATGCCTTTGGTACACTATTTTTATATTTGGTCTATACATATATTTGTTAGCAGCAGATAAAGCATGTGAATACAAGGACTGCATGAGAGGGCAATATTTATAATAAAGTGTCTACTATTAAGGAAAAATCTACACCTCAATGACAATTCTCCTGTAGTAGCAAAACTTTTCACATGAAAGACTTGAATTATATCTATGCTGGAATAGCAGCAGGAATTGCAAATGACATGCTGAACATAGAGACAGATCTGCGGGAGTTCAAAGAGGCACTGTTTCTTTCAGTATGGTTGGAGCCTTGTCAGATAATTATTTTGTTAGAAATTTGACAAGTTAAATGTAGTTCTTGACATCTGTTCCATTTTTATTGCTCCTTTAGTCAGATTCATTCTTTATACTTTTTGAGGGCAGGTAAAAATAATTTGCATCTGAGCCCCATGCCTTTCCCACAAAAGTAATCAACACACATAAAAGCTGTAATTAAAATGGAACTCTTCTCTTGCTTCCAAGTTTGAAGTAGTCAGTCCAGTATCAATGCGATTGGCTTTACTGAGACTCAGGGTGCGAAACACGAAAACAATTGCTTTTTGGGGGGGGGGGGTTAAGAAATAATTATTGGGTGCCAGTTTGATAACAAAAGAGTTTTTTGTTTTTTTGTTTTTTTTTTTTTAAAGAAAAGACAAAGCTCCTTAGGTCTCAGTAGATGCAAATTTGGGAATAATTATATTTAAAGTCTCTATAGTAGATCCTATAAAGAGCCACCTCTTCTTAGCAAAGAAAATGGCATCATTAAATTTAAATCCTTATTCACAAAGGTTTCTAAGCAGCAAGGACAAAGGCAGGTGGAGCTCAGGATTACTCTAAGGATGTGTTCAGTGATGGTGAAAGAGGAGAGCTGCAGTCATGGTGGACCCATCCCCTATGAAAGCACAGCTTGGATTTACTGTCAAACCCTTCGTTAAGAATTAAAACCCCAGTGAATTTTTAATTTTTTTAAAAAGATGGATTAAATAAAAATGGAATTGTAAAAGTAAGTTAAAAAGTAGCCTTGACAAATTGCTAAAATTGTGCAGTTAAAAAAAATCTGTCATGCACGTTTGTGCTTACACAAAGAAAGGAAGGTTTCAACAAGCACTGCAGAGAGAGGGAGGAGGAGGAGGAGGAGGAGGGCTGATCAGCTGACAGCAGAAGTGGGACGGTAGAGCTACACGTTTCTTCTACACGTAAACTCCAGGGATGTAAAGCAAGAGCTCTGTAAAATGCCGAAGGTTTTAGAACTGTAATGGCAGGTAGAAAAGTACACTGGTCTTGTGTCAGTAGCAGCCCCAGTGTTAGAAGACAGTCTAGGCTTCTAGGAGGAGAAAATAGAAAAGGAGGGAAAGAAATAGGAGAAGGGAAAGGGAGGGGGAAAGGGCAAAAAAGCGTAAATCATTAGTAAACATGAACATTAATGCAGCAAACTGCACATCAAGCAATATTTCATTTAGTGCTGATAGCAGACCTTTCCAGAGACTAATTCAGAAACAGGAAACTTCATTTGTACAAAAGTCTGAAAAAGTCTCACTTCATGCAAGAGCAGACAATTGTGCTACATGCAGAAATTAGCTGTGTTAAATCTAGATTAGTGGCAAAGTGCCGTTGAGAGAATGGCAGTTCAGGATGTCTCTGAAAAGGAGGATTTGCGTTAAAAACTGTACCCAGCAAGATATATTTCTGTGAATTGGTTTTAAGGAGAGGAAAACCACTAGAGATGCAAGATCCAATACTGCCAGGTACTAAACATCAGTATGCGAGGTGCTGAGTACCCTTAGCTCCTACTTAAATCAGCAAGTGTTGAAAATGCTCAGCACTTGCAGGATTGAGCCCTTAACTAGAAAGTAAATGTACTAAAATTAACTACACAAATCTTTCACCTGCACTCAATGTTTCCGCCAAGGATACCCCACAACTCTACTATAATCTGGATATTCCAAACTGGGAAAAACAGCAACAAAAACCAGCCTTGTGAGGTTTGGCATCACACTGTAAAATTCCCTTTTGTGCTGGGGTATCCAGATTTTTGGGGCTTCTCTACATGGGGACACTCAGGAAGGCCAAATCAACTAAAGCCATGAACTGAATGTGCATAAATTAAAGTGTGTTGACCCCCATATGGATACTCTCTCATTCAAGAGTAAATTGGCCTTAGTTCACTGTAATTTAATCCTTCGAGGAGGTATATCTACACTGCAATTAGGAGGTGTGAATGCAGCTTGTGTAAGACTAGTTTTGATGGAGTTAGTTCACTAAAAATATCAGAGAAGCTGAAGCCATGGCAGCATGGGCTAGATGCCCAAGCATAAGCCCACCCAGGACACTGGGTACATACTTGAGCAGCTAGCTCGTGCCATAGCAGCTTCTCTGCTATTTCTAGCGAGCTAGCTGAAGTATGCTTACATGTGCTGCAATCGCACGGCCTGATCGTAGGGAAGACATACCCTAAGGCCACTTAACCCGTGAGCGAGAGCACCCACAGAGAGTTAAGGCATTTTGAGTTATGCACATTCACGTCACACCTTTAGTTGATTCACCTCAACTTTCCTAGTGTCCCCATGTAGATATGCCCTTAATCTAGTCAAGTGAGTGCTAATCTGGGAAAAGGAAAAAAAGGCCTTTTTTCAGACCTAACTAATCCTAACCACTGTACACTCCAGATAACTGCAGAGAATGTTATATGTAATGAAAACTACATCAAGTCAACGTCCCGTTGAATCAAACTGCAAATACATTCCACTGCAGAAGAAAAAAAGCATAACTATCTAGGGAGTGAAAAAATGAGATGCATTTACGTACCCAAGTGACGATTACATTATCCCCATTCTCCAACCATCTCCAATGATTATTTCAGGATCCAGTTTCAATGTGGCTCTGTTTTGCAAAGTTCCCCATGATCTCGTTCTACTCTGTCTTGTACACTGTGTTTCTCTACTTCTGTATCACCTATTTGTTGCCACAATTCTGAAGTTATGGAACCTTCTCTGCAGCTCCTGCTCTCTGGAACAGTCTTTCTGGATTTTCCCAGCTCATCAACTGTTCATCTCACTTCAAATCTCATTTGAAAAAGTCTCTCCCTTGTCTGTGCCTCTTAATATCATTCTCCCTCTATTATTTAACTAACTGTAGGAGGTCAATGTCGTGAGACATTTTGAAAAGACTACAGTTGTATTATACACATTTCCCATTAGTCTGAAAACCCTAAGTTAGTTGATGCTTAAGTGACTACTTAAGCTTCCATGTTGCTATTCCTATCACTCTGAAGTTGCCTTTAGACAACCTCTAACAAGAAAAATTTCTGAACTCCAAACCTCACAAACTTAGACGTCAAGACAGAACCTATTGATAATAAACAAGCTGCAGTCATCTACAAAGGTCTTTGCTTGTGTTGTTAGTATTTAGCATCTGAGAGGTTAAAATTAATTTATGGTTTACTGGAGACTAGCCTTTAAGGAAGGTTATTACTAACCTCCAGAATCATTCATTCAAAAGAGGACCCCGGTGCACCAGTGCAGTCAGCTACACATACTTACAATTTCATTATGGGATACGTTTGGATTCCACTTCTTCCAGCATATATATAATACTGAAAAGAGCAACTGAAGTAGTTTGAGAGAGGCTCAGGGGTCACCTTAATTTTATACTTTCCTGTAAAAATCTACAGCTTTATTTTGACAAGCATTTACAAAAGCAGGTTAAGCACACAGACTAGTGCCATATTTGTAAATCTTCATCTTCCCAATAAATGCATCCAATTTAACCACATATGCATTAAAAATTAAATAATTCTCTAAACGCACAAGTACTGACCACAACAAGAGAGTTTTCTACCCCTTCATAGCCTCAGGAAGCTTGTTTTTCTTGAGCCTGGACCTGAAGACCAGAGTAAGTGTAACATGCTACTACAAGAGGATCCAATTTGGGTCTCTAGTGCAGCCTCTCCAGCCATAGGCTGGGATCACTGCCGAAATAGCATTTTTAGCCTCTGTTTGGAGCTAGTGACTCAGGAGACCAGCAAGTACCTCTGGTCAATGCCAAGAATGACAACCACCTCCGAACAACCGTATACTTGGTAGAGCAAAGATTACTACAACGTAAGAGCTTTGGCTGATCAACCATTTCCCCCCCTTCACTACAAAAGAAAAAAGTTACCTATTATTGGAATACTTGTTACAGCAGGATATTTTCTACCTTAATATTTGTGGTGATAGTGACATCCGAGCTACATCAACAAGCTAAATGCAATGATCAAAAATAGGACAATTAATGCATGTCCCAGACAGGCATGAAGTTTAATCACTCATTCAGAACCCGTCATAGGATATTTGTGTAGAGATTCGCCCATTTAGTCATGGCATGTTTCTTGAAATACCAAGCTATTATGTATTGCTGTTAAGAGATGGATTTAGGAGGACTTCAAAACTTCAATTTTGATAGACTCTCACTTTGGCAGCATGCTAAGAGAGTCGGGGGGAAAACTGAGAAGAGAAGATGAACAACCAGACCACAGTGAACTTCTCCTCGCAGCTGGTGATCATACTGCACTTTGAAACTGGGGAGAACAACAGGGGAAGTTCATACTCAAAATAGGGTAGACTTAGTCCAGGTAATGTTAGGGCTTCATTGGAAAGTCATTTTAATACATCAGTATCTCAAATACATCTTCCTTAGGTTAACTGTGGCTACAGTACATGAAGCCTTCTAAAAGGGGCTTTCTTAAATATGAGCAATTCTGGTATAGAAGGTAGTTTTAGCTTAGTTTAAATGCTTTAAAAAAAAAAATCAAGGTTCACTGGGCAGCGAGCAGCTCTTCGGAAAGTACCAAATAAATACTGAAAATCTCATAGAAAAGAACACTTTGCCAGAACAAAGATCATCTAGTAGGTTCTGACTAAACCAGAGGAAATAAGTAAGTCTTCTAAAGCATTGTGTTTAACTCAGACATTACTCTCTTACCTGTACTGTCATCTTCTATTCCATGGTCACCATTCTCTAACACTGCTGGTCCAACAGCTGAAATACCTGCAATAACCACACAGAATATATCAACCTGTGGGCAGGCGTCACTCCTAACCTATATAAAGTTCATCTCAAAACTTTCCCCCAAGATGTTTTTTTCCTCAGTACTGCTCAATCCACACCCTAGATCTTCTCTCTGACTGCCACTCCCACCTCCCTTGTATCAGGGTAGGGGGAACAAGCCACACAACTCATTGAGTCAGAAGAGCCCAATTAACCACTTACCAGTAGCATCAATACTTCCTAAGAGAGTGGCGTATTCCAGGCACACAGTCTGTTGCTTAGTCCCATGAAAGTGACCCACAGAATTATAACCAGGGGCTTCTGCAACAACTCACACCACAATTGCAATTATCCAAATCATCTAGGGGACGAACCTTTGACTAAAGGGGCTTCCAAAAGGCAAGACTACAGCAGATTTCCCTTAAAGGATATTCAATAAAGCGTGCCTTTGAAATTTTATCCATCTAACCAAGATAGGCCTTCCTTGCCGTACTACTCATTGCTATGTTGCATATGGATACTGTCATTACATCGAAGGCTGTATCACACAAAAACCCTGAGCATAATCTGTTCCAGGAAGAGACGCTTGCATCTGACTTTCTGAAGCAAGTTCAGGAGTGAGAGACCAATATACAAGAGGTCTCAATATAAATGTAACATATAACGGAGATAATAAGAGCTTTTGCTTATCTTGAGTGCCCTTTTGAGGGCGACATCCATTTTTCCAATTTCCAAGGAATATTTGAGCCCTGAGGAGACTGGTATAGGAGTCCCAGTACTTGAAATTGTTACCTCTACCCTTTTGGACAAACCACTATTATCTTAGCCTTATAATTTGTGGAGCTTCCAAAATGCTTTTGGGACAGAATCTAAGTGGCTCCATTCCTTAACCATGTCCAACTCAGCTTCATTAAAAGAAAGAGTTGGGAGGTTTAGGGTGGGTTCAGAACTGTTACCCTGTGTGACAAAGACAAGACTAGGGAGAGACATTCTTTTGTCTCCCCATCTGACATGAAACTAACATCTTACAGTTATGGACTAATCCTAGAATAATGATGGAAACTGACATTCTTGTTGCAGTTAGTCAAAGCTGAAATCAATAAATATGGCTCAGGATATTTACCTAAGAAAATTTCAATTGAGACACATTACAAAGCATATGCATTCAAGATATATATGCAAGTTTATTTATATTTGTCTATTACATGAGTACTTAGCTGGATAACTCCCACAAAAGTCAACAGGAGGCACATTGCTAAAACCCAACTCTCATCTCCTAAAATGTCATCCTTCATCAGTATTTAACAAAACAAAACTACTTTAATTACTAAAGTGAACAACAAAAAGCTGTTTTCAGTAAAAATAAAATCAGTCCTGTAAGTAGGGGAGCTTAAAGGCAGTATAATGAAATGTGTTCAGCCTTCAACTTGTTTAATGATATTCACGGTTTCAAGATCAGAGTCTTTCCTGCTCCAAGATTGCTTAAAAGAATTTCCTTGGGAGTACACCTCTACCCCGATATACCGCAACCCGATATAATAGGAATTCGGATAGAACACGGTAAAGCAGCGCTCCGGGGGGGGTGGGGCTGCGCACTCCGGTGGATCAAAGCAAGTTCGATATAACGCGGTTTCACCTATAACGCAGTAAGATTTTTTGGCTCCCGAGGACAGCGTTATATCGGGGTAGAGGTGTACTAGGATTTATACCCTGCCTACACTCAAAAGGCAGTTGAGTACTGCGAGATCCAGTGGCTAGGTCAGAGGACTGGGAATCAGGAGATCTGGGTTTAACCCAAATTGGCCACTCACTCTCTAAGTGACTTTGAGAAAGTCACAAACTCCCATGTGGCTCAGTTTCTCCAACTGTAACATGGGAAAAGTGAGGCTTAGCCATCTTTGAAAAAGAATCTGAGATCTATGGCTGAGAAGCATTATAAAAGCATTAGTACCCTTTGTACTCTAATGACTAGAAAATGCATATATTGCTCTATTACCCAAGGAGTTCTCTAGCCATCCAAATATGTTTATACAATTCAATATTGATCCCATAATCCCACCAACACAGAACTGCTTAGTGTCAGTAACTATATCCACTTCTGCATACTGCTCCAGAAAGAGTGAAGAACGGCTACAATTTAATATAAAAACCGGTCATTCTCCAAAATACACAGTGATCTTTAACAGTTGGAGTCCGTTGGAATTAATGTTCTGAGCAAGGTTGCCAGCATTATTGGACATCTTCAGACATTATAAGGCCATTTAGTAAAATGACAATACTGTATCCTCCTGGCAACAAGCCCTGTGCAATAAAGGAAATATTGGAATACCTCATCTTTCCTTCCAAAAGCTGCTGCTCAACTTCTAGGAACTCATCCCCCAGTTTTCAGTTGTAAAAAGCATAGTAGAGACAAGCAACTGCAGGAATCATACAGAGCAGCAAGAATTATTTTCTTCTAGTTAATGGTAAAGAACATGCCGCTTGTAACAGAACCTCAGCCTCTCTGGTTGTTAGCTTTACGTTATGCACTGGGGCACCAATTTTTATCTGCAACCAGGAAGAATAACATTTTTATTTTAAATGAAGACCACGACTTTCCAGGGAGAAAAAGTGAAGACACCATTCATTAATGAGTGCTTTGTAAATTAAGGGTTAAAAACTAGAGTCAGACTTTCTATCTAATCCTGCAAAGGGTAGGGACTCAAACAGCTGCACTGTACCTCAGTGATCATTCTGACTCATCTGCGCTTGCTGACAAATTAGTGTCGCTAACATAGCTATCTTTAAGTGATGTCCATGTTAAGTGGCAATAGGTTGCATAGCATGCAGCACTCAACATGATCAAAATAGGGCATATCCCTACATTCCTTTGCAACAGCTTCAAGTTACCCAAGCAGAGTCCCTCCTTTTCACCCACTCAAATTTTAGGCAAAATCTTCCTCCTCAATCCCTAACCTTGTGTCAGCAATTCAGAAAATAGTAGGCCAGTTAAGTGAGTGGGACTAGAAAGCCATGATCGTTTCACTCCTCTAGTGTTCAGAACAGTAAGCATCACTGATCATCACGGAGATCACCGCTGAAGTGGTGTCAGTTTTCTACACTTTTTGCTATTGCAGTGTTCTAAAAATAGAAAAATGAAATTGTAAAACTACAAGTGGCGGCAGAGGGTCTAAGGAACAGCTGTAGTACACAAAAAAGCTTTTAACTAACATTTTAAGAGGACTAGATTTCATGTTAGGCGTATCCCTTTAAAAACAGCTTTACACAAAGATTCTGTATCCAGTTAATTCAGATGGGGAAGAAACCTCTGCATGTGGAGCCCAGATGCAAGTGAAGAGATATCTATGAATCAAACAGCTAGCCAAATCTGGCCAGAGCTGGGAGGGGATCATCAAAAGATTACTACATAAAAGCTTTTACTGTGTAGTAAAGCATTATTTGCTGGGCAGATAGCATCTAAACAAGAACAGATTCAAGAAGAGTTTTGCTCATTTGAGCCTCCCAAAATCAAGCATACCCTACCCTTGCCTTGCTGCACTCTCTTGAAAATTAAAAGTAGCAAGACTGACTTCCTGTAAAGCTCTAGCTCTTTGAAATGCTCTAGCTCTCCTCTATATATGTTTCACTCTATATGCATCCGAAGAAGTGGGTTGTAGCCCACGAAAGCTTATGCTCTAATAAATTTGTTAGTCTCTAAGGTGCCACAAGTACTCCTGTTCTTTTTGCGGATACAGACTAACACGGCTGCTACTCTGAAACCTCTTTGAAATGGACTCTCTAGGTGAGTTATATGAAATACAAGGGTCCTTAGTCATGGGGGTACAAATGTACTGTTATTACCAGGTGTGTTTTGGTAAAAAGGCCTTGGAGCTGAATATGTACTTCTATTTCAGCTATACAAAGTGCGGTATACAAATTCCCAATAATCTTTTTTAGGCCCAACCCCACTACCATCATAATCTGAACTATTTAAGAATCAAACACATCAATACATCCAAACTCCATAATCTTTGTCAGAATCACAAGATACTACTTGCATCTGGCCAGTGGATCAAAGGATTGCCTTTATGTAAACAAATTTAAGAAAGCATTCACTACAACAAATAATCTCAAGCAAAATGGACAGGGCCAACATATTAAACGATCTCCACATTAATGGCTTGGCGTGGTACATATGTAAGCACAGCCACACTGTTTTGAACACATTTTAATTCACCATCACACAAGCAGTTTACTTGGGTGAGAAGGCAAGAGGGTGGAAAGAAAGACACTTTCAGATAAGCCTATTGAAGAGAGGCCCATTAATATATTTTATTACTCTTAGATGTGCAGATTGGTTGGATATGCCAGACGATGAATAGAAACCATGACACAAAAGCACAAATGAGAATAATACAACCCATACATGTACATAAACAGACTTGTGCACAGTCACTTAGCTGGAATCCACGGCAGAACAGCTGACTTAAAACTAAATAGGCTACCTTTACTTGTGCATCTCCAGTACAGACATCCTCAATTAAAAAACAAAACAAAAAACATGAATTGGGCCCCCCCAAAATTATTAAATTGGTGTAAAAGATCATGAGATTTAAGAAAATTATGAATTTGAGGCTTTTTATTTGCCTTCTGGTGAGTCTTTTGGATACATTTGGGTCCTGTTTTCAAGTTTTTATCTGCAACCAGGAGGACTAACTTTTTTTTTTTTATTTTAAATGAAAACCAAGACACTCACTTAATCACATGCCTCCAGGATCAAGGGCTTAAAGAAAATCGCTAACTATCACATGACTTTAATAAAAAACGAGTATAGGTGCAGTGTTGATAGCATCAGGCACATGCAAATATGCATGTGAATTTTTGCCCTTGGTCATATGACAATAGCAATAAAAGTGCCAAACATTTAGATTATACATGATCATATGCCTTGTACCTGTGAATTTTCACAGCAAAATGGATGAAGTCAAGTTTTAATAACAGAGTACTCCCACTTAGACTCCACTGAATTGCTATGGTTTATCAAAAGCTGAACCACAAAAAGTATATTTTTTAAAAATGCATTTTCTGTAATACATTTAATTGGATCCTAAACCTCAGAGAATTAGTATCCCCAATGATTGGCTTTAACCTTCATTGTCAATACCATGAAAACTCTCATCTCAGGTCTTAACTGCTACAACCTTGCCCCCTCAAATTCATTTAAAATGTTGCTGCTAAGGCAGTTTCTAGATAATACTTAGTCCTGCCATGAGTGCAGGAGACTGAACTAGATGACCTCTCAAGGGTCACTTCCAGTCCTATGATTCTATGACTCTTGGATAGCTGCTCTGACCACATCAGGTGGGTAATATCAGAAGTTGGTCCAGTAAAAGTATGACCTCACTCACCATGTCTCTCTAACTACTAAGGAAACAATCACAACAGGATTAAATATAAAAGACTATTTAGGGTCTCCCACATTGTGCTCTACTAGTGATCTTTAAAACAACTGTGTGACGCTAGCCAATATAACAATTGTGCTAGAACTTCCTTGTTTTGCTTGGTGCACTGTAGCAACGTTTATATTAACTTCTCCAAGTCGGAAATAAGCCCTCTACCTTCATTTTATAACATGCTAGAGAAACTGGAGTATCATGTCTAGATTTCTAAGACAATATTGAAGGCACTTTTTCTTCTCTCTCCTAAGAAAAAGCACATTTTTTAGCTGTGGATCTAACATCGGATCTGTGGAGTTCTACAGAATAGTCTGCAACAATCTTCACCTTTAATATGCAGCACAGAGCTCACCAGCAGCAGGCCTTATGCCTGGATCAAGACTGAGCACTGCATGCTACATCTGCAGTTTCTGCAGCTTTGCTTACATAGAGGGGCAGCTAAATCTGCCATCCTTCATGCAAATTAAGTGCTGCCCTCAACCTCCTGTCAAGTTGCCAATACACCCCCTTTAGCCAAAGTTTTGGATGCTTCTTTATTAACCGAAATATAGACTATGGAAAGTACAAAGGAAAAAGGCAGGATAGGAACATTTAAAGAATCAAGGTATCACCTGCAGTACTTTCAACTGTATTTAATTTGATTGCCAAGTTCCTGACAGCAACATAAGAATTGCTGCCTGGAATACTGAAACAGATAAAAAGCTTTTCATTTCAATCCTGTGGGATACTTCATTGTCTGCAATAATGAAATGTAACAATTCTTACAAATGCTACAGGTTTTACCAGCCCTCTAGAAAAAAATTAATTACGTATCTAAGGAGAATATTAGCAGTATTGATACAATCCGGATGTCTACATCCATTGACTGACTGATTTTTTTGTGATTCCCATTTTGAGACTAAGGAAATTCCCAGATCAATTAAATATGCAGCTTTTAGGATGCACTTAAGGAACATTTGCTGTCCTTAAACTCAGAAATGTCAGGGGGTTGATTTTTCTTTGCAAAAGCATAGTAAAAACTTACAGGAAGCCTGCAGCCTTCTGCAATGAAGGCACCTATTGCTACTGTGGAGAAAGATAGAAGGAAAGGAAAGGGAAATTTTGTGGTTTGATCTCAAGCTTGCAGGCCCCAGATGTGCGCTTTGTTTCCTTATGGGGGAGGGGACGTCTGCTCTGATATGCAGCACTTTGTGTCCACTCTACCATAGTCTAGTACTCTCAATGCCCTCTGGTGGCCATTTGAGGGCTTGAATCGAGGATGATAGACAAGCTTGCGACTGGGATGGAGGAAGGGAAATGATTTTTGCAATGTATACCCACTCAAAGGAGTGAAACAGAGCATAGCTTTCTTCCCCCACTTCTGAAAGTAGCAATAGTATCAAGTTTTGAAGCAGCGTGGTGTACTTGGAAGCAAGTAACTGACAGCATACCTGTCTGCAGTCGGGTATTAAAGCCTGACATTTACTTCTCAGCTGACACCCAAAGCCTATCATTTGAAAAAATAGGATTTAAATATTTTCCAAACAGGATAATATATCCCTCACTTTAGATGAATCAGAACAATGCAGGGCTTAAAAAACGATCATCGCAGGCTATCTAGACTTCAATTCAATGTCATTTTCACTGCTACAGCCTTCAGGGCTACATCACCACTGAAAGCCCTGAAGGTTTGAGAGTTCCTCCAGAAGCCTGAATTTGGGGCCAAAAGATTGAGACTAAACAGGTAGACAGCAGCCAGCTGCAAATAGGGTGACCAGATGTCCCGATTTTACAGGGACAGTCCCGATATTTGGGGCTTTTTCTTATATAGAGGCCTATTACCCCCCCAACCCCGTCCTGATTTTTCACACTTGCTATCTGGTCACCCTAGCTGCAAAACATACAGAAGGCTTTGTACACACCCAAAGCAATCCTCCAGCATTATGTAAAGACCACAACCTAGTAAGAGGATTACCTGGAATTTGCCAAATTATATCCAGCCACTTGCTAGGTATAGTCTAAAACTTCCTAGGAATTGATATCCCAATGGGGAAAGCACCACTTGAGGGTTTTTTAAAACTAACGTTTAGTCTCACTTTGAGACAAATTCCCATCTGACTATACTTCTATTCTCATTACCCCTTCTCTTCCCTTACCCACCCCTCAGTATTCATATGGTTTACACAAGTCCATGCTGGGGCCCATCTGACTGTTTGTTAAGCTCATCTAATCTGGCTCATGGATTAAAAATAAATAAATAAATAAATAAAAACACAACTTTAGCAGAGATGAAATAGCTGGATCCTGACGGAAAATATGACTAAGCTCGTTTCTGACTGAGGAAAATCAATCTCAGCAGCAAAGATCCTGCTGTCGAAACACATCCCAGCATTTTAACATGAATAAATTAACAAGTCAGAGCTGAAAAAGTCTGATCCATGAAAGTTAGTTTCCTCCCTCATGAAAGAATAAAGCAGTTTTGGAGTCCTATTCTGGAGCTTTGAATGTGAAACTCTTGCTAAATATTATGTAGCAATTTCTGTGCTCAAAAGCTTCATATTATAATCAAACATTAAAACAGAGCCTTATGCTTCTCTACAAGCTAGGCCATTTCATAGTGCCATGCAGTGTTTACGTCTGATTTATTCTACAGGATTTACTCAGTGGCAGGTAGCACATATTCAACCCTACCTTATATATTGTCAAAAGCATTTTTTTAAATCGAGATTTGTTGAACAGTCATAACACGTGGGTTTGATGAGAAAGCACGGTCCTTTTCACAAGCAAATTGATCTCCCATCACCTCTTCAAGAAAAAAAAAAAAAATGAACCATCTGAAAGTAGCACATAATGGGATCAAGAGCCAAGAATGGCTTGTAGTAAACTGACACCAGTTGAGATTGCAGAGGTTGACAAACCTCAACAGCCAAGCATGTACAAAGAGACAAAAAGCTAAAAAAGCTTTAGTTTATGCACCCACGGTAATCAGGCTCTCCAATTACTTTGGAGAGATCAAAACATCATCAAAATAGGGTCTCTACAATGATTTCCATTGCCAGTTACTCCAAGGGAATTTGAACATCCAATTCTTCACGAGATTCCATCAGAAAAACCTCTTCAAAACTAAATCTTTGAAGCTAAATGTGAAAAAGTTATTTCCCACCCCCAATTTTTTCCACAATGGACAAGTCAATATCTTACAAAAATCTGTTAATTAAACCAAGAGGAGCACATGACTAATCTGAGTAATCACATGATGTTTTGCCACAGCCTTCATCCTTCCTCATCCGACTCTTCACCCTCCCCATTTATCCCCACTCACCACATCATATCTAATATTAGACTAAGCTTTTCAGAGCAGGCACATTTTTTAGTTCTGTATTGTAAAGTACCTCACACTTTCAGATAAAGTAAAATAAAATGTATGATGTGGATCAAATTCCTATGTGCAGTCCAAAGCCACACCAGACGGGGTCTTTAGGACCGTCCCTCGTTCTGACTGATGACTATTTTAGTCCTTTTATATACACCCCCTTTACCCACCTACATAAGTACCAAGATTAGTGTAAATCTCCCTTCTTCCACAAGGATGAGCAGGTTACCTCTTAGAGGCAGAGAATACTTTGCTTTTATTTACATACCACATTTCATGAGAGGTTGACAAAGTGCTTCACATAGATGAGTTTTAGCACCATTTTAGAATTGCAGAAACAGGCACAGGGAAGTTAAGGAACTAGCCCAGGGGTCGGCAACCTTTCAGAAGCAGTGTGCCAAGTCTTCATTTATTCACTCTAATTTAAGGTTTCGTGTGCCAGTAATACATTTTAAGGTTTTTAGAAGGTCTCTTTCTATAAGTCTATAACTAAACTATTGTTGTATGTATAGTAAATAAGGTTTTTAAAAAGTTTAAGAAGCTTCATTTAAAATTAAATTAAAATGCAGAGCCCCCCGGACCAGTGGCCAGGACCCGAGCAGTGAGAGTGCCACTGAAAATCAGCTTGCATGACGCCTTCAGCACACGTGCCATAGGTTGCCTACCCCTGAACTAGCCCAAAAGTATGTGCTGAGTCAGTGGCCAAGTAAAGGAGCAGAATTCAAGGCTCCTGAATCCCAGTCCCTTCCTCTAACTCAGTCAGAAAAAAGTCTATTCATCCACCCATCTGGAAAAAGCAGATATTTTTCCCCCCATAATCACCAGATTATGTCTGCTATTCATTTGGGCTGGCAAATTTTCAAAAGCAGTAGTGAATGATGCCAAACCTGTTTGTAAACACAGACAGTGAAGAGTGCTCCTGCAGCAAGAGACTAAACTTCTCCTCCCCCCACCCAAAGGTATGCAAAGCACAATTTGAAGTGCTAGAAAGGCAGTACAGTCTAGTGGTTAGAGCACAAGACTGTCAGACAACATGGATTCTATTCCTCATTTAACCACTGACATTATGGGCAGCACTGCTAAGTGATTTAACCTCTGTGACTCAGTTTCTCCATACAGAAAGTAAGGATAATATTCCCCCCCCTTTATACATTTATGAGCTTTGGGGTGAAAATATTTAGCGTATGTAGTAACATTTAATACTCGTCTAGCACCTTCCATCTGAGGAGGCCAAAGCACTTTACAAACATTAAACTCCATGATACCAGTTCCTGGGAGTTAGGAATGTTAAGTATCCCCATTTTACAGGCTGGAAAATTAAGGCAGAGGATAAGTGATTTTTTCCAAGATCAAACACCAAGACAGAGGCAGAGTCAGGATTAGAATCCAGACCACTTCACTCCCAGTCCCAAAGTGTAATCATTAGATGTTGCTTAGTTTAAAATGCTGTACAAAAAGTTTTAAGAGGCCTAACACCATGAAACCCACTGTCTGCTTATTGTAATATTTATGTAAGGTGCAACCATTTGGTCTGATGCTTATAGACACTTACTTTCTACCTGACCACCGTCTGTGTGAGGTTTGCTTTTTGGTTCCTGGCTCCCAGCCTTTGCATCATCATCATCATCCAGTAGGGGGATATAGTCTGTTTTACCCACTGTTTCTCCAACCACATCATCAAATTTCTCTGCTTCCAGGGTGGCAATGAAGTCTCGTTTCACTTCTTCCTCAATTTCTGCTGGTGGTTCTGTCAGAGCATCCGCAAGACTGAGATTGTGATCAAAGTCAGCCATGCTTTAGCACCTCTGTAACCTGAAGAATGAGAAAGATCATATTTTTAGTAAGAGATCTACTACTACTAGGAGATTGATGCTGGCAGCTGTGTTTACCTGCCTTCACGGTGTTGAAATTCCCAGATGCCCAGAAAACAAAATTAAAGACAACACAGTTCTCCTGAATCAAGTGGTTGTACTGTATGATCCACATTGAACTTCATGTAGTGTTTGCAATCAGATCATAAAACAAAAACTACTAGATGGCTAGCAACTAAGAATTAGCCTTACATTTTGTTCTCTTGTGTCTCCTCCAGAGCCGAGAGTTAATTCAGTATCCTCAGCAGCAGAAAACCAACTGACACAAGGCAATCTAGTTCCTGGGCAGGACTCCACCTAGCCTCCCCTATGGAGATTATGTTTTACATAATCTCTGGTGTATACCTTAAACCTCAGCGTTGCTTTTCATCTCTTCCACACAGAGGTTCTGCAGCATGCTGCTGTCCTCAGCAGACCTGGCTAGTAGCAGTAAACTTTCGCCTTCCCAGCATTTATGTTGGAAGGCAAAGCGCTAATAAATTAAATGCTAAAAATCTCAATGCTCCTAGTTTAATGACTCAATAAGGTAATTGATTTTCCAATCCTTTCCCCTTATGTAGATCAGTGTTCAATGTAGCTCTCTGAGACTCAGCAGACAACCTATATTAATCAACCCACCCGATTACTGCAGAAGCTCTTTGGGTACACAGCAAAGATCTCTTTGTGGGGTGGATTCCTGGATATTAAAAGAGATTAAAAGAGAATGCACCAATGAGAGGCAAGGGGGAAAAAGTTGAGCTTTATTGTTCAACAGTATCTTCAAATGCTGTTTTTTCCAGACTAATTTTTAGACTGTTCTGTACTACAGAAGTATTGAAAGTCCCATTCATATGCCCTGTCCATCCAAAGAACGTCTTCAAGCATGGCCAGAAATAAAAACATACCACAGGGGTATCTAAATGGGGACATTTCAAACCCCATAATACATTCAATTAAGTTTACTTCAACTTTTTAACCATTTACTGTTAAGTACTGAATCCAGATTAGCTTCAGATAGATTTGCTCCACATTTAGAAGCACGGATAATCTGTGCAAAAAGTTGCTGCTCTTTTAAAGATTTAGTTCTCCCTTTTTAAAAAATCCAGTAAGCTATTTTTTTTTTTTTAAAAAGCAGATATAAAAGACAAAAATGAGGAAGGGAAAAATGGAAAAGGAAAAATGAGTACAAGTGTAACAACAAAGGTAGAGTTCAACCACCGCATTTACTCAACATATAAAATTTATTATAAAGTTCATATGCCTAAGCAATATAAGGTCATTATGCATTCTGTCAGACAAGACCCATTATGGCTGACTAAAATGGTACTTATATCAGTCAATATTGTAACAACTCTGTGGCCACATAGGACTTAAGAATTGTCACTATGCTGCTCACCATAGTTTTAAGGCAACAGCATAACCCAGATCCTCCTGCACCAAAAGTGTATATGGCTTCTGACACACAGAAATCCTGACTCCAGCCAGTGGAGTGCAGTGTTACAGATACTTCAGTATAGTCCCATGTTTTCAAGAGACTGCTATTTACCCAATTATGTTCAAGCAGGCACTGGAAAGTTTGAAGATTTTAGCCAAAATATTCACCTTTATATAATAGTACCCCTTTTCCAGCATTTGGCTGTTCAAGGAGAAGTAGTGATCTTTTAAGTGTACAAAGCTTTAATAGCTATTTTTTATAAAGCTGAAAGCCTTTCAACTTCAGATTTTTGTTTTCTTTTAGCTCCCAGTCCCTTGCCTACTGTCACAATGGACAGTGAAAAAAATTGAGGAACAAGATTTGGTCCAGGTCCCATGTTTAAAGGCTTACGGCATTTAACTATTTGTGGTCAAGTTTTCAGAAGCACCTAATGGAACTTAAGATCCTAAGCATACTATGTCACTTATGAAAAGTTTACTGTGGTATTGGTCCCAGCCCTGATAGGTAACAAGATAGCAGACCTTAAAGTGATGTAATTTCAGCCACCACCTTGCTTTATTTCTACTTCAGCAGACACTTGAGGTTAGCTGCCACTGTCTCAGGAAAAGTTAGACCTATAAACAAACACTTTAATCCTTTCATTTGAAAGCCGACATGAAGCACTGGTTTTCTGACACTATAATCTTTAAGTAGCAATTTAAGGGATAGCCATTACTAAAATCATGTCACAAAACTGAAGTAACAGAAGCAAAATTATAGTCGGAAAGTAGTTATAAAGTCCAATACCCTGCAGCAGAGTTAAGGACCATAAGGAATGTTTAAAAGTATATTATGAATAAAACAAAACAAAAATCAAAACAATTACACGTGTACCCCGATATAACGCAACCCGATATAACACGAATTCGGATATAATGCGGTAAAGCAGTGCTCGGGGGGGGGGGTGTCACACTCCGGCGGATCAAAGCAAGTTCTATATAACGCGGTAAGATTTTTTGGCTCCCGAGGACAGCGTTATATCGGGGTAGAGGCGTGTATTAGTCCACTCCTAGATGGAAATGGTAGAATTGTCAATAATGCAGAAAAGCCAAGTGTTTAATAAATATTTCTGTTCTGTGTTTAGGAAAAATCAGATATAGACCTATCATGATGATGAAACACTTTCCTTTCTAAGAGGAGGATATTAAAGAGCAGCTGCTAAAGTTGGACATTTTTAAGTCAACAGGTCCAGATAGCCTGCATTCTAGAGTTTTAAGAGAGCTGGCTGAAGAGTTTGCTGGACGATTAATGTTGGTTCTAACTCTTGGAACACTGGGAGAGTTCCAGAAGATGGGAAGAAATCTAACGTTGTGGCAATATTTAAAAAGAATAAACAGGATGACTGAGGTAACTAAAGACCAGTCAGCCAGATACTGATCCCTGGCAAGATAATGGTGTGATGCTCTGTACCTTGGGGGGGGAACCCTACACCGCCATGTTCATCTTTATAAAATGGATTGTGTGGCATCCAATGCAGTTTGTCATGTTGGGTGTCTTCGGAAGGCTCATGATTCACTGAGCATGGTTGTTATAATGATGTTATAGTAATTGTCAACTAATGCTATAGGTTATAAATTTCATGTATGTAGTTATGAGGCTGAAAATATATCCTCATGGCTTAAAATAAACCCAGGCAAAAACTCTCCAAGAGCAGAGAGGCAGTTCACACCTCATCAGGGCAGGTATGGGACAAACCCAGCCCAGCCTCACAGGAACAAAGGACGCTGGCCTAGGCAGCAACAAAAGAATCTGTTAGACTCTCGAGGGAGTCACCCCCCTTCCCTTGGTCAGCTTGGAACTGTGATGAGGTAGTGCTCACCTGACTCTGATAGGGGAGCCAAGAGGGAAGAAAGGACATGATAAAAGGGAGAGACATCTATAGACATCATCAACAGAACATGGCAGTTTCAGAGTTCAGGAGCTGCTGCTGATCACAGGTGTGGCTGGTAAGTGCCACCTGTTACTAAAGTTGCCCACTTTCCATTATAAGACCCTGTTTTCAGTTGCTTATAAAACTTTGCCAAATGAACCATCTGGACTGATATTTTATGTTCTGGGTTTCTGCCTCAGGCTTTTAATTTCAGCCAAACTGGTTCAGCCATTTCTGAGAATGAAGTTAGGGAAAAGTAACCATCATTACTTGTGCAGTAATGATGGTTCTTCGAGATGTGTCCCCCGATGGGTGCTCCGTGACCCACCCACCTCCCCTCTACTTCGCAGCTCTTGTCAAGGACTTTGTGGTAGAGAAGGAACTGAGGGGGGTTTGCCCACGCAGCACTGGTTAGCCTCGTGGCAGAGCATGAGGGCAGGGACAGCGCATGTGCAGGCTGAACGGACACTGCTACCAAAGTTCTCCGATCAGCAGCACAGGGACGCAAATGCACCTACAGTGGAGCACCCATAGGAACACTACTTGAATAAGAAATAAATTTTACCCATGTTAAAAAGTTCTGGCAACCCTTTGATAACCTCTAGCGCCCACATGCTTTGGAGTAGGGACTTGAAATTTGGCAGAGGTAGTCTTTTGCCAACCCAGTGAACATCTGCCCAAATTTGGCCAAGTTATAAGCCTGTGAAAGAAATCGCAGTTCACACATGATCAGTTGAAACTTTGATTCTAGCAGCTAAAATTTCAGAAGATTCTGTCCTCAGTAAGCATGCTCAAACCTCTCACAGCTCCTAGTGCTGACCAGATTGCACATGTGCCATCCCCACAGAGCAGGCTCTTCAGCCCAAGGCTTCAGGGTCAAAGCCAGTCTTTCCCTGTAATGGTTGCTCCAAGCAGTTCCAAGCCAGGATGGGGCTGGGCACTGGAACTGAGAACAGGGAGCCTGTTTCTCCTGTGCTCTCAGTGACTCCTCTTCTGCTATTCAGGCAATGTGGAAGAACCACTACATGATCTGAATGCAGGAGGTCAGGAATAGATTGGGACACAAGGTCTGGAGCGGGATTGAGAAAGGAGACTTTGGTCAATTTGGAAATGCGGTGAGGTAATGCTCACCTGACTCTGAAGTGTGTGGGGGGGAAGGGGGGGAGAGGGCAAAGCCAAGAGGGAAGAAAGGACATGATAAAAGGGGGAGACATTTGCCATGCTCTCTCTCTCTCCACGTCCATCTACAGACACCACACCAAGTGACTGAAGCACTAATCAAAGTGGAGAGCCTGCCTGAAGAGCAACCAGCCAGCCTGTGGTGAGAAGCATCTAAGTTTGTAAGGGCACTGAAAGTGTTAAGACCAGCTTAGAATGCGTTTTGCTTTTATTTCATTTGACCAAATCTGACTTATGTTTTGACTTATAATCACTTAAAATCTATCTTTATAGTTAATAAATTTGTTTGTTTATTCTACCTGAAACAGTATGTTTGGTTTGAAGTGTGTCAGAGGCTCCCCTTAGGATAACAAGCCTGATACCTATCAATTTCTTTGTTAAATTGACGAACTCATATACGCTTGCAGTGTCCAGCAGGCATAACTGGGCACTGCAAGACGGAGGTTCCTAGGGTTGTGTCTGGGACTGGAGATATTGGCTAGTGTCATTCGGTTGCACAACCCAAGGATCAGCTTACATGCCAGAGGCTCTGCGTGAACAGCCCAGGAGTGGGGGTTCTCACAGCAGAGCAGGGTAAGACTGGCTCCCAGAGTCAAGGATTGGAGTGACCTAGCAGATCACCGGTTCAGATAACATCAGAGGGGAACGTCACAAATGGACTGGCTGATATGGGACTTGATTAATAAAAAATTAAAGGAGGGGTACTGTCATTAATGCAAATCAGCATGGGTTTATGGAAATCCTGTCAAATTAACTTGATATCTTCTTTTCAATGAGATTACAAGTTTAGTTGATAAAAATAATAATAATGATAGAATATATTTAGACTTCTGTAGTCATTTGCCTTGGTACCACACATTTTGATTAAGAAACTAGAATGATACAAAATCAACATGGAACTCTCATTAAATGGATTAAAAACTGACTAAATTACAGGTCTCAAAATGTAACTGTCAACAGGGAATTATTTTCCAGCAGGTATGTTTCCAGTGGGTCCTGCAGAGATTGGTTCTTGGCCCTATTTAACATTTTTATCAATGACCTGGAAGAAAACAAAATCACCACTGAAAGTTTGCGGATGACACAAACTGTGGGAGTGGTAAATAATAAAGAGGCCAGGTTACTGTCGGAGTGATCTGGATCGTTTGATAAGCTAGGCGCAAGGCAACAATCTGTATTTTAATATGGCCAAATGTAAATGTATACATCTAGGAACAAAGAATGTAGGCCACATTTACAGGATGGGGGACTCTATCCTGGGAAGCAATGACTCTGTCAAGGAGGAGTAGAGAGGTTATATTATCTCTGTATTTAGCACTGGCATGACCATTATTGGAACACTGCATCCAGTTCTAGTAACCATAGTTCAAGAAGGATGCTAATAAATTGGAGAGGGTTCAGAGAAGAGTCACAAGAATGATTAAAAGATTAGAAAACATGCTTTGTGGTGGTAGACTCATAAAACCATAAGGTCAGAAGGGACCACAAGGGTCATCTAGTCTAACCCACTGCCAAGATGCAGAATTTGTTGCGTCTAACCATGCAAGACAGATGGCTACCCAGCCTGCCTTTGAAAACCTCTGGTGAAGGAGTTTCCACAACCTCCCTAGGCAGCCTGTTCCATTGTCCTACTGTACTTACAGTTAGGAAGTTCTTCCCAAAATTTAATCTAAATCTGCTACCCTGTAGTTTGAACCCACTGCCTCTTATCCTGCTCTCTGTGGCCAGACAGATCAGCTTTTCTCCATCTTTTTTATGGCAGCCTTTCAAGTATTTGAAGACTGCTATCATGTCCCCCCTTAATCTCCTCTTTTCCAAACGAAACATACCGAGTCCCTTCAGCCTTTGTTCTTTCCATCCCCCTTTGATCATCTTTGTCGCTCGCCTCTGGATCCTTTCCAGTTTCTCTATGGCCTTTCTATACATTGGTGACCAAAACAGGACACAGTACTCTAGCTGAGGCCTAACCAGCGCCAAGTAGAGTGGTCCAATCACCTCCCGTGCCTTGCACGCTATGCCTCTTATTGCAACCTAAAATTGCATTTGCTTTTTTTGCAACAGCATCAAATTGTTGACTCATGTTGAGGTTGTGATCTACCACAACTCCCAGATCCTGCTCAGCAGTGTTGCTGCCAAGCCAGTTATCCCCCATTCTGTATTTGTCACTTGGCTTTTCTTACATTTGTCTTTGTTGAATTTCATTTTGTTGTCTATAGTCCAGTTCTCCAATTTATCAAGATCAATTTGAATTTTAGCTCTATCCTTCAAAATGTTGGCAACCCCCGCCACCCCCGCTGTGTCTCATCTGCAAATTTGATCAGTATGCTCTCTATTCCTACATCCAGATCATTAATAAAGATGTTAAACAACACCGGTCCAAGAACAGATCCCTGTGGAACCCCACTTGAGTCCTCCTTCCAAACTGACATAATTCAATTAATAGCTATTCTTTGTTTGCGGTTGTTTGCGTAATACTATTAAGTGGATACGTAATTGGTATTTCCGCTGAGCCCACATTTCTCCAGCTTACTTATCAGAATGTCATGTGGGGCTGTGTCAAAAGCCTTGCTAAAGTCCACGTATATTATGTCCACAGCATTCCCCCTATCCACCAAACCAGTTACCCTGTCAAAGAGGAAAATCAAGTTGGTTTGGCATAATTTGTTCTTAGTGAATCCATGCTGGCTGCTGGTGATGACCCCTTCATCCTCCAGGTATTCACAAATTGAATGTTTTAGACATTGCTCTAGTTACTAGAGTCTAGTAGCTTCCCAGGTATCAAGGTCAGGCTGACTGGTCTATAGTTCCCCAGCTTATCCTTTTTCCCCTTTTTAAAGATGGACACTATGTTAACCCTTCTCCAGTCTTCCAGCACCTCTCCTGTCATCCATGAATGGCTCCAAGATTCTTCAGCTAATTCCTTCAGCACCCTGGGGTGAATAGCATCAGGCCCTGCTGACTTGAATTCATTCAAATTAGTCAGAGGATCTCTGAGGTGTTCTTATCCTGATCTGCATCTCTTCCCCTTTATTGTCTATGGTAACTTTACCAGTCATCCAGTCACATATCTTTTGTGACAAGACTGAAACAAAGTAGGCATTGAGCAGTTCTGCCTTCCTATCACCTTCCATTACCAGCTTACCTTCCTTCATTGAGCAGCGGACCCTCACTGTCCCTGATCTTTCGTTTTTGGTAGACAGAAGGAGCTCAATCTATTTAAAGAGAAGATTAAGGGTTCAGAGTCTATAAGTAGCTATATGGGGAACAAAAATTTGATAATGGGCTCTTCAATCTAGCAAACCAAAATACAATGGTTGGAAGCTGACCCTAGAAAAATTCAGACTAGAAATAAGGCGCATTTTAACAGTGAGAGTAATTAAGCACTGGAACAATATACCAAGGGCTGTGGCAGATTCTTCATCACTGGCAATTTTTAAATCATGATTGGATGTTTTCCTAACATATAGGCTCTAGTTCAAACAGCAATTATTTCATGGAAGTTCTATGGCTTGTGTTATGCAGGTGGTCAGATTAGATGAGTTGTTTTCAACGTATGGTCTGCGGACCCATGGGGGTCCACAGACCATGTCTAAGATTTCCAAAAGGGTCCACACCTCCATTTGAAACTTTTTAGGGGTCCACAAATGAAAAAAGGGTGAAACCCACTGGACTAGATGATCACAGAGATCCAATCTGGCCTTACAATCTATGAATGACAGAATTGGGGCTAGAAATGCACTCTATTTACAGATGGAAACCTGATTCCTGGCATTTGTTTGTAACCATGACCGTTCACAAAGTATACCTCATAGGAGTCACAGACTTTTCATTCCAGTAATACTATCTTCTATTCCAGATCAATGCCAATGCAACAAGTCCCAAGACTCGTAATTTCATTTTGTGAATAACCATCAATTTGAACAATTATTTATAGACCAGTCCCAAAAAGGGCTCAGCCCTCTGTTTTTACACACTTCCATGTGTTCATGACCACACAGTCCTCTGAGTACACACTGCAATCAACTGTTTATCACAATACTAAAATATTTCCACCAGCTTGCAGTTTTCATTCAGCCAGTGAAGACATCGGCATCCTTTTTATTATTTGTATTAGTCTCAAAGTCTTGAGTTATTTGTTAGCAGAACTTCCTGTCAGCAGCAGAGTTTAGAACTGCCCAGAATAGTAAATCATGGCCATCCTCCTACTCAGATGGAAACTATTACTGACTTGAAATATAGGCCCTACTAACATTCATCTGCCCTTCTATAATAAAGGCTGAGTAAGCATCTAAAGCCAACTCCAGATGGCCTGCAAACCAATGTGTCCCCATATCTGTTGGATTGTAAGAGCAGCCTCGGTTTATGTCCAATCCAAACATTTCAGAAACAGTTAAGCAGCCATTGTTCCGTGGAAATATTTTCTGTTGCTTTCCTTCAAAGCCTGCCTAGTCACACACTCGCCAGAATGATAACTATTTACACTACTGAGCCACCACAATAGAACAGCATCTAATCAGAGGCAGAAGCTGCAGCATAGGTGGTGCTTAGAGAAGCAACTGTTTATAATGCTTAGGGCATCATCTGGGATGGTCCCGTCTAGACTAAGTTCTAGCGATATTGCATCAAAAAAGATTGCATGATCCTCATTTGCAAAAGAATGGATGGATTGGGTCAACCTAATATCCATTAAATAGGATGGAGGATTTAGCACATTCAAACCTATACAGCAAGTGAGGCATTACAGAAACTGACTTTCTGTACTCTTATGGGAAGTAAATATCCTGATGTTTAATTTCATAAGTTATGTGGTAGCTATGCAACATCAGCACAACTAACTGGAAGACTTAAGTCATGTTATTGGAACTTAATCTAAAATTTATCTCTAATGGAGTCTCTGAAGGCATAGCAAATTGGCAGACTGATGTGCCAGCACAAAACTATCCTGTGGCAATGGGCAAACCTCAAGTGGTTCTGAGGATCTCAGCCTACTTCCCAGCCAAGAAAGAATCTTGAAATTCACTTCAGAGGTTTACTTCCTCAGTTAACTCAGGAGATGGCTTCAGAGTGACAGGTGACACCATCCCCCTTGCCCTAGGAGCACAGCAGTAGCACAAACAGCACTCATTCCTGCTCAGCCTTTCCCCAGCCCTTACTGTTACATGCTCCTTTCTCCCACTTAAGGCAGCATTCCTCAAAGGTACAAAGCAGGTTAGCACAACTACTAAAAACTACAGAAGACCTACATGTATAGGTGTTATTTACACCTTTGTAAGTGCCCCTCATACCAGCGAACTCTGTCTCATGCAGGGAGAAATAGAAAGCATTACTCACAGATGCTGCAGTCCATCATTTTCAGGTTTCTAGGATACTCCATCCCATCCTGACAGATGATGACCTAGCCTCAGTTATTCACGCTTTTGTCACTTCTGGGAAGGACTACAGCAATGTGATATACCTGGGCATGAAGCCTTCAAACACTTCGGAAACTTCAACTAGTACAGAACACTGCAGTGCATCTCCTCAGCAACCCAGGCTACCGTGACCACATCAAATCTGTCTTCCACTCTGTACACTTGTTTCCCACAAAATTTCTAATCAAGGTCTCAGTCTTTATCTTCAAGGCACTTCACGGCCTGGCCCAGGATATCTAAAAGATTGCCTAAAGCTCCAGGATGAAGAAACTGGTCGACAGTTATACTCTGGCACAATGAACTCTTTATAATAAGGGCATATCTCATCTGTAGTACAGGAGACAGCGCTTTCTCAAGCCTGACAGACTGTGGAATGAACCCCCCCAGGAACTAAAGACCATCACAAACCTTAACACCTTCTGCTCCAAGTGCATGGCATATTTCTTTGACTTTGCCTTCTCACAAAGACATAGCAACATATATATTTTTAAAAAAACATAAAACCCTACCAAAACATGACATTTCACTGCACACACTTCTCTCCCGGGGGAGAGGATGAGAGTACAAACAACATGTGACTGATGTGTAGTCACATTGCTTATCACACTACTGGAAGGCACTCAGATTTAAAAATTGTATTAAGATGATGTTTAAAAAATAGTGAACAGTACAGAGTTTAAGCATAGAAGTTTCTGGTTATCAGGGAATAACGTACAGATTATCGAGGGTGCGAAGTTCGGTTTAAGATCAGGTCTCGTAAGGAATACATAATCTGCAATATCCCCGATTGGGGGTAAAAGGTTGATGGGTCAAAGTACAGACGTTGAGATATGAGGGTATGATGTTCATATAATGGCTATGTTCAGGTGTGGAGTATAATGAGTGGATATGATGATGAGGATGGACTAATTGATGAGTGTGGTATAAGAATCTATGTAGAATAGAAAATAGAATATATGTCCTGCACGCTGCACATTCCCTCTGTCTGTGTAACCCCTTGCCAGCCTGTGAGCTTTTCACTGATTCACCCTTGGTAGCCTCTCCCTGCTCAGCCCCCTAGGGTCTTTGGGGTTTTACATCTCCTTTGATCCCAGACTAAGCCTTGGGAAAAGTAAACCATTCTAGCCTAGATGGACTGAGATAGTTTATCTCCCACTGATGACACAGCCGTTATCTTAGCTGCTTTGAAGGTGTGTACCTGGGCCTCTTATCTTCGCCATAGTTTCATTTCCTGTGGGTTTTCCCATTTACAGCTTCCTTTAACACAACTCGATAGCAAGTAACCCCTCATAATCAGACAGAGGCTTGCACCATATGTTTCATTAAAAATATATATATATTTTTCAGTTCATCACACCCCAACTCATTTTATTTTGCAACTCACCGAGCTAGAGGAGCAGAGCAGCTGAAGGAAGATTGTCAGTAGAATTGATTCTCGTGTACCATTCCTCTCCAAACTCTCTGTATGCGGAGAGTCTTTATTTAAATTATAATATCACAGTCAGATCAAGACTCAATCCCCTTCCCCATCCACAAACAAGACGATGAAAAGACAGGTGAGACAGAGCAAGGGTTTTCAGAAGGCATTTTTATGGGCACTATATAGTAGGCAGACTATTTACATCTTATGTTGAATACATATGTTTTCTGTGCACAGAAACTTGCCTCCTACAGATTTTGGCAAAGGAAATATTCTTCTTAGGGAAACAGACTATATATTACAAACACCACCCTCTGTCAGCCATGTAATGCAGACAGCAGACTGCCTGCTGAAGTCTGATCCTTGTAGGAATCCACACTGTCTCCAGCTATGACAGACACTGGAAGTGAGCTTTTCACAACCATCCAGATCACTGCTTTGAAATACAGCAGCTTTAGAAAGGATTCACTGTTCTTATGATTTGTAGCAAATGAACTTTACCCCTAGACTAGAATGGGAGAAGATCTGACGTGGGAAGCTAGTGATGGTACTTGGATTTGCTAGTATTTACACTCCCCAGACCTCGCCGAGCATGAACTTTATTTTACTCTCTCCTGTCCATCAAGGGATTCAATTAAGAAGCTCTTCCTAAGGTCAAACATTTCTTTTGTTAATCTTCTTTGGGCATGTCTACAGATTTCCCCCAATGTGAATTATTTAGGCATAAAGCTGCTGCAGTTAGTATATCACTTGTCTATATGCTTACTTGGCTCCTTGCATCGCCACTGCATATACTCACCAGAACATAAGAACATAACATAAGAAAGGCCGTACCGGGTCAGACCAAAGGTCCATCTAGCCCAGTATCCTGTCCACTGACAGTGGCCAATGCCAGGTGCCCCAGAGGGAGTGAACCTAACAGGCAATGATCAAGTGATCTCTCTCCTGCCATCCATCTCCACCCTCTGACAGACAGAGGCTAGGGACACCATTCCTTACCCGTCCTGGCTAATAGCCAGTAATGGACTTAACCACCATGAATTTATCCAGTTCTCTTTTAAACTCTGTTATAGTCCTAGCCTTCACAACCTCCTCAGGTAAGGAGTTCCACAAGTTGACTGTGCGCTGCGTGAAGAAGAACTTCCTTTTATTTGTTTTAAACCTGCACAAGAAGTGCTTGTTTTGATGCACAGTGCAGTGCACTATGGGTAGGTAATTCCAGTCTGCAACTTGCCACCATTCAGTACACTGTCTTTTGGGAAGTTTGCATAATGGGACAGAAATGAGTCATGCTGGGATGACTGAGACTGCAGAGTTAAGTTCCCATCATACTACTTTCTCAACCCCATAATGCCATCTTTACCCTATAATTTTTACTCCTATTTTGAAAATCCCACAAACACATGAGGGACTTGTCACTGTCCATCATTTCTGACAGAAGCATGGAGCCTGCACACCTCTGCACTATTGTCATGAGCATTGCAAGCACAGTTCACATGATCCTCCAGTATTTGCAGAGCCACAGGGAATGTGATGATTTCCTGAAGGGCAGATTGCTGTGGGACACAGTGAGAACTAATTCAAGGTTGTTGGTGGCGTTCACAGAGCAGCTGTTGGGCCCGAGAAACAAGCACTGACTGCTGGTTTCACAGCATAATGCAGGATTGGGAAGACTAGCAGTGGCTGCAGAACTTTCAGATGTGCAAGGCCACATTCCTGGATCTGTGTGCTGAGCTCACACCTCCAGCACAAGGACACCAGAATAAGAGCCGCACTGATAGCGGAGAAGTGAGTGGCGATCACACTGTGGAAACTTGCAATGCTGGATTGCTACCAGTCAATGAGAAATCATTTAGTTGGAGTTGTAAAATTGATTGTGGGGGCCATTGTCATGCAAGTTTTCCGGGCCATTAGCGGTCTCCTTACACAAAGGACTGTGACTCTCGACAATGTGCAGGACCATAGTGGGTGGATTTTCAGAAATGGGGTTCCTGAGCGGTGGAGAGATAAACGGCACACACATCCCTATTTTGGCACCAGACCACTTTGCTACAAAGTACATCAAGAGAAAGGCTACTGTCCTACGATGATGCTTGTGGATCACCGGGGTTGCTTCACCGACATCAGTGTTGGATGGTAAAGGAAGGTGAATGACACTCATCTTTAACACTGGACAGTACAGAAAGCTACAAGTAGGGACTTTATTTCCCAATCAGTAGATTACTGATGTTGAAATGCCAGTAGCAATTCTGGGGGACCCAGTCTACCCCTTACTCCTATAGCTCATGAAGCCATACACCAGCCACTCGATAGCACCAAAGAAGGATTCAACTACCAGATCAAAGCTGCAGAATGACAGTTGAATGTGCCTTTGGTAGACTGAAGGGGCGCTGACATTGTTTACTCACAAGACTGCATCTCAGGGAGAAAAATATCTCAATGCTTGTAGCTGTCTGATGTGTCCTGCATAATATCTGGGAAGCTAAAGGGGAAAGCCGGACGTCAGGTTGGAGGACAGAGGTGGAGCAGCTGTCTGCTGAGTTTGAACAGCCAGACACAAAAGAGCTCAACACAGAGCTATACGGCTCAGAGAGGCTTTGAAAGAGCACTTTAACAGTGAGCCACAGTAATGCATAGTGGTGTACCGTACTCCACCAGGCCCTGCAGTTTTGGGGCCTGTTAGGAATTGTCTATTGCGTAGTACACATCTATGAATATAACACTGACAATTAACTTAATTTTCTGGTGCTTGCTGTATATTTATGACCACACTTTCTCCCCCCCCCCCCACTGATCCTATGAGTCATGTCATACTGTACAATAACAACTAAGTGGTGTTTTCACTACTGCTAGGCGTTCTGCAGCATATGTTGGGAACTAATGAAGATTATTTTCCAAATAATAGTTTTATTGAATAACCAAAAATTCAAAAATAATTCTGTGCATGTTAAAAGCAAATCCATAAATTTATTAAGCTAATAATGTAACAGAGCTTAGAGTAGGGGAAGAAATATTCATGTCCACGCTAGCTACACATACAGCAACCATGGTTCTCAGAGGTTAGTATATCTGTGGTTGTCCTTAATGTCCCCCTGATACCACATGGAATGTGATTGTAGGGAGCTGCTATACTGGAGTTTTCCATGGACTGCAAAGGGAGGCAAGACTGGGATTGTTGAACCTGTAGGTCTACAACAGTCTGCAGCATCTGTGTTTGCTGCCGGAGAAGCCCGATTACATCCTGATGCATCTCCTTCTCCTTTTCTTGCTGGGACCCCTCAGCCTGTCTCCTGTCTGTTCTCTCTCTCTCTCTCTCTCTCAAGGCTACTTGCAAAACTCATCTTCCAGCCCGTGTTCACAGTCTGATGTAGCACTGGCTTGCAGGAGCTCACTGAACATATCTCGAGACCTCTTCTTTCTTCTCCTTCCCTGGCTCAAGGTTTCTGTGGTATGGAGGGGGAACTTCAAGGCCACAGCGGCAGCTGCTACAGATAAAACACAGAGGTACCATTGTCACTATACTCACAACAGAATGTGAAAGTCAAAATTAAGAACTCTCCCCTTCCCTTACTTCCCCTAAAGTGTTAAACAAGACATGTTTACTAACACTTCTGCTTCGGAGTGTGGCCCACCAGGGGTGAGGGAAATGAGGAGGGAATTACTCGACTGCATGACGCTATGAGTACAGAGCAACGGCACTAAATCCTGGCACCATTTTCCACAGACAGTGGCAATTGCAGCAGATATCTCACTCCTGAGTAACAAAGGCACAGAGCACAGCTGCTGCTGGCATCCCTAAGCCACCTGGGCCCATATGCTGTTAGCCATAATGCCTGCAAAAGTTATGTTCAACTGGCATGAGATATAGCTGCTGATATAGCTCATCTTAATTAATTAGCCTCTTAGAGTTGATATGGCTACTTCCACCTTTTCATGTTCTGTATGTATATATATCTCCTTACTATATGTTCCATTCTATGCATCTGAAGAAGTGAGCTGTAGCCCACGAAAGCTTATGCTCAAATAAATTTGTTAGTCTCTAAGGCCTGGTCTACACTACGGGATTAATTCGGATTTAGCAGCGTTAATCCGAATTAACCCTTCACCCGTCCACACTACAGAGCCAGTTAATTCGAATTAAAGGGCCCTTTAAATCGATTTCTGTACTCCACCTCGACGAACGGAGTAGAGCCTAAATCGATTTTGTTAATTCGAATTAGGGTTAGTGTGGCCGCACACCACCGAATTACTGTGTTTAAATTAATGGGGTAGTGTGGCCGCACACCACCGAATTAATATGGTTAAAAACCGAATTAAGGTGCTTAGTGTGGCCGCGCACAATCGAATTTATACAACCTGTTTCCCAAATTCGAATTATCTAAATTCGGATTAATCCTGTAGTGTAGACATACCCTAAGGTGCCACAAGTACTCCTGTTCTTTTCGCATGAGATAGTGTCCTACCACGGGAGGAAGAAATACGGCTGCCATCCCTAGAAACCTTCAGGAGAGCATTGCAGAGTACCTCCATGGCATTTTCATCAAGATCTCTCAGGAGGATTCAAGGGACATCCCTATGCACAAACTTCTCCATGTACCCCCTCTCCCCCATCTAACTCTAAAGGAGAATGAAAAGCAGATACTCTACCTCTCTTTGTTGTATCGCTACCTCTTCTAGTACAAGTAAATTAATGAAAAGTCAATAGCTGTATCATGCTAAGTTGGGGACATCATCACTTTAAGAGCAAATAAATTGACACTTACCCAAGATTCCTTCACCTCCATCAGACTTGCCTTTGGTCAACTGCAAGGACTGACTGGACTGTGATGAAGTCTCAAACAGGTCCTGGCTGATGGCAGAGTTGGATTCCCCCAGTTACATGTCTCATCCTCCTCTTCCACATCCTCGCTGTGACTCAAGCTCCTTGGAGATATCCACGATGGTGTGCAGGGTGGTGGTCTCTGCCATGTACGGCATGCAGCTCTTTGCAAAAGAGGCGGGCCTGCAGCTTGGCACCAGATCAACTGTTGGCCTCCCTAGCTTCTGATATGCCTGCCTCAGTTCCTATGCTTTCATGCAGCATTGCTGCTTATCCGTCTTACCCCTTCTCCTGCATCCTCATGTAATCTGCTCATAGATGTCCACGTTTCTACAGCTGGTCCGTAGCGGTGCTTGCACAGCCTCTTCTCCCCACAGGCCCAGAAGTTCCAATATCTTCTGCATAGGCAAGACCAGAGTGTGTTTCGAGCATTTAGCTAGCATGCTCAGCTGGCCAGTTGCACACAACAGTGGAGGGATGCCAGGTATGCATGCAAAGATGGACAATCTGGAAAAGGCGTGGGGGTGGAGGAGTGCAACTTCTGGTCTCTCTGACCCCTGTGCAGGGGAGTTCACAACTGTGACCAGAGCAATCAGTGTCAGACATTCTGGGACAGCTGCTGGAGGACTGGTAGGGTCAACATAGGTAACACAGTCTGCATTTGCGCTGCATCAACCTCAGTACCTTGACAAGGGCTAAACAGCACTCAGGAAGGTGGTGTTACTAAGTTGGCTTAATGGAGAGCTTACATCAGTGGGAGGCAAAATTTAAGGATAGACACGTGCACACTCAGATCGACACAAGACTGTTTATGTCTGCTACAAAGTTAGGCTTAGTCCAGGCCTTTTAAGTCGCTGCAGTTCCTGTCCTTTACTCTAGGCTCAGTTTTGACACACTGATGTGATACAACCATTTGTTTTCTTTCAGCGACCCAATCGCCTTTAAAATTAGCATTTAACTACTCACACAGAGTGAAACCTGTGGTTGTAAGAATAGAAACAGCGCTGCCATAGTTCCCATTTCTCCTGTCATAAGTCAGCTTTTCTTAGAATGGGCCACAGCAGGAGAAGTTACCATTGCCTGCTGAAGTATAAGCAAACAGTAAGTCATCCCTCTTTCTCTGCAGCACTCAAAAACCATATCAGTTTTCCCTGAAAAGTGCCTCCAGTTTTGTTTTTTTAAAAGGAAAGGGGTTAAGATATTGAGTACCATTTACACTCCATGCACAGGCAATCCCTATTTATTTATTTCTAGAAAGTATATTAAATATACGACTTACAGCCTACAGTGGGGGGCTTGTCCTATATTACAGACTTATAGTAAGGAATACAGGAATTTGTTTCCCAAAATGCAGGACTTCCTCCGGTTAAGACCCTTAACAAGACAGTTTCAGCTTAGCAGCTGTTAGCACGCATGTATAATTTTGTATAAACACTCATGTTCACAGAAAAGCCCTTCAAAAGGGGTCAATTGAAGTATATTACTCTAGTTCTAACCTTGACAGCATCCTTAAAAACACGAGGCCATTTCATCTGAACACATGTTTTGGCATCTAACAACATAAAAGATTTTGTTCGCATCAGTGATGATAATACTGAATTACTAGATAATTAGATACTGCACAAAGCACACTGAATTGGCTTAAAGCAGAAAAATCTGACATACCAGGCATAATACTTCACTGCTGACTTCAAATGGGCATTCAGGACCGAGCAGGACCCAGATCTAAGTCAGAAGTCATGTCATACAGGATCAGGCCTTCCATGATCACAGCTGAGGACCTGAGTCACCTTCAGCCAATACTGGAACATCCTTGTCACTTAGGTTGTATAAATACCAATAGAGAAGATGCATAACAGACTCCTTTCTCTCATATCCAGAAATCTCTTCCTGAAGAAGTTTGGGTTCTTTACCCAAACTCCCACAACCAAACCAAAGGTCTGCCCACAAGGTCTTGTGCAGTGAGAGTTTGTGCTGTGTCTCTCTGAGATCCTTAGAAAAACTAAACCAGTATTCATATTGCCAATAAAAAGATTTAATTTTAATCATGATAAATCAAGGTGGTTTACATCTGTTCAGTTTATCCAGGAAGTGGGAAACAACTTCAGCATGTTTCTTTCACATCAGCTACTAGCGCAATCCTACAAATTTTAAGAAAGTCAGCACTGAGAACAACCACTGCTATAAGAAAGAAGCTAAAACTTACATGATTTGGATGAAAGATCCACCCACTTCCAGCTATGAGTTGTCATGTGGCGGATACTTTACATTCTTAAAAGAAACAAGGGTGCAGCATGCAAAGGAATCCTAATGCTCCCTCAGTGCAGGAAACTGGAGAACCTGCAGAAGCATGTGGCAATGCAGATATGCTTAGTCCAACTCCATAATATCCTCATTTTTACAAAACCACAGGAAGTAATATGCAACTCTCCACACTATACGTGCTGTATGCATTATACCACTTGGCAGCACTGCATAAGGCACATACAGAGAGATCTCTGTACAGTGGCCCATCTGATCTGATGAATGAGCATCCATAAAACGAGAATAGTAATCCAAAAGGTGAGAAAGCCAGGAAGCCCCTAGATTTTTTTTTTTAAAGGAACTAAATATGATAGAACACCACATTCAACACTAGTAGCATGCAGTAATAAGATTGCCTTAGTGCAAATCTCAGTTCACTTCTACCTCTAATTAGTGCCACACATCAGATTTTAAATCTAATGTTGTAGCTTCTCATTTTATAAATGTGTTTTCATTTAATGAAGTTGTCATTAATCTCGTCAAGGGACTTTCAAAGCAAAAAAAATACAGCTGGAACCACTATTGTTGCCTCATAGCATTACTGCTCAGAACCATTTCCTCCTTACAAATGTCTGATCAGTAGAGCCCTGCGCAGATACAAAATTTGGATCCGCAGCCAATCTGCAAACATTGTCCATGGTTATCCACAGATTTGAATCTGACTGAAGGTTACTAAGGATGCACTGATGTTACCATCTCTTCTGAGAAGTGACTTTGCAGGGTTCCATGTTTGTATCTCAGTGGCTTTCAGATCAAATGTGCTCCGTTTGCAGTGGGAAAAAAATCTTTTTGCTTGTAAGCTAAAAATTCCGTGGGCCAAATTAAACCCTATTGTATTCAGATTATGCTTTCAGTGACACCAGTGTAATCCCATTGCTGTCAAAGCATTTGCACAAGTGTAAATGATTAAATTTACTAAATTTTTACAAACCCAAACAACTGTTGATTCATAATAGAATCTAGTTCCTCCTTCATTATCTATGTTGGTTAAGCAGGGCAAACAGGGTAAAAAAAAAAAGTGTAAAATTTATTTTTGCCATTGAAGTCAGCCAATCTGACTTGACAGAAGCAGCAGATCTGATGAGTAAGAAGATATGAACAGAACCACCACACTCTAAATGCCACAAACTACGCTTGAAATTCTTACTCAGCCACAGATAAGTGGGAGTATGGACCAGGTGAGAAGGGAGATTGGATAGAAAGTGGCTAGAGAGCAGAGCAGCACAGGAACCCACTGCATCTTTAAGAAAAGAAAAGGAGGTCAGCCAGCCAAGGAGCCCAAGTGTTGCTACAGCTTTTTCAGAAGGAGGCAGGAGAAACTGAGGAATCCAGGTGCTGCTACTCGTGTCTTAGAATGCTATAGGGAGCAAAGTGGCAGGAGCCACTGTTTTTGTCAGCATAGAAGGAGAAGCTGGGAATGGGTCACAGGGAATGGATCACTTGATGATTACCTGTTCTGTTCATTATCTCTGGGGCACCTGGCATTGGCCACTGTCAGAAGACAGGATACTGGGCTAGATGGACCTTTGGTCTGACCCAGTATGGCCATTCTTATATTCTTATGCATTCAAGAAAAACTGTCAGTGGAAGATGGAAACCACCACTCCGAGGCCAATAGGTCTAGATAGAAAAAACCATCTGAGAAAAATGAGATCTGGCTGAACAAAACTCAATATTTTTGTAATTAATTATATTAAATACACCATATGCCTTCAAATTTAATTTGAAGCAATAAAAATAAATTCCACTCATTTCAATTTAGTAGGTCCCTTGCAGAAGGTGGGAAGCAGGATCCATCTTTTAAGTGTGGACATCTAAAACAAAGGAGATTATATATCTCCTCCACCTGACCCTGGACATGGGAGAAGACTTCTGTCAAAAGAAAGGAAATAGCATTGGCTAAGACTGGATAACCAACATGCAGAATTTGGCGTTGGCCATCTAGCAGATCTCAATACTGGAGACTTGACACACTGTCCTGAGACAGTCAGTGCTCCTAGGAACTGGACTTTGATGCTTAAACAGGAGAGGACAATTTCTTGAATGTAGTCAGGGAATGAATACTATGACAGTTGTGAATACTACCTACTGAGTCTTATTAGAGAAAGCTTCTAACTTCAAATAAAATAACTAATCTGGAAACATCAGCCATCTGTGGGAGGATTACTGTCATTGATAGTACGTAAAATGATACCTCCTGAAGAGGTTCAATCAGGATAGCATTCTAAGGAGCAGAATGAGGTTACATGGTCTTACTCTATGACCTGTGGAGCTGGAATAAGGTTGATGCCCTAAGGAAACAATGTTGGAATTTATATAAAACTTCTTTTTCTTGAACAAGCTGAAAAACATACTACAGAGACCTCACTTTTCTACTTAGACACACTTATACCTCCAAAATAAAGCGCTCATGGAGGAACTAAAGGCTATGTTTCACTGGTTTAACATGCTAATTGAACTATGGACTTTGCACCAGCCAGTAGGATAAGCTCTATTTGTTGAGTTTTCTGTCAGGGTTCATGAAAGCAATGATTACTTCATACAAGTATTCATTTTAAACCTATCTGGTCCCGGATGGAGGACTGGTCTTGCAACAGACCTTCTCTATAAAAGAGAGACATCTGAAGATCTGATGCTTGGTTAATCGGGCCTCAGAGCCATAGCCTAAACAGTATTGCTGCCATTCACATCCTTATCTTTAGTATTGTCCTGGGGAACAATGAAAAAGGTGGGAACACAAAGCAGGGACTTTGCCCAGCCTTGAAAAATGTCATTCACCACCTCACAGCCCAAGTCCTGACAAAGAGGCTGTAGGTCATTTTCTCTACTGTTTCCAGCTGCAAAGAGGTTGGTCGTTAGATAGGAAATTTTGCTCCACCCAGCACATGAGAATCTCTCTCTCTCTCTCTCTCTGTGTGTGTGTCTCGGGTAGGGCTGATCATGTTCTTCCCAGTTATTATGAAAACCCTATTGACAGTCATGACCAGAACAGGTCTGTTATCAATTGAAGGAACAGTTTTCAGAGACCTCAATGAATCATTGTACTCTAGCTGGCAGATGCTGTACTCTCTTTCTGGCACCCATTCCATGAACTTAATCTGGAAGACCCCTTTAAAAAAAAAAAATCTAATTGCCTGTATTCACCAGGCATGGGAACTGAGAATATACAGGTGGAACTAGATCTCTGCCAAAGGATGAGATGGGAGAGATGGAGAGGGAATAACCAAAACTGCTGCTGGATATGTATTCATATGAACTCTGGGTCACTGCAGCATGCCTGAGAGGGAGCAGAAATCTCAACAGGCTCCAACAAGAACTGGATTTTTGTTTATTACACCACTTGGTTTCCATTATGACTATCAGGGATGAAGTGGGAATTTTTTGTAATATTTTTATGAATCCTATGTGTGCCACAGTTTCCTCGATACTTTGCATTGCTACCCAGTAGGGGTATTAAGTTTGCTCTCAGAACAAACTAAAACATAGGTACTTGTGTCACCTCCCTGTCTGGTGGGAATGAATAGAGTCAATAAGGAACTGTCTGAAAACAAACAGATGAACAAGGAGTCCAGAGACGCAATGCAAGTACCAATGATTCATGGACTGGCACTCTCAGCAGGGAAGCTGAGCAGAGATCTCAGCTCAACAACGAAGGACAGAGGGTTGAGAATAAGAGCTGGCATCTGGAAGAGGCTGGGAGCTCTCTCACCTGAAAAATGACAAAGGAAGAAGTCAGGAGAGAGACAGAGCCTGAAAATGGAGTTCACTACAGCTTGGCTGGTGAACTGCTCTGGACAGACCAGAATGGACTATGTTTTAACCTTTATTTCTCTATGCTAACCTCAGAACTTCCAACATTATCTTTGCTTGTCCCCAATTCTTCCAGGTTAAAAATAGGAAGGGAAGCGGGTTGTACTGTTCCGATCTGAAGTAGATGATGGATGATTTCGTTCTGAGACTGGGAGTAGGACAAAGCTGTTCCTGAAATTCTTTTACAACTCCATAGCATACCCCCTCTGGACAATGTTTAGTGACCTTCTTTTATCAAAGCTATAAGTCAGCTATAGAGTGAAACAATACTTGCCTCTGGAGTGGCCTTCTCATTATTTCAGGTAAAAATCTCCCCCAGTTAGAAATGCTGAATCCCTGACCAGCAAAAATAGACAGATTATTCTTCGATAGTGATACAAGAGTAAGTTTTGACTGGTCCATGCTGAAAAACCTACTGGCGTTATTAAAAAAATGAAGGCTGGGGGACAGTGTGGTAGAAAGACAGAACTGGTGGACTGCCATTGCTGCCTGCCAGTTCTTCCACATCTGGGCAGCTGTCCCTCATCACTCCACAGCCATCTGCTGAGGGGAGGAGAGGCCTGGGAACCAGAAACGGAAGCTGGAAAAAAACCTTGACATGAGGGCATGGTGACCCTCAGCAGTAGTTGGAGACACCAGTCTTGATACTTTCCCAATCTTTTATATGTGGCGAGAAAATCCCCCCCCCCCCCTCTCATACCGCCCTAGGGTTATATAGCTATAGCTTGTCTAGGGCAGCTATAGACCTAAGCACAGTTTCACAGTATTCAGTACACTCTTGAGAGAGAAAATGTGGGGGTTTTATTTTAAATATATTTTACTGTTTGATTCTCTAACCTAGACTGCCAGCCTTCCTCCCTTACCCTTCATGGGGGTTTAACATGTGCACACCTAGAGGAATCAGCCTATGTCAAGAGCTCTGCATGAATACAAAATTTGTATCCGCATCCAATCAGCAAAAGTGATCCATGGATATAAAGTGGCTATCCATGGATCTGCAGGGCTCTACATGTCTCCTGGCTCCGTGTTTTCTGCATTGATCTGCCCTTCTGCACTCTGCAGATGAGCAGACAGTGCTGATTTTATGTATTCATATATGTCCCTTTTAGGAATCTACTTCCATAATCCTCTTTAAAGGGAGGAGAAAAATTGAGCTCAGATAGCTCTGAAAATATTTCCAATGGTTAGGGATCTCTCTGTCCTCAAAGAAACTGCACTTGTTAGTCTCCCATACCCCATATAGGTGTCACAAGAAAGGTAGTGGCCTGGGGCTCAAGGATGCTTTTCCCAGAAGCTCTTCCCCTTTCTACTGCATGAGATCCACATGGACCAAATAAATCTCAGCCTGGGATAAAAGTAGGTACCCTAGAGGGCAGGGACTGTTATACAGGTGGCAGCCAGGGAAAAGACCAGAGCTCAAAGGCCCTTTACCACACTCTGGTGTTGGCAGTAACCGTGCTGTGTCCAAGTCCTTCCATCCGCAACTCACAGCTTCATTGCCGTCATGGAGATAGGAGGCCTGTCTGCCCCGGAGCCAGCTCTTTTCCAGTCCAACCTGCCACCTCTCCTGCCCACAGAAAGGGGACCAAGGCAAACCTGCCCAGACTGGGCTGTGAAGGAAAATGCATTCTAGGCACATAGCTGGCCAAGCACCCAAAAAGACACTCAAGCAGGAGACAGACCTTTCATTTTGCCTCGGGCTGTTCCCAGCCTAGCTTGGTCTCTGAAGCCTGCAGGGGCAGCAGCTGCTGCAACCACCACCAAACAGGAAGCAGAGCTGAGGGAACAAACTCCTCCAAAATCCAATGCAGCCCTGGAACACAACTGGGAATTAGATAAAATATTGAGCCCAATTTTTAGTCTGAAAATTTTGAAATTTTCCTCAGAAGAGCTCTGCAGCAGGGAGGGCTGGGGGGGACTGCCGGCCACTGGGGAGGCAGAGAAAATTAGAGAGACCTTCAGAAGATGGCAGCGGGGGGAATGCCCCAGTGACTTACAGGTCTAATTCTGCCCTCCCTCCCCCCCACACACTCTGCAATCAGGCCACTGAAATACTCATGGTAACAGATCTGTTGACCTTAGCACAAAGAAGAGCTTAAAAGCTAACACCCTTATTTGTGGCAGTGTCAAAAGGTGTTATAAATTAATTGAAAACTAATAAAATATCAACTATGTTTCCTTTCTGCTTGTGCCCCAGAGAGATGGGCTGGCATGTCTTCTAGGACTAAACACTGGAAGGCCCATGTACAAAAAGAAGTTAACCCTGACTGACCAGTGGGTGCATTGGAAAACTACTTTAGAGCTAAGGTAAAATGCTAGAAGGGAAACAGGGACTGGTGGGTAGTAGGTACCTGAGTGAAACTATTCATTCTAAAGGTCTAAATTCTCTCGCTCATCTGCCTCTGCAAAAGAGGGAGAAGACCACAAAACACTAACATCCTAAATTTTAAAGGTTCTGAGCATCTGCAGCTCCTATTGACTTCAACAGAAGATGAGGTTACTGTGCTCTTTTGAGTCAGGCCATAAGCAAATAGACTGATACAACCAAGTGCAAGGAAACTTCCCTGGCCATCTGGCCAGCCAACATGAACTGGGTGCGTGTCGAAGAAAATCAGCCCACAGCAGAGCCATACTTCATTCGTGACCTTTGTGGACAAATGAAAAGCAGTGAGATTTTCATATTGTCAGCCTGATACAGGTGTGTGAGGGAAAGAGTTAGAGAAGAAAAGACAGGGATGGGAAAGAGCCATAGTTGATTTTCCCTGCTGACACTCCGCCCTTCACTTCTAGGAAATACTATGGGAATATTATATCAGTGCACCCCAATGCTCAAGAAGCAGCATGAATATTTGAACTTTTTGCTTTCTAAGCGCTTTACGGATGCTAATTGCCCCAAGATACATTGTGACAACATAAGAAAATACCAGCCTTCAGAATGAATTTCCTTCCTTTGGGCAACTGTGTCACTCTTACTAACAATTTAGTGAGATGTGGCTATAACTGCCCAAGTAAGAAACTGCTACGTTATGCAGATGTAGTCTTTCAGCTGATAAAGAGCCACATTAGTAAACTTTCCTTGAGTTGCAGCATGATGGACTCTGCCAAAGCAGCTTCATCAGGCGTACAAGAATAAACCCTTGCAGGGATTAGGGAATGTAAAGGTGGGGATTAATGGTCTTGGCTGGCCCTCAAAAAAAAAATAAAGCCACACAAAAAATGAGTTCATAGATAATATCTAAAGAAAGCCCCTTACAGAGTAAGTATCTAGCTGCACACATGCCTAAGAGCTTTGAAATGTGGTGCCTGGGGGGGAAAATGACTGGTATGTAATCTCCAAAATCATAAATGTTAACTCCTTTCTTTTCTTTAGGTAAAATGTAAAGGGCCCATCTTCTGCAAAGCCCTTTGTGTTTTAGCTGTTGAACGCCTGATTTACTAACTCTTCTATTCCAGCTCTTCAAAGAAGTCAGAACTGAAGACTGGCTTCCAAATTCTCATTTCACGGGAAGTTTTCTGGATATTACACACTGCAAAAAGGCAGCATCTAATAAGGAATTTATATCATTAATGACCTTTTTATGGGGGAAGTCTCTGGTTTTAACCTGGCAAGGGGCAGGAGACAGAGGGGAGGAGAGCAACGAAAAGTGGGGGGCTTGTTTCTGAAGCTTCTAGCTGTTAATAAAGCACTCTTTCTATGCTACATATCAACTGCTAAGTCACACAGACCAAACAGGCAAGCCAAGCAGCTGTTCCTGTCAGCTGCTTTCCTTTAATAGTACATGTATCAAAAAGGAAAGCAGCTTCCATTGAACTAAAAACAAAGCCAGAGAATAATGCATTAGTCAAAAGCCACGTCTGTAAAGGAGCCACATCGTAATATATTACCGCACTTCCAGTTAAAGTTTCTGCTTTCATCTCTTCATGGGTGTTTTGGAAAGGGGAAAGTTTGGTTACAAAACTTACTTTAGTCTTTTTCTGGCAATATTTTTGCTCAGCTGACATTATGCTAATATTCTCAACTCCTCCCACTTTATCACAAGTCTTGCAATATTTGGTGTTTCTCCTAAAGCCCCAACTCCTTGAGTCATGAGATTACTTCGGAAGCTCAGCTTTCATTTATATAAATATAGTGAGTTTCTACCTTCCTTGGTTGTAGAGAAAAAACTTAGCGATATAAAGACTACAGTCTCAAATTAAAAAAACAAAGACAAAGAAACACAATGTCTCCTGGATTTCTAAGCAAATCATGATTTTGGGGGGGACCCAACAACTATTTTTGAACAACAGGGACTGGTAATACAGCTGTCCAGATTCTTATAGATTAAGGAATTTACAACATTTAAACTTTTTTTTTAAAGTTAAAACCTTTTTCAGGGTGCAGAAACAATTCAAACCTGCCTGAAATGATCTTGCAGGAGCGAGTGGGATTGTTATTCTGTGCCTCTGATCTTTCATTTTAAAGAGGTATAATAAGGAAGTGGTGGATATTACCCACAAGGACTCTGCTAACCCCCAGACGGTCTGTTTTGTAGCCTCTCCTGTTCAACATGTAGACTGAGATGGCTGTAGTTAAGGATCTATGGGATCTACTGGAGCAATACAGTATGCCAGACAAGAAATTCTGCAGCATCTTAATTTAATGTTTTTAAATGATGATTTTCAGACTTAAGTAGAAAAATAAAATCAGCATGGCTGCCTATGTTTTGAAAAATTTCATTTTATGTTGCACCCACATTTTCAGATTTCAACGTGCTGCAGATATTTGTAATGATAAACCATAGAAATGGTCAGTGGGAAAGGCTGGATGTTTGGCAGCTGGGTAGAGGCAGTCAAGGCTTTTGTCGATACACAAAAGTTGCATTGCTTTAACTATATCAGCATAAAGCACCATGCAGGTTGGGGTACCCAAGCACCAGCCACGGACAAACAATTGGCCACATCAAGTTCAGTTTGTAGTCCTTACCTCAGGTTTCTGTTTACTTAACACAGATTGTGGGGGCCCCTCTGGCCTCCACTAGCTTAATGGTCTGGCCCTTTCTTAGCAGGGGGGAGGGGGAAGAGGGGTCCACAGAGCTTGCCCTTCCACTAGCAGCCTTCTGTTACAGCCACAGGAGAGTGTACTCCCAGCCCTCCCATGGTCCCAGTCTCCGTCATGGGGCTGAGCCTTCCTTTATATCCCCTAGTAGGGAATCAGATCCAATCCCTAGATCTTGTCCAGATGAGTCAGATGATGCCAAGAACCTTCCTTTTGGTCTCCTCTCCAGAACAGGGCTGCCTGCTCTTCAGCCCCCCTGGTCCTTAAAGGGGCAGATTGCCTTGTTACACACCTTTATACAATATAACCGCATCTACACTGGGGATTGTATCAATATAACTTTCAGTAAAAAGCACACCCCTAGCTAAAACAGATACACATTACAAAAAAAAAAAAACTAGATTAGGGCATGAAGGGTAATTTGAGACTGACACAGCTGGATGCACAAGTAGTAGCAGCAGCAACCACATTCAACAAGTCCTTTCTTGACCAGTGCAGCCTTGACTGTAGCCTACATCAAGGTTCTTGACCTTGGAGTCGAACAGATGCCAGGGGTTCATGACCACCCTGTCCCTCTCATATGGCTAAATGGGGAGACCTGGAAGGGGCCTGGTATGGGAAAGGTTAAGAACCACCCTGTCCCTCTCATATGGCTAAATGTGGAGCGGGGAGGGGGGGCGGGGGCGGAGGGGCGAGGAGGGGGGAAAGGGACCTGGTATGGGAAAGGTTGAGAACCACTGGTCTACATGTATCACCTGAAGACAATATTAAAGCATCAGCTAGTGCAGAATGCGGTGACCTTTCTGCTAAGCAAAGTGATTTAGAGCAAGCACATTACACAACTGATTGGCGAAATGCAATAACTTCATCTGTTTCCAAGTGCTTATTCAATATGCTGGCTCCAATGTAAGGAGCCCTATGAGATTTCCAGCCTGGCTACCATAAATAGATTCATAGATTCTAGGACTGGAAGGGACCTCGAGAGGTCATCAAGTCCAGTCCCCTGCCCTCATGGCAGGGCCAAATACTGTCTAGACCATCCCTGATAGACATTTTTCTAACCTATTCTTAAATATCTCCAGAGATAGAGATTCCACAACCTCCCTAGGCAATTTATTCCAGTGTTTAACCACCCTGACAGTTAGGAACTTTTTCCTAATGTCCAAGACCTAAAGACCACTTCTCTTCCTATGCAGTTTTGAGACAGCGAAGACATATTTGCAAAGTGCCTAGTCAGGTACTTTTGGACTGGAGGCAGGGTATTTCCAGAGGATTTGCATCTGTAAAACTTGTTCCTTCTAAACTTGATCTTCAGAGCATGGTCCAAGTAACATTTCTACAGAAGCGTCTCTGATTTTGGACTATCAATGAGTAATCACAGCTGATTTGGATGTCACAAAGAGGCAGGCTATTTGTACCATATATTGCAAGTAAATTAAGGTGTTTAATTTATGTCTTTCAACTTGATGCCAGGTGAATAATTAAATAAAAATTAGCTGTTCTAGAAACACCCCATGCTGATGGCCACTGCTGCTTGCATCGTTTGTCAGAGAAAACTATTTACATTTAGGCACAAATATCCTAATTTAAAAATGCAAAGAGACAGCTGGACCTATTTGTTCTTGTAAAAAGTGTTTAAAATCATGCAGCTTGCAACATTTCATGAGCTGCTGGGCACTTGTGGAGGCTGTGAGTAGAACTCAAGTCTCTCTCCAGTCACAACTGCTCTGAAAAATGTCTTCCCAAGAAAGCTGTGAATAAAACATTCTCTTCATGACAAAAAAAGGGGGCATCACCCTTCCACAACATTACTGCTTCAGCACAGACGGGAAGTGGGAGCAATGGTTTAGCTTCAGAGTCAGAGATGAAGTAGAAATAGGAGTCCATTGGGGCACCCTGAAACTATCAAGGATTATACAGCTATCACCTAAAACTCCCACAGTATGTAAACCCTCTTCTCACAGGTTGGAAAAAAAGCTTACCCATGTGTTCCCTTTCCAATATCAATATTGGAAACTAGGACCACAAAGCAAAACAGACCAAATTTCTCTCCCAGCAAGGGGCTTTCTCCCAAGTTAAGATTTACCTCAGCATCCACCGCTGTGTATTCCAGAGTCTGTGTCATATCCAGACCCACACCTGAGGTCACACAAGCAGGCATCTGTGCCAGTACTCACTGACACAGGCAACTCTGTTAGAGATTGAGGTAGTGCCTCCTTTCATAACCCTGCTCAACTGTTCCTTGCATCACAAAAGGGCATTCTGAATGCACTTTCACCTTGAGAAAGCACTAAACTGAACACTAAGTAAACTGAAAGAAAACATGCCAGCTGTAAAATAGTCAAGGTCTTCTGTTCTAGCCTGGGACTTCTAGTTTAATCCCTCTGACTAGTAAGTAAAGACATCTAAATATAACAAACTGTTGCATCTACTCACCACCAGTGTGCTGATTTAATTCTGCCTCTAGCAGGAGAATACGCTTGGAGTGGTCACATGACATTTATTCTTAAAGAGGATCCTGAGGATTTTCCCTTGAGCTAAATCCTGCCATGTGGCTGGCCAAATGCCACAAAGCCTTGGTAGAACTCATCAGTTCTGAAAAGGGAGCAGCATTGTTAGGTGCAGAAGCACTAGCCAGTGATGATAGAAAGTGGTGGGTCATGCAAGAAGGAAAGAGAACCTCCAGAAAACACTACTGCTCCCTCAAAGTGTTAGTGCTGCACTAAGCTCATGGCAGCCTCTGGAACTACCTTGGCAGCCACTTGCTGCTACCCCACCTATTTGGTCAGTCAAAAGGTTGGGCTAGATGAAAGGCCTATAAGAGATGGGGGACCGAGAGAAAACACTGAATACTTTAAAGTAACAGAATCTTACAGAACAGTTCCCATGCTGCACCTAGAAATCTGGAATCAGAACAGAACTCTGGCAGCACAGGCCTGCATTAAATTTTGAATTGTCTTGGCCTGTCAGGAGGGGTTAACTCATCCCAGTCTAGTATAGGTGTAACTCACAAACCTCCTGGGTGTGGTGCTCTGTCCCATCTAGTGGCATGGAGACCACCTGGAGAGAGAGTAATGAGTCTGCTCTAAACCCAAAGGGTACGTCTATACTTACCTCCGGGTCTGGCAGTAAGCAATCGATCTTCTGGGATTGATTTATCGCATCTTGTCTAGACGCGATAAATCGATCCCGGAAGTGCTCGCCGTCGACGCTGGTACTCCTGCTCCGCGAGAGGAGTACGCGCAGTCAACGGGGGAGCCTGCCTGCCGCGTCTGGACCCGCGGTAAGTTCGAACTAAGGTACTTCGACTTCAGCTACGTTATTCACGTAGCTGAAGTTGCGTATCTTAGTTCGAAGTGGGGGGTTAGTGTGGACCAGGCCTTAGCTAAGGGCCACTTGGATTTTACCTCATGCCATAGCGGCTCGTGCACTTAGCTCCAGAGGTCCCAAGTTCGACCCCGCCCACCGATGACCTATTTTTGGTTGCTTTAGAAGTAAAATCTTTTACAGGTAAATTCCTGCCTGCTTGGAACAAGCCCAATATTAGACACTGTTACCATCCAATAGAAATAATATTAGATACACACAGCTACTAATTTAATTTTGTATAAAATTTGCTCTAGGCTTGTGTCTCAGGGAAATATACTAAAAATCAGCAGACAAACAGGAGAAGAATGAATAATTAACATGAAAAGAATTTGCACAGAGCACCACATCCAGAGGATGCATGCAGGTTTCAAGGGCATGCAAGTGGGAAGACCGTTATCTTTTCCATAACTGATGTTCTTCGAGATGTGTTGCTCATGTCCATTCCATATTAGGTGTGTGTGCGCTCGTCACATGCACTGGTGCCGGAAGTTTTTCCCTCAGCAGTATCCATAGGGGATCAGCTCTGGCGCCCCCTGGAGTGGCGCCCACATGGCCCAGTATAAGGGTCACCGCCGGCTCCCCCCACCCTCAGTTCCTTCTTGCCAGAAATTCCAACAGTGGGGAAGGAGGGCGGGTCATGGAATGGACATGAGCAACACATCTTGAAGAACACCAGTTACGGGAAAGGTAACTGTCTTTTCTTCTTCAAGTGCTTGCTCATGTCCATTCCACATTAGGTGACTCCAAAGCAGTACCCCTGGAGGTGGGTAGGAGTTCACGGACGTATAGATTGCAACACAGCTCTGCCGAAACAAGCGTCGTCCCTGGACTGCTGAGTGATGGCATAATGAGCGATAAACATGTGGACAGAGGATCATGTTGCGGCTCTACAGATGTCCTGGATGTGCACCAGGAAGGCCCCTGAAGATGCTTGAGCTCTCGTCGAGTGGGCTCTGACAATCGGTGGCAGTGGAAACCCGCCAGGTCATAACAGGTCCTTATGCACTAGGAGATCCAAATGGAAATCCTCTGAGAGGACACTGGATGACCCTTCATCCTATCTGCTGTAGCGATGAAGAGTTGAATCGATTTACGGAAAAGCTTGGTATATTCTAAGTAAAAAGCCAAGGCCCTCCGGCATCCAGGGCGTGAAGACACCTCTCTTCACTGGTCTTGTGCAGTTTGGGACAGAACACCAGGAGGAAGATGTCCTGGTTCATATGGAAGGTGGAGACCATCTTTGGCAGGAAGGCCGGGTGAGGTGGTAACTGAATCTTATCTTTGTAGAAGACCGTGTATGACGGTTCTGAGATCAAGACTTTAATTTCAGAAACCCATCTCGCTGACGTTACCGCCACCAGGAATACGACCTTCCACGACAGATGGGAAAGGGAGCAGGAACCCAGCAGTTCAAAGGGCAGGCCAGTGAGCATAGAGAGGACCAAGTTAAGATCCCACTGCAGGATGGGAGCCCATACCTGTGGGAAGAGTCTCTCCAGCCCTGTGATAAATGGTAGCACCCATTTATGGCCAGGTAAGTCAGTCTAGTTGAGGGCTTCCTACTTCCCAGGAAGACCTGTTGGACTTCTTCCGAACAGGTCCGCTCCTCCACGTTCAGCCACGCAGCATCCATGCCAAGAGGTGGAGGGACCCGAGGTTGGGGTGTAAGAACCAACCGTGGTCCTGTGACAGCAGGTCCGGTCGGTTGGGCAGGGGCCAGGGAGGTGCTGCTGACAGGCTCATGGGCGTGCTGAACCAATGCTGGTGAGGCCACATCGGGGCAATCATGATAACCTGCGCCTGGTCTCTCGATCTATGCAGGGCCCTGCTGATGAGTGGAATCGGAGGAAACGCGTACATCAGGCTCCCTGACCATGACAGGAGGAAGGCATCGGAGAGGGAGCCCTTGCTCAGACCCTGTCGAGAACAAAACCGGTGGCATTTCCTGTTCTGTCTTGTAGCGAACAGGTCCACTTGGGGAGTTCCCCACCTTTGGTAGATCATGCAGGCTACCTCTGGATGGAGGGACCACTTGTGGTGAGAGGAGAAGACCCTGCTGAGCTGGTCTCCCAGCATATTCCTGACACCGTGAAGGTGACGAGCTTCCAGGTAGATTTCATGGCTGATTAAGTCCCACAGACGGAGCGCCTTCTGACAGAGCCAATGAGCACGCTCCCCCTTGCCTGTTAATGTAGAACATCGAGGCTGTATTGTCCATCAGGACTCGCACCACCTTGCCCGACAGGTGTGGCAAGAAGACTCCGCACGCCAGCCAGACTACTCGAAGCTCTTTGACATTTATATGTAACCGCGCCTCCTCCAAGGACCACATCCCCGTGTCCGGAGGTTGCCAAGATGTGCCCCCCAGCCGAGGTCTGAGGCTTCCGACACCAACTCGATGGAGTCAGGAGGCTTGTCAAACAGAACCCCTTCTAGGACTGTCCTGCAGTTGGTCCACCATCTCAGCGAGGTAAGTATCACCTAGGGAATGGTAACGATATTCTCCAGGGGGTCTCGGGACTGGGAATAGACCGTTGCCAGCCATTACTGCAGGGGTCACATCTGGAGCCTGGCATGGTGGACCACGTAAGTGCACGCTGCCATGTAGCCCAACAGGCGCAGACAGACCCTAGCTGTAGTCAGAGGGAACACGGAGACTTCTGCGATGAGGTTCACCATCGTGTGGAACCTTTCCAGTGGCAGGAACGCTCTGGGCAAAAGTTCCTGGTGCGTTTTGGCGTCATCCTGAGGAACCGGGTGAGGGGGCCTCATGATAGCCTCATCCGGCGATGACAATGCCACGGGAACTTCCACTTCCATTGGTGGTCCAGCAGCTTTCTCCCTTGAGTCCTCCTGGACCTGCGGCATCTTACCCCCCGAAGACTCAAGCACTGCAGGGGGATGGGATACTGAGGCCGCTGGCCTCTCTGAGGCTCCAGACACTGATCGGGCAGCCTGGGAAGATTGGGTGAACCCCCAAGGGTTCCACAGATACCATGGCGCCGGCCACTACGCCTGGGGCAATGGGACAGGTTTTGGTGCCAATAATGTAGTCAGCACCGCTAGTACTGGCTCTTCTCCCAAAGTCAGGGAACCTCGCTCCGAGCCGCGACCTCCTTCTTGGAGACAGGCGATGATGGCCCAGCGATCGGCAGTCTCTGGTGCCCGATTGGTCCTGGGATCGGTACCAGGCCCTTGAAGACGGTCAGGATCGGTCCCAGAGTTCTTGCTGTGTGGCGTGTGCCTCAGAGGGTCTGCGCCAATCTACTGGCGAAGTATGCCTCAAGTACCTCGATAGGTGCCTGCGGTGCAGGGACTGAAGAGGGCTCTGCTGAGCATGTCTCTCCAGTCCTGAGGCATGACAGCTTCGGGTGGGCGTCGGTACTGCTGAGGTGGGGACACACGCATAGGTCCCAACACAGGTTTTCCCCGAGACCGGGGTACCGCTACAGCCGGTGTGGGCAGCACCAGGAGCGTCAGGATCTCTTGAAAAAAGCGACAAAGAGTCCTGTGGCACCTTACAAACTAACAGACGTATTGGAGCATGAGCTTTCGTGGGTGAATACCCACTTTGTCAGATGACAAAGTGGGTATTCACCCACGAAAGCTTATGCTCCAATATGTCTGTTAGTCTATAAGGTGCCACAGGACACTGTCGCTTTTTACAGATCCAGACTAACACGGCTACCCCTCTGATATAGGATCTCTTGAGCCGCTCAAAGAGCTTTGGGTGTCAATGGCACCTGACGCTGGCTAGGGCCTGCACCGCTATCTGGGGTCGCAGGCAAAGCATGGGATGGGCTGCACCGCTTGACTTGAGCTGGGGCCCGACTTCCCGAAGGGGGTGTTGAGCTGCCTGGCACAGGTAGTGGCTCACCCCCAGCCCTCTCCTTTCCCTTACGGAAGGCAGGAGTCTTCCCCTCCCAACCCTTTTCGGCTTCTTCCCCGGAGCCATGGAGGGGGACCGGTGCCAGCTAGCGGACAGCACCGGCGGAGCACTGCGCATGGAGATGCAGTGCTCGGTGCGGAGTTGGACCGTTGCCCCAGTGCCGGAGCAAGTGCCGACTCCATTAGGAGCGCTTTCAGACAGATATGGCGCTCCTTCTTCGTCCTAGGTTTGAAGGACTTGCAGATACGGCACTTGTCACTGATGTGCCCTTCGCCTAAGCACCTTAGGCAGCTGGTATGTGGATCACTGACGGGCACAGGCCGTTTGCAGCGATCACAGAGCTTAAAGCCTGGGGACTGGGGCATGCCCCAGTCCAGTCCCATTTGGGACTAACGAAAAGTTGAGAACTACTACTAAGGGTAACTAAGAAACTACTAACTGTATACAACTATTTTACAGGTTTTCAAAGTTCACAAGAACAGAGAATGAAACAACTCTAGCCGAAGCAGCAGATGTTTCAGCACCGTCACTGGCAGCAAAAAGGAACTGAGGGTGGGGGGAGCTGGGGGGGCCCCTTACACTGTGCCATGCAGGGGCCACTCCATGGGGCACCAGAGCCGGTCCCCTACGGATACTGCTGAGGGAAAATCTTCCGGCACTGGTGCATGTGGCAAGCACACCCCCCTAATATGGAATGGACATGAGCAAGCACTCGAAGAACAGATATTGGTCTGCAGCATTTTGTCAAAGACCTGGGAATCATTCCCAGATGGTGTTGCCAGTCACTGGCTGTGGTCAGGTTGGAGCATGGGACTAGCCTGAAGGTCAAGAGATGGCACAGTTTTAGTTCAGAAAAATAATTCTTGAGACTAGTTGTTCCCTTGTGCTTGTAACCTGTATGGCTTCTTAATTTAGCTAGTCTGATTTTTTTCTTCCAAAACCAGTTAATGCTAAAGACCAGTTTCCACCTTCCTAAACGCAGACAGGAAGCCAGCAGAGAGGAGGAAGGGAGTAACTGCTGCACTTCAACCACCATTGTATTTACATTTCCGTTCTCTCGACAACAAATACATTTAATTGGGACCAAACATGAACTTGGAAAACAAAGGTTGAGGTTTCTGGAGAGAAAGGGGTGCAAAAGTAGGTTTGGATTCCTTTGCAGTGTTATCAGGTGGGCATTTTGAGAGAATGATTCACTTCCTTGTGGAACTTAAAACTGTAATAGCTAGGGAGTTACTGAATCTCAATGGGCCGCCAAGGTATTGTGTGCTCATAGACACAAGCAGTTTCCCGCTGAAAGGAAAAGGATAAGGGACTGGACATATTATTTTATCCAGTACAATGCTAATTGGTTAAGTCATTTTTCTTAAAATAAAGGACTTCCACCTATACTTTAGGAAGAGAGATGAACCATTCCTTCCCATATTCTATCAGATTATTTGGCACAGTATTTTAAATATGTACTGTATCATGTACCATTCCAGCAAGCAATCTTAGTCCACTGTTAACTTTTTAATTATTTCCAAAAAAAACAAATTTCCACGTTACTTCCACCAACTTAGACTATTAGACAAAGGTTTAAGAAATCCAGGTTAACTGGCACTAATAGTGAAAAGTGTTTACTTCTTGCATTTCCTCCCAGGTTGGGCGATGAAAATAAACTAGTCTATTTCTAATCAAAAGTGTTCTTTATTACTTAAGATATCTGCCATCCCACCATATCACTTGACTACAAGTGCCACTGAGAAACATCAATATTTCACACTTCTAGAGGAAGCACAGAAGATGGCCAAAAGACCAGTGTGCTTTATATGTTTGCAAAGCCATAAAAGGAGCAAGGGAGAAGGTGTTGGCTTTGAACTGGTCATCCTCTCAAATTTTATTGGTTCTCTAAAGTAAGAGTCCAAGACATTATTTAAAGCCCTGTTTTTACTGGGAATGGCAATGGGAAATGATGTACTAAGACAAAACTGACCAGCCTCCAGTATTAAAGGTGCATAATAAGGCACTTCCTCCCCAACCCCCTCTAACCCTACCTGCCGCCTCTGGCTCAGCTGCTCTTCCGAAAGAAGTGAACTTTACACATCCGGCTATTGGCACTACTCTGGAGCCAATGAGCGTGGGTTAGACCTACCAGGATAAAGTGTTTCAGGAAATGCTTTTAACTGCCGAACAAGCTCTTTGGGAAACACCTGCTTGATTTCCATGTCCTGAAAATTTAACAGCAAGTATCAAAAGGGGTGATGGCATGGCAAATATTGCCAACACCCTTTGAGCCAGCCTGCCTCAAGTCTACATTACATTTCTAGGTTGCTTTCTATACAAAGAAAAAGAAGGGGGGAGATTGAAAACCCTCTGATCAGTAAGAGATGCAGGTTAAAGAAAAAAGTGTAAGACATTTTGCCCTGATTGTCAATGAGACAACCAAGAAAAATAGTAATATTCCAGACTGACTCCTGACCAGCAAGAAAAATACCCTGATAGGTACAAAGTTGCTTCAATCATTGCTAATCAGAAGTTCGAATGGGAAAAGCTGCAGTCCAGAGGGAGGTGTCAAGACTTCCACATCCTCTGTTCTGAGTTGCTTATATTCCTAAATCCCTGCTTTAGAAAGGTAAGGCCCCACCTTCCACCACCGCTCTCCCTTTAACAATGTCCAGGGCCAGAAACAGAGAGAGAAGCATGAACTGAATTCAGAAGACATCATGACTTCCCATCTCCCTCCCAAGCATGATAAGCCAATGTATTTGGCAATTAGTCAAAGAGCTTTTAAAGAAGAAAACAGCTTAGGGTGGCTTCCCCTTTGTATTATGGCTCTCTGCCAAATAAATCAACTGGCTGTGTTCACAGTAGATTGATTTAAATCAAAGATTTAAAATCACAGATTTAAATCAGTAAGCAGTAACTCTTGTTTTTTTTAAATAATTGATTTTAATCTCGTTTTGTATTTGTACTATTTAGTTATTTTCCTCAAGAAAGGTTGATTCCCATTGGTAACCATCAAAACAAGTTGATTTGCAACTAAACAGCCTTTACATACTAATTTTGGTACTTCTTTTTGCTAACCAAGAAGATATACAGTATCTATACATGTTTATTTAAGCAGTTATATGAATAAATGTAAGTTAAGCTACAGTCTTAATTTTTACATGTTTTAGTTATGTTAGAAAATGGTGAATTGAGCAGTTCTACTTTACTAGGTTTTTTTTTTTAATTTGTGCCACACTATTTGGATGGAAACTGAAATTCAATTAAAAATACAGAGTTTTTGGTTTGTTTTTTAACTAAATAAAATACCTTAAATGTGCTGGATATATATGAAAAGTTTATCAAAACATGTTTTACATTTAAAACTAACTGATTTAGTTAATAAAAGGAAGTATTATCTGTAGTTAGTGAACTGAAATGATTGTTTCTGGTGACCATGTGTTTCAAGATGTTAAAGAACTAGTAGATCTCATTCTCTCACACCTACTTTTTATTCATAGACTATAAGAGGAAAACAAGTTTTCATGCTTTTTTTTAAACTTCCAATTAGTTTCTTAACTTTCAATTAACTAGTCATTGAAATGAACTAGCTGAATAAACTGAAACAAGGAATATAGTCTTTCTATACATGCAGATGATGCTACTGCTGTCAAAAGCTGGTTTGGCACTTCAACAAACTCTAGTTCCAGGTGCTTAGCCAGTGACTTCCACTAGTGCAGTGGTTTGACTTTTTTAAAAACTTGACAAACATGTGCTGCTTAATTTTTTTTAAAAATTAACTGAAATATTTAATTATAGTACATTTAAGCCTTACTATAGGTTGTCAAAATTTCAAATTTAATTTTAAATAGTTTTATTTTTACAAAATGAACATTTAATTTAAATTAAAAAACCTGATTTTTTTATCCACCTTGGCTGTGATACTCAATATTAGATAAAAGCCAGTTTTAGTGATATATCAGGTTATGAGTGGATGCTGGAAAGCTTTACTTGGTTTGACTGTGAATTTATTAGACAAACCTTTCCAACCTCTACACTAGTAGCTGGTTAAGAGCCTCCAAGAAAGAGGTATTCAAGATAAAGCTTGTGCCACACCTACAGAAGTGGAGACAATTTAAAGATGCAGTTGAGACAACTGAATTTCCCGGGGGAGGGCAGTTTTAACTAGTCATTCCAAGTACAGTGGTTTGCCATTAAAAATCCAACATCTACCATTTAGTACCTCATAGAATTATTTCCTGTTCTAATTCTATATACTAAAGTATCTCAGATATCATTGGGTGTTAACAGTAGGTAGGTATGGACTTTGATGGTGACCTCTTATACTAATTTTGTATGTTTCATGGTTTGTTTGGTATCTGTATCACTATGTGGGTGAAGACAGGAAGAAACACTACATTAGCCAAACACCTCCAAGTCTGAGAAACAGCAGAGGCTTGAAAAAAATGGGTAACATTTTACAATATGAAGGTACTTAGCAATTAAATTAGCCATTGACACATGTATACTCCTACATTACAGCCTATGCCCTTCTCAACACAAATAGGAGTCAATGGTTACAGAATTCTATTTATTCTTAATTATTTGCTAGTATATGCAAAGCACACAGGGTCTCATGAAACAGATATGCTCACCCCCTTAATCATCCCTTGGCTATGTGAGCCAGTGCACCACAATGAAGCAGTCTGGCTATACACCACCTTCAGTTATTCAAGAACAGCGAGTGTGGCATTTGAGCCTAGGGTAGTGACAAGCTCAAGGTTTGTTAATTACTTCATCCAAACATGCTGTCAAGCTAAGTCAGACTCACCTCTTCCCTGCAAAAGAATCGTGTACAACTGGGTCACTCAAACTCTGCATCAGCAGAACAAACAGACGACACAACACGAGACCAGACAGGCTGGGGTAAGGGAGGAAAAAAACTGATAGAAGAAACAGGAAAAGGGAAGAGGTCCAGACTGCCAGACATCACATTCTTTGGGCCACATTTAGATTCTGCTACCTAAAACTGACCAGAGGCAGGTGCCAGAAGCAATAAAGAAGCCTCAAGTCTGAGAATCTGAGCAAAACAAGGAAAACTGAAGATTTTAGGTGGAAGAGGGAAGGATTTCATGTCGTTAAAATGCTTTCAGCGCATATTCATTCTGCAGAGACTTCCATGGGAGGGTCTCACACACAATGCCTAGCATTAGGACTTACAGATTCTGCCAGACTACACTCACCATTTCAGCCCCCATCAGCTGAAGCAGCTGGACCTGCCTGTCCAGCTTTGCTGCTAAACTCCAGCGGGAACCTAAGCAGTCTCCACACACCATATTAGGGCTACGTTTTTCCAGCTGAAGTTTCAGTATGTATGCACCAATGATTCTGCTTCAAAATTTTGTGGATGTCAAATATGCAATATATCTTTAATGAGAGGTGATGCCATACCTTAAAAGCAGATGTTCCTTTTGTGTGTTCTTAATCTCCACAAACGGCTTCTCTGTAAAATAAATGAGTACACAATTAAAAAGGAAGCTAGGGTTATAATCAACTACTTGGATGTCACAGAGACTTTGATCTTTCTCAGGGCTGGCCGGCCCAAATTTTAGTCCATGGCTTTGTACCAACTAATCCACTGGAAATTTTATTAAATTTTAATTTGCTGTTTTCCCATTTCTGTGGCCTGGGATCCTCTCGCTTGCTTTATCCCTCAACGACAACACAAAATAAAGCAGACGTTAGGCTACTAACCCAGCCCTGAACCCTAACTGTAACAGTCTAGGAAGCAAGTTCTACAGTAGCCTCTAATAAAAGGCTAGATAGCACTGTTCAAGTCATTCATAAAAAAGCCAGAAGGAACCATTGAGATCATCTGGTCCAGGGGTTCTCAAACTGGGGGTCAGGACCCCTCAGGGGGTCGCCAGGTTATTACATGGGGGGTCGCGAGCTGTCAACCTCCACCCCAAATCTTGCTTTGCCTCCAGCATTTATAATGGCGTTAAATATATAAAAAAGTGTTTTTAATTTATAAGCGGAGGTCGCACTCAGACTTGCTATGTGAAAGGGGTCACCAGTAAAAAAGTTTGAGAGCCACCGATCTAGTCTGACCTCCTGCATAACACACACCACAGGATTTCACTGAATTAATTCCTGTTTGAACTAGAGCATCTTTGTTAGAAAAACATGCAACGTTGATTTAAAATTGTGTAGTGATGGAGAATCCACCACAATCCTTGGTAAATTATTCCAGTGGTTAATTATCCTCACTGTTAAAAATGTGCACCTCATTTCTAGTCTGAATTTTCTGGCTTCAACTTCCAGCCACTGGATCTTGGTATGGCTTTGTCTGGTAGACTGAAGAGTCCTCTATTATCAAATCCCTTTTCCCCATGTAAGTACTTACAGACTGATCAAATCAGCCCTTAAACTTCTCTTTGTTAACCTAAATAGTTCGAGCTCCCTGAGTATCACTATAAAGCAGGTTTTCCAATTCTTTAATCATTCTCATGGCTTCCCTCTGAACCCTTGCCAATTTATCAACATCCTTCTGGGAAGAATATTTCAGTAGCATCTGCACCAGTGTTATTACAGAGGCCATATAACCTTCTTACACCTACTCAATATTCCGTTTATACATCCAACAATCACATTAACCCTTTTCCCTGCAACACTGCACCATCATCTTATGTTCAGCTGATTATCCACCATAACCCCCAAGTATTTTCAGAGTCACTGCTTCGCAAGGTAGAGTCCCTCTCAGCCAGTATGGATGTCCTGCATTCTTAGTTCCTAGATTTATGACTTCATTTGGCTGCACTGAAACATTGTTTGCTTGTGCCCAAATGATCCAGATAACTCTGTGCCAGAGACCTGTCTTCTTCATTAACCACTTCCCCCTATCTTTGTGTCATCTACAAACTTGGTCACTAATAATTATGTTTTCTACCAGGTCACTGATTAAAATGATTAACAGCAGAATGCCAAGAGTCAATTTCTGCAGGACCCCTCCAGAAACACAGCCGCTCAATGACAATTCCCTGTTTACAGTTACATTTTGAGACTTGTCAGTTAGCCAGTTTTTAATCCATTTAACATGTGCCGTGTTAATTTTGTATCATTCTAGTTTCTTAATCAAAATGTCATACAGAACCAAGTCAAATGCCTTACAGAAGTCTATTACCTCAACACTGTTACCTTTATCAACCAAGCTAGATCTCAGAAGAGATTACATTAGACAAAATCTATTTCCATAAACCCATGTTGATTGGCATTAATTATATTACCCTCCTTTAATTCTTGACCAAGTCCTGTATCAGCTGTTTTATTATTTTGCCAATACATATGCACAAAATATAAATGAAATTGAAAGTGAACAAATTAAAGACAAAACAGCTGCAAGAGACATCACTAAAGGTAAATTGATACTGAAATCTTGTGTCTTCTGGGTCATGCTTCATGTAGAACACAGCATCAGAGTCAGCAACATTTGTTATTTAACATGGCACTCCTGGTGCTTATGACCTATACCAGCCATTCACCAACAACGGTTGCCTTGTGACTATGTGCAGAATAAAACTGATCCAGAGCAATGAAGGATCAGAACATAAGCTGGCAGAAATCAAGTTAGTACAAAGGCACACAAGCAGCATCACTGGCACAACCATAAGAGAACTGAGTGGTGACGTACTCAGGGAGAAGCATCAAGAAAAGTATCACCCTCATGGCTTGTGCACACTACTAGCCAGTACATGTAGAATATTAACATTCATTCTTCAGAAGGAAGGAGTCCTGAAAGACAGGCACCTGGAACTTGAAGAAAGAACAGAGGACTCACAGCAATGTAGTAGCTGACAGGAACCCTCACACACTCACAAAATAGTGTCACAATTTTATCATGATTCGCAGAAAAAATTCTTAGAATCGTAGATCCTGGAATAGTGCCAGTAAGTTAGAGTCTCCACTTTCATTTGAAAAAACAGTATATTTCTAGCCCTCATGATTGCAGAGAAGAGCTTGAATATGTGATCCAAATGTATTCTAAGATTCAAAAGTCAGCATGTACATTAAAAAAAACAAACCAAAATTATGTTTTAAAGTTCCATGATTTTGGGGAACCTGATTATTTTTGAGTACTTGGGGCTGGCAATATTACAGTTATGAACTGATAAATTAGATTGACTAAATCACTGGATTATATCTTGGCCCCATTAAAGTCAATAGGAGCTTTGCCACTGACTTCAATGGAACCAGAATTTCACCCATTTTCTTTGAAAAAGATACATTTGCAGTAATTTCTTGCTGTGAAAATTGCACTGAATGATAGTCTTCAATATACTTCAAATCATCCATCATATTCTGTTCCTTTGCTCTCAGCTGCCCCAAAAGCCCAAATTCTTCCACTGGGGGGAAAAAAGCATTAAAGCTATTTTGTTCTAGGCCAGAGGCTCCCAAACTGTGGCTGATAACTAGGGGTCCAGAGAGAGCTGTCTAGCCAAATGGTGCTGGCTCTCCTTGTTTCCAGCTTAAGCAAACATAAATAGATGTAAAGAAAGAAGATATAGAACAAAAGGAAACAGAGTGTGATCAACACTTAGAAAAGAATGCCTCCCTTAACACATTAAAGAGAGCTAAAAACACTACCTAAGAATGGCCATACTAGGTCAGACCAAAGGTCCATCTGGCCCAGTATCCTGTCTTCCAACAGAGGCCAATGCCAGGTGCCCCAGAGAGAATGAACAGAATAGGTAATCATCAAGTGATCCATCCCCTGTCGCACATTCCCAGCTTCTGGCAAACAGAGGCTAGGGACACCATCCCTGCCCATCTCGGCTAATAGCCATTTATGGACCTATCCTCCATGAATTTATCTAGTTCTTTTTTGAACCCTGTTATAGTCTTGGCCTTCACAACATCCTCTGGCAAGGAGTTCCACAGGCTGACTGTGCGATGTGTGGGGGGGAAAAAAACTTCCTTTTGTTTGTTTTAAACCTGCTGCCTATTAATTTCATTTGTTGGACCCTAGTTCTTGTTTACTCCTTCACATAACTTGCTTATTTACTTTCTCCATACCAGTCATGATTTTATAGACCTCTATCATATCCCCCCAGTCGTCTCTTTTCCAAGCGGAAAAGTCCCAGTCTTATTAATCTCTCCTCAAACAGAAGCCATTCCATACCCCTAATCATTTCTGTTGCCCTTTTCTGAACCTTTTCCAAGTCCAATACATCTTTTTTGAGATGGGGCGATCACAAATGCACTCAGTATTCAAGATGCGGGTGTACCATGGATTTATATAGAGACAATATGATATTTTCTGTCCAAGTCCTTTCCCAGCATTATTTTTCTATGTAAATAATTTCTCAAGTTGCCACAGATATGTAGGACCATTAATGAGAAGGGAAGTGTCCATGTGACAATCTACACCATGAAAATTTTGGGGATGTTTTAGGCAGTTTGATCACTACTCTGCATTATTTCATACCTCTGCACAGCATTTTTTCCACATGCTCACATGCAGGGCTCAAAGTCCTGTAAGCAGGGCCGGCTCTGGCTTTTTTGCCGCCCCAGGCAAAAAA
>NW_020664462.1:400083-438178 GCF_002925995.2 Terrapene triunguis | reverse complement strand
TCCGCTCTCCCCCCGGCGGCCAGAGCGCCGAGGGCAGGGCGGCGAGCTAAAGGGCACTGAAATATTTGTGGCATGGTTTCTCTCAGTCACTAATTGGTAAAGCTATTACCCAAAGGATTCTAAGACCTTTCACACGGCAGAACTCTTATTTTTATGCGCTTATTTTTATGTTAGTAAACCCTCAATTGAGACAACTAAACATGAACAATTGTTTATTTCTGTTCAGACAAGGAGGTAGGAATAAAAAGGCATCACAAATTATGTCATTCCACCCCAAAGCTGAAGGACACTTTCAGTAATTCCAACTTCACAGAGAGTAGAATTTGTTGTGGTGTTTTAGATAGCTGTTTCGCTTTTATCAGACTTGCCCATGCCTAAGGGAAACCAATTTGAACCCATTTAGGAAAATATACTGAATGATCTTTCAAAGGCTACAATTATTTCACATCGAAGTTAAGATATTAACTGAACCAATAAATTCTAACTTGTGGTTCTCACAGCACCCCTGCACATAGTGGGCCAGATCTTCAGCACAGCTTCACTGACTTCAATGAAGCTGCACCATTTTACAACAATTGAGGACACAGCCTAGTATCACTATTTATCTATAGGGTCTGTGAAGGAGTGTACTAGCCCTTTAAGAGTCAGACAGGAGCTCACAGCCTGGGATAATCAAGGAGATTGCCTGTTCCACCTGGTACTTCCTTATTTAAGCAGAAAGAGGAAGTTGAGCAGGGGAGAGATATTAGAGACATCTAGCTGACAAATGGGGGTGATCTCTCTCCAGCCGGTTAGTCTGATGAGGCACAAAAACTTTAAGTTTGGGAAACACAACCCTTCTTAGCCTGAAGTATATAAATCCATGGTAACCCCAAATGTTGAATACAGCATGCAGTTTTGGTATCCTCATCTCAAAAAATATAAATTAGAATTGGAAAAGATGCAGAGAAGAGCAACGAAAATGACTCTGGTATGGAACAGTTTCATATGAGGACTTTTCAGCTTAGACAAGACATGACTAAGTGGGGGGGGGGGAATATGTCAAAGGTCTATAAAATGATGAATGGGATGGAGAAAGTGAATAGGGAAGAGTTATTTACCTCTTCACATAACACAAAGACTAGGGGTTACCCAATTAAATTAATCGGCAGCAGGTTTAAAACATACACAAGAAAGTAAGGCTTCACACAACACACAGTCAACCTGTGGAACTCTTTGCCAGGGGATGTCGTGAAGGCCAAAAGTGTAACAGGTTCAAAAAAGAACTAGATAAATTCATGGACAATAGATCCATCAGTGGATAGGTCAAGATGGTCAGGGATGCAATCCCACGCTCTGGGTGTTCCTAACCCAGAAGCTGGATGACAGGGAATGGACCACTCAAAATTTCCCTGTTCTACTCATTCCCTCTGAAACATCTGGCACTGGCCACTATCAGAGACAGGATACTGGGAGAGATGGACCTTTGGTCTGACACAGTATGGCCGTTCTTATGTTAAGAAAGGAGGACTGAATTAACACTCCAGCTTGGAGGAGAACTGTGAGCTGGAGCAGACAGAAGACTCCAAGGGAATAAAAAGACAACTCCTCCAGCCAGGTAGGGGTGAAATTTGGACTCTGAAGCCTTTATTTTTATTCAAACAGTATAGGGTAATAAACCAGCATAATACTGAAGACAGACAGACTCTGGAGTTCTTGTGGAATCTGGGAAGGGAAACTGAGGATGACCTCAGCAGAGCCATACTAGCCCAGAAGAGTTTGCTCCAGGGCAGGCACACCCATTTACAGCATCCAAAACTTGCTAGGTGCTTTCCAGTCGAACAGTAAGATCTTATGACACACTTTTGACCTTGCCTTCCCTAGTATGAAGACATAGCAACGTGTACATAGAAGAAGAATTTTAAAACACTACAGTAGACGCTCATTAGTAGCAACACATCGGTGCCCTTTTGCTATGTTGCTCCGAAGCAGCTGTTGCTGTTTTGGGGAGTGTCAATAATTCACAGTAGGGAAAGTGTTCCCAGGGGAAATGTTGCTCGTAAGCAGAGGTTGGTCTTACAAAGTGTTGCTGCAAACAAGTGTCTACAGCAGGGGTCAGCAACTTTCAGAAGTGGTGTGCCAAGTCTTCATTTATTCACTCTAATTTAAGGTTTTGCATGCCAGTAATTCATGTTAACGTTTTTAGAAGGTCTCTTTCTATAAGTCTATAATATATAACTAAACTATTGTTGTATGTAAAGTAAACAAGGTTTTTCAAATGTTTAAGAAGCTTCATTTAAAATTAAATTAAAATGCAGAGCCCCCCGGACCCGTGGCCAGGACCCAGGCAGTGTGAGTGCCACTGAAAATCAGCTCACGTGCCGGCTTCAGCACACGTGCCACAGGTTGGCTACCCCTGGTCTACAGTATAACAAATAAAAAGATACTACGCTGCACACACAATTCTCCCTTTGGGGAGAGTAAGAGAAAAACGAAACTAACAACGCACTAGTCGTGTCATTTAATTTTAAAGCACTACCAGAAGGCTCTCAGATAGTGTGGTGATGAGGGTAGGATAGTGGATCCCTACCTGAGGGAATTTACAATCTTAGTCTTGCTAGATGGGGGGTTACCTTAATGGAAATGTGCTACATCTGTGGTAACATTAACTAGTGGCATAATTCAAACAATGTGAAAATAAAATGCTAAAAACTGCATTAACGTAAAACAGACCAAATGAGAATGAACGCCATCTCAGCTAATGCAAAGCTATAATAATACTGTACATGGTGACGCATATAGGGTAGATTTGGTAAACCAAGATGTATTTATTCTTAATGTATTACAGTCACAAAACTACATCCATATTTCAAACAATTTATCTCTATATTAAAGCATGTTGCAAAATATTTTTCAGATCCTTAGTATTCAGGATGGCAATTGCTTCCCTCAGTTCTCATACCAGGGTTAGTTCTTTCTTGGCAGCAGCTGCCTTCACAGTCTGTTTAGGAAAAAACCTATGGTGTGCCCAGGTGGTAGTGCTGCTGTTGTCCATGCCACCTACTAATGAAATATCCCACCACCTCTTGCTGAGAGTGGCTATTCAGAAAAACAGGTGAGGCAGGGTCAAAATAAGGATTCCCTACACCCTATCCCATGAAAGATCATAATTAGTCATTTAAATTAGATGGCACCTATCCCCATGAGTTTAGTGTCTTTTAATATTTGTACACCACCTAGTCCAATGGGTAGGGTCTTACCAAATTTACGGTTCATTTTGGTCAATTTCACAGTCATAGGGTTTTAAAAATCATAAATTTCATTATATCAGCTATTTAAATCTGAAATTTCACGGTGCTATAATTGTAGGGGTCTTGACCCAAAAAGTTGTTGGGGGGGAGGTCACAAGGTTATTCTAGGGAGGGTAGTGGTACTTCTACCCATACTTCTGCGCACCTGGTGGTGGTGGCAGCGTTGCCTTGAGAGCTGGGCAGCTGGAGCACAGTGGCTGCTGGCTGATGGCATGGTATGGTATTGCCACCCTTCCTTCTGCGCTGCTGCCTGAAGAGCTGGACCCTCAGTCAGCAGCCGCCACTCTCCGGCCACCCAGCTCTGAAGGCAGCAGTGTAGAAGTCCGAGTGATATGATACAGTATTGCCACTCTTACTTCTGCGCTGCTGCTGGCAGGGTGCTGCCTTCAGAGCTGGGTGCCCGGCCAACAGCCGCCACTCTCCGGCCGCCCAGCTCTGAAGGCAGCACAGAAGTAAGTGACCCCCCTTAAAATAGCCTTATGACCCCCATGCAACTCCCTTTTGCGTCAGGACCCCCAATTTGAGAAACGTTAGTCTCCCCCCATGAAATCTGTAAAAGCACACAAGACCAGATTTCACCAGGGGGGAGGGGAGGAGACCACCAGATTTCACAGTCCATGACTCGTTTTTCATGGCCATGAATTTGGTAGGGTTCCAATTATGGTGTTAGTCCAGACTTTTGTAAACCCTGACTCATCAAGCCATACAGCATGGTCATGAAACTCACTGCCTACACCTTAATGCTACCCACCACATTTCTTCACCAGAGGAGAAAGGCCTTCACCAAAAGTAGCAGTAGCTACATGTAGTCTGCAACAGCAACTTGGGAGACAGGAGAAACTGCTTCCACTTCAATAGCCACTGTTCCTTACCCATTCTTGAATTCAACAAGCTCTTAAATCAAGTGTTTATGCCAGAAATAGGGTGATGATGTTTTCTGCACAGGGACTACCTCCAAATGTATGATGCATTCTTGTGCAAATTCAATTTACTGTTCCCACTCCTGCATGAGAAGACCTGGATGAAGCTGACAGTACATTAGAGGATCTTAAATCTAGAAGATTAAGTGTTTCGCTATAGCTTTTCCTTCCTCTCCATTGGAAGAAGTAACTCAGTCAAGTTTAGACTTGAAGTTTAAATGTGTTGTAGAGTGGGATGTAGGCGGTCAGATGAAATGATGATCAGGTCTAGTGGTCAGAGCAAGAGTCAGGTAATGGAGCCAGAGGTCAGAGCTGACGACTGAGTCAGGAGTCAAGCCAAGGGTCAGAGCCAGAGTCAGTAGCCAGGGGTGTAACAAGACAGGAGGGCAAGAACCAAGAACAGGACAGGAAGGCAGGAATCAGGAACAATGCAGGGCTCACGAGTCAGGAGAGAAGGCAGGGTCCAATATAGCAGCCAGCCCAGTTGCTTAGACAACGTCCCATGTGTCCCCTAGCCCCCTTTTCTGGCTTAAATAGTGAGTCTGAGCCAATCAGAGAGGCCAGACATCTCCTCCAATCAGAAGCTTTGAGGGAGGTGTCTATGGTGACCTAGTGGCCACCAGCCCATACTCCTTGCTGGTACCAGTGAGCTGATAGGAGGTGGCAGAGGTCTGAGGACTGCCTGGGGATCTGTGGACCTGCGTTTGAGATTCAGAATCTCTCACAAAATGTTACTGAAATATAAAGATTTTTCAAAAGCTAAAAAAAGTCTTGCATTTAAATTCCAAACCTGAGCAACCTTCTAGGGAAGCATTCAGGGACAAAAGTCAGCCTCACCTGGCAATTATTGTAAAGAATGCCTAGTGCTTCTCTTTTGCCATGCAAAACATTTTTTGCTCAGAAATCAAAATCTTATTGGGTACAGTGGGACTTCCACTAGAGTGGAATCTGTACTAGTAGCGGTTATCACTGAAGTCACACTATTCCAACTCAATCCAGAAATCAGACCATGGAATTAAGAACCTCAAGTGGACCGATTTTCAGTGTGTGAAAAAATTAGACAATATTCTTTAGCAATGTCCACGCTTCCTGCTTATAGAAGATAATGGCCTTTTTGTTGAGGTGGTCTAACCAAGCTGTTAGACACACACCAATGGATGTAGAAAGGCTAAACTTAGTTCATAAAACCAGGTAACATCAAATAGTCAAGCACTTTTCCTCTTCCACTATTTCCCACCATTGTTACCATAGGTGCAATGTAGGGAAAGGCACCAATAGCCAAGGGCATTTTAACCAGCAGGGCTCAAGAGTGCCACCTTCTCAAGATAATCAGGTACACCAGAGAGATGTTTGTAGCAACCAAGTTTCAATAAGAAAGGATCTGAATAGAAAAACTGTCCCTCGAATGTGCTGGTAAAGAAGCAGCATCCCATACCAATGCCCTTTTGCAGCCATGGATTGTAGAGAATTTGATCCCATCTAGGGAAAATGAAGTCCAAAAAATTGCAAGGAGGCTCATGACTACATAAATCAAGTTTTTATATAATGGAGGAAGAAAAGTTCTCCCAAGAAAAGCTTCCTGGATTCTGAAGAAGATTCCTGCTCAAAATGGAAGTTAGTTCTGGATGTAGGCATTTGGTACCAGTATCTGAGGAGCTTACCACTAATATTAGCTGAATGTGCCAAGTAACAGCAACCTGTTAAGCAACACTTGGTTCAGTGGTTACCTGAAAGAAGATCAAGGAGGCCTTTGGAAGGAGATAAAGTTAGTTATCCTGAGAAATTAAAGTAATTTTTTTTGGAAGAAGGAAAACGGATGCCATCTTTGACTAACAGTGACAAAGCAGAGACATATGGTAGGTGAGGTAATATCTTTTACTGGACCAACTTCTGTTGGTGAGAGAGACAAGCTTTTGAGCCACACAGAGCTCTTCTTCAGGACAGAAGTTGGTCCAATAAAAGATATTACCTCACCCACCTTGTCGTTCCCAGGATATATGAGAGACATGGCTCCAACTACACTAGATATAATAGTGAGACAGTAGGTCCAACATACCTAACCAACACTGAACAGACACCAATATAGAATACAGAAGAAATACTGAGATTTCAGAAGTAGTGCTAACAGAAAGCCTTCTTACCCCTGTAAACAAATATTAATATAGAGGCATGTCAGCCAGCCTGTTGATGTCCCAGATAACATTCTACCTACTGGACACCAAGAACTCAGTGATGAACACAAAATTATTTTACTGACCAGACTGCCCTCCCTGTGGCTAGCCAACAGCAAAAATACCAGAGGAAGAAATTCAGTGGATACAGAGACAAACACCTACAAGATCTCTATCAAGCATTCTTAAAACTATAATACCCACCTGCTGAAGTGAAAAAACAGATTGACAGAGCCAGAAGAGTACCCAGAAGTTACCTACTACAGGACAGGCCCAACAAAAAAAAAATAAATAAATAACAGAACACCACTAGCCATCACCTTCAGCCCACAACTAAAACCTCTCCAGCGCATCATCAAAGATCTACAACCTATCCTGAAAGACGATCCCTCACTCTCCCAGATCTTGGGAGACAGACCAGTCCTCGCTTACAAACAGCCCCCCCAACTAAAGCAAATACTCACCAGCAACCACACACACCACACAAAAACACTAACCCAGGAACCTATCCTTGCCACAAAGCCTGATGCCAACTCTGTCCACATATCTATTCAAGTGACACCATCATAGGACCTAATCACCTCAGCCACGGCATCAGGGTCTCGTTCACCCGCACATCTACCAATGTGATATATGCCATCACGTGCCAGCAATGCCCCTCTGCCATGTACAGTGGCCAAACCGGACAGTCTCTACGCAAAAGAATAAATGGACACAAATCTGACATCAGGAATCATAACATTCAAAAACCAGTAGGAGAACACTTCAACCTTTCTGGTCACTCAGTAACAGACTTAAAGGTGGCAATTTTGCAACAGGAAAGCTTCAAAAACAGACTCCTGTGAGAAACTGCTGAACTAGAATTAATTTGCAAACTAGATACCATTAACTTTGGCTTGAATAGAGACTGGGAGTGGCTGGGTCATTACACAAATTGAATCTATTTCCCCATGTTAAGTATCCTCGCACCTTCTTGTCAACTGTCTGGAATGGGCCATCTTGATTATCACTACAAAAGTTTTTTTCTCCTGCTGATAATAGCTCATCTTAATTAATTAGCCTCAGAGTTGGTATGGCAACTTCCACCTTTTCATGTTCTCTGTACGTATATACACCTCTACCTCAATATAACATGACCCAATATAACACGAATTCGGATATAATGCGGTAAAGCAGTGCTCCGGGGGGGCGGGGCTGCGCACTCCAGTGGATCAAAGCAAGTTCGATATAACGCGGTTTCACCTATAATGCGGTAAGATTTTTTGGCTCCTGAGGACAGCTTATATTGAAGTAGAGGTGTATATCTTCTTACTATATGTTCTATTCTATGCATCTGTTGAAGTGGGCTGTAGCCCACAAAAGCTTATGCTCAAATAAATTTGTTAGTCTCTAAGGTGCCACAAGTACTCCTGTTCTTTTTTTTAGTGGATACAGGGCTGATTAAGAAATTAACACCCAATCACATAGCCCAGGTTGCTGTAATCTCAATTGCATTTGATCTGATTGTTTCACAATACAGCACACACTGCACAGTCTGAGCCAAATCCAGGACTTCAATTTTTAATAGCTAGCTGCTTCAGTTTATTCATTTATAGCTAAATTGAACAAATGACCATTTTGGTTACCATTAAGTAATCATTAGTAACTGGACCCAAACTAAAAAGCTCTCACCATTCAGTCCTCTTATGAATATTAAGAAGCTTTTCTTCACTATAGTCACTAGACAGGTATTCAAGGGACATTTAGAAATATTAAAAGATTCCACACCAAAGAAGAAATTAAATCTTGCTATGCAAATAGTGTCAAAATATATATCCCAGTTTCCTGGGAACTGTACTACTTTCTCAGGGATCCATTTTTGACCCACTATACTCCCTCTATACCCTATCTCTGAATGATCCTATCCACAAACAAGGCATTAACTATCATATTTATGTCACCAATGCACAAATCGGAATCTTGGTAGAATGATGATAATCAATGGGATACAGTAATACCTACACAATATATAGGAATGACTGGATAGGTCACGCGGGGGGGGGGGGGGGGGAGGGAGTGGCACTAAAGAAAGCAAAGCATAGAGTCAAATATAGTACAAATCTTAAATGAACCAAACTGTACCACAGATAATCTATGGATAGAAATTCCATGCTTGAATAATAAGAATATAGCAATAGGGATATACTACCGACCACCTGACAAGGATGGTGATGGTGACTATGAAATGCTCAGGGAGATTAGTAAGGCTATAAAAATAGAAAACACAATAATAATGGGGGATTTCAACTATCCCCATGTTGACTGGGTACATGTCACCTCAGGATGGGATGCACAGATGAAGCTTCTTGACACCATAAATGACAGCTTCTTGGAGCAGCTAGTGCTGGAACCCACAAGAGGAGAGGCAATTCTTGATTTAGTCCTAAATGGAGCACAGGATCTGGTCCAAGAGGTGAATATAGCTGAACCGTTTGGTAATAGTGACCATAATATAATTAAATTTAACATCCCTGTGGTGGGGAAACACCAAAGCATCCCACCGCAAGTAATGTTTAACTTCAGAAAGGGGAACTACACAAAAATGAGGTTAAAAAAAACCTAGTTAAACGTAAATTAAAAGGTACAGTCCCAGAAGTGAAATGCCTGCGAGCTGCATGGAAACATTAAAAAAAAAAAAAAAAAAAAAAAAAAAACCACCACAAGAGGCTCAAATTAAATGTATACCCCAAATTTAAAAGCACTATAAGAGGACCAAAGGAGTGCCACCATGGCTATACAACGAAGTAAAAGAAGTAGTTAGAGGCAAAAAGGCATCCTTTAAAAATTGGAAGTTAAAGCCTACTGAAGAAAATAGAAAGGAGCATAAATTCTGGCAAATCAAGTGTAAAAGTATAATTAGGCAGGCCAAAAAAAATTGGAAGAGCAACTAGCAAACAACTCCAAAACTAAATCAGCAACAACAACAACAAAAATTAAGTACATCACTGGACAATCGAGGTGCTAAATCAGCACTCAAGGAAGATAAGGCCATTGTAGAGAAATTAATGAACTATTTGCATCAGTCTTCACAGCAGAGGATGTAATGGAGAGTCCCATGCCTGAGCCATTCTTTCTAGATGAAAAATCTGAGGTACTGTCCCAGATCGAGGTGTCATTAGAGGACATTTTGGAACAAACTGATAAATTAAACAGGAATAAGTCATTAGGAACAGAGGTATTCACCCAAGAATTCTGAAGGAACTCAAATGTGAAGTAGCAGAACTACTAACTGTGATACATAACCTATCATTTAAATCAGATGACTGGAAGATTACTAATGTGAAGCCAAAAAAAAATTTTTTTTTTAAAGGCTACAGAGACGATCCCAGCAAGTACAGGACGGTAAGCCTAACCTCAATACCAGGCAAATTGGTTAAAACTATAGTAAAGAACAGAATTATCAGACACATAGATGAACATGATATGTTGGGGAAGAGTCAACATGACTTTTGTAAAGGGAAATCTTGCCTCACCGATCTATTAGAATTCTTTGAGAGGGTAAACAGACATGTGGACAAAGGTGATACAGGGGATATAGTGTACTTGGACATCCAGAAACCCTTTGACAAGGTCCATCACCAAACGCTCTTAAGCAAACTAAGCAGTCATGGGATAAAAGGGAAGATCATCTCATGGATCAGTAACTGGTTAAAAGATAGGAAACAAAGGGTAAGAATAAATGGTCAGTTTTCAGAATGGAGAGAGGTAAATAGTGGTGTCTCCCAGGGGTCTGTACTGTTCAACATATCCATGAATGATCTGGCAAAAGGGGTAAACACTGAGGTGGCAAAATTTGCAGATGATACAAAATTACTCAAGATAGTTAAGTCCAAAGCAGACTGCAAAGAGGGACAAAGGGACCTCACAAAAAACTGGGTGACTGGGTAACAAAATGGCAGATGAAATTCAATGTTGATAAATGCAAAGAAATGCACATTGGAAAATATAATCCCAACTATACATATAAACTGATGGAGTCTAAATTAGCTGTTACAACTCAAGAAAGATCTTGGAGTCATTTTGGATAGCTCTCTGAAAACATCCGCTCAATGTGCAGTGGCAGTCAAAAAAGCTAACAATGTTTAGAACTATTAGGAAAGAGATAAGACAGAAAATATCATAATGCCTCTATATAAATCCACGGTATGCCCACATCTTCTATACTCTGTACAGATCTGGTTGCCCAATCTCAAAATAGGTATCTTTAAGGCCCTACTTAACATGCAATATTGCTGATCCCGCAATATTCAGCTTCCACCTCAATTTTTATTTTAATTAGCTTACTTTGCAGAATCCACAATTTTGCATACATTTTGAGGTTTGCAACACACACTTTTTTCCCTATTAGTACAGTAGAACCCCATTTATCTGAGCTGACAGTGGCGGGGCTCCCGCAGTCAGCCCCATGCATTAATGACTGTAATATAGTTACAGCAGAATTACTGGCTATAAAAAAAATTAGCAGGCATAACATAATACTCGAGTGTTTATATTCTTCCACCAAATTTTTCTTAAACAGGTCTTCTCTGACTTTTCCAAATTACCACAATTAATAAATGTCCATTATTACTTTTCCACGCTTTTCCATGTCTTGTCTGCAACTCAGAAGCAATTATTTGACAATCATCCCCCGATTCATGTAGGGCTCTAGATGTATTAGAATTGGAAAAGGTACAGAGAAGGGCAACAAAAATTATTAGGGGTATGGAATGGCTTCTGTATGAGGAGAGATTAAAAAGACTGGAAATTTTCAGCTTGGAAAAGAGACGACTAAGAGGGGATATGACAGAGGTCTATAAAATCTTGACTGGTGTGGAGAAAGTGAATAAGGAGATGTTCTTTACTCCTTCACATAACACAAGAACTAGGGGTCACCATCTGAAATTAACTGGCAGCAGGTTTAAAATGAACAAAAGGAAATACTTCTTCACATATCGCAGTCAACCTGTGGAACTCATTGCTAGGGGATGTTGTGAAGGCCAAAACTATGACAGGGTTCAAAAAATAATTGGATAAGTTCCTGGAGGATAGGTCCATCAATGGCTATTAGCCAAGATAGTGAGGGATGCAACCCCATGCTCTGAGTGTCTCCAGCCTGTTTGCCAAAAGCTGGCAATGGACAACAGGGGATGGATCACTGAAAAACTGCCTATTCTGTTCAATCCCTCTGAAGCACCTACGATTGACCGCTGTCAGAGACAGGATACTGGGTCAGATGGACCATTGGTCTGACCAAGTATGGCCGTTTTATGTCCTTAATCTAAGTCTATTCTGGATCTCTTCCCTTCACCCAAACTAAAATCTCAGCATGCCTTTCTAACGTCCTCAGGACCACCCATCAACTAAAACTTAATAGCCAAATCGGAGCTTCTGAAACCTTCCTCCGCTTCACAATGAAGAACACTGCTATCATCACTGTTACTGAAGCCCTTAATCTTTGCTTCCTCTCTTCAACTTGGCCCTCTCTTGTCTCTCACATACACTCTTCTTCCAGCACAGAATCTCCAAATCCAACCTTTCCTCTGCCCAAATGGACTAATCTATGGTGCAAGCCCTGATCATCCCATGCCTTAACTAATATAATCACCTCTCCAACTTCTGAGTCCAACCTCACCCCCCTGAAATGCATTCAACATTACGTAAGTTAATGTTCCTGACTTAGAATTGTGTTATTCCTGTATCACTCCATCTACTGGCTCCCCTTCTCCCACCATGAACACAAACTTCTCATCCTTACTTTCAAAGGAAACTTAGTTTAGCTCCACTCTGTCTGACACTTAATCTTATTGCAAGGTCAGCTCCTCCTTCACTCCACTAGTAAGGCCAGCCTCAATTGCCAGATTCTCTTCTCCTACAAGCATATTTATTGTCTCCTATGTTGCCCCTTGCAAGTGAGAAAATCTTCTAGGAAAAATCCATGTAGGAGGATATGGAAGTGGCTTTAAGTCCCACACCCACACCCCAAAGCTCACCTCTTTAATACACAGTAAAATGCAACCTGATAATGGCTAGACAGTTGGCAAATTGCACATGCTGCTCTTGATTGGCTAAGAAATGCACACATCCTATTTGTTAACCTGTCTCCCACACCTGGACTTGCTTGTTTGTCTCAGGTACCTGTTACATCTTCTCTTTTAGACTGTAAGTGCTTTGAGACAGGGAATATAGTTTTCTATACGTTTGTACAGCACTTAGCACAATGGGTCCCTGACATGGTGGGCCTCCTCCAGATGCTATCATAACATAATGTTTAATGCTACTTTCTGTTTCCAAGTTACAAGCTGTGTGGCTATACAGAATCCTAATGGTCCATGGAACTTTGCAAATTACCCTCAACAAGAAAGGATTTGAGGAAGGTGGATATGGACCCTACTTCCCTAGAGATATACCTCTTTAAAAAAAAATTCAAGATTTACACAGAAAGGACAATGAGCTCATTCTGAAGTACATTTGCCCTTCCCTGGTGTCAGAAAGTACGGTATTCACTTTTGCTACAAACACCAAGTTACAACATACACAGAACTTTCATTCAGCAGCTCCATTACAAAATTAAACCAGATTAGTTTTAACAAAGCATGCAATATTCTGATCTACTTACACTGGTATGTTAAAGAAAGAGGTCAGGATTTCCAGTTCAGTTGGAACTTGGAGAAGACTGCCTTTGCAGTGACATGTTGCCATGGTGAGAGTTTTAAAGCAAAACTACTGAGTAAAAAGAACTCTGAACTGCTAGAGATTCATTTCACTATATTTCTAAGTCAGCATGAAAATTCATGAGATTTAAACAAAATCTACTTATGTTTTCGAAGTTGATGCTTGCCAACTTTCATAATTTCTAGTGCCTGAATTGCTAGTTAATATCTATTCATTTATGTGCAAGTCTCTTGCAGAGGTCATAATCCTCTTCTAATATCATTCCCACAAGTGCAGGCTGCCTAAAGACAAGAAGGATTAGGTCCTGTTAGTATAAATGAGGGGGATGACAGCAGGGAAGGGTTGCATATCTACAGCCCAATTTTCAAATCTGCTGCTGACGTCAGCAGGAGTTGCAGGTGCCAGCACTTCTGAAATCAGGCTACCAGACTATATGCCAAGAGTTTCAGAATAAAAAGGCAACGGAACACCAGGGTCTCTCTTTAAGTTTGAGTACATTTAGTTCTTGTGAAAGGTCCTAGTTAAACACCGAACTGGCAAAGCACCAGTAGCATTAAAGCGTGCTTCCTCACACCGACATGGAGAAGTGCATCAACCTTGACCTGAAGGAACCATCCCTCGGAGTGAGGACAGTCATCAGATGCCATCCCGCAGACACCAGCACCCAAGCATCACAAACCTGGTTTAGATTCAAGCCAGCAACCTAGAGGTTAAAGGCTCCAATTGATAGATTTTACTTGCATTTTTACTTCTACCCACAAAATCACTAATTCAGACTGAATTCTGATGTCTATTTATGTTCCCAGGTAGGCAAGTGTCACCATTTGTGCAAGTCATTTTGACAGACTGAATAACCTGAATATTAGGCGGCCCTTAAAATTATCCCACAAAGCAATACATTCTTTATTCAACCAGACACTGAAGGTAGACCTGCACTAAACTGTTAAGGTCTCCAGCTACAACATGGATGCCCCCATGACTTGTCTAAGTGAACCCTGTTTCATCTTGCAATATAAGTGGGACTGAATTGGATTTTAGCCATGTTCCTGCAACATGCAGCCATCTTAGCCAAGGCTATCACTCTAGAAGGGAACACAGGTAAGTTTAAACAACGAGAAGTCCTTGTGGCACCTTAGAGACTAACAAATTTATTTGGGCATAAGCTTTCGTGGGCTACAACCCACTTCATAAGATGCATGGAATGGAAAATACAGAAGCAGGTATAAATACATGAAAAGATGTGATTTGCCTTACCAAGTGTGAGGTCAGTCTAACGAGACAATTCAATTGACAGCAGAATACCAAGGGAGGGAAAATATCTTTTGAAGTGGTAGTGAGAGTAGCCCATTTCAGACAGACTAACTCGGCTACCACTCTGAAACAGGTAAGTTTAGTTTACACTACAAGACTTTACCATTTTAGGGACAGTAGATAGTAACAGGTCCCTTAGTTCTGGTTTGTAATGCCCCTTATTTAAGACTTAGTTATTTTTGTAGGGTACAAAAGTGTACACATCTGTAGAAAAAGAGCAGCAGCGGAGGACTATGGAAGTGGAAAGCCCTACATTCACCACAATACAGTGCCTCCACTGTGGCTCTGCACTCATGCTGTTGCCCTGTCCCCACTTGGAACGGCAGTGGACACGCTCCCTGAGAGACCAGGGCAACAGCATGGGACCCCTTTTCCCTCTCCAAGAGGGACAGCAGAGATCCCCAACCCTCAGGCACAACAAGATCAGCAACAAGGATTTCTGTTTCCCCTTAAGAACGAAGACTGGTAGCAGGAATCAGGAGAAGAAAGTACTGACCACATTGATCCAAAGGCCCACAATGAGCCCTAAACTAATCACATGAAGTTTCCTTGGAAAGCACCAATACTTTCTATTAATCAGAAATTGTGTGCTTATCATATTGGATTCAATGATCTCTTTAAAATTACAACACTATCCATGAAGTAAGTCTGCAGCTTCCTGGAAAACCAATACCTGCTTTTATGTTCAGTCTGAGATATGCTGAAAGTGTGATTCAGCATTTGTATCTGGATTTGTGTTAATGTAGAGATTGCAAAGTGCAGCAAAAATGAATCAGTGCTACATAGATACTAGAGATTACTATGGGCACCGGCTTCCTTCCTTTGAATCTGCAGATAAGACCATAGTCACAGCTTTTCATGAAATTCTATCCTCCCTCAAAGAGGAGCCTGAACTAATGGAGGATGGCTCTGCATTACCCTTGCACACTTGAGTTTCATGGGCTGCATTTTCCAGTGCTTTTGTTTCTCTATTACAGTAATTAGACAGTAGAGTCACACTAGCACTTTAAGAGCTGAACAGTAAGATAATATCACTATCCAAAAAGCCAGATAAAAATCTTTTAGAAACACCTAATGCTTCTCACTTATCACAGGTCAATGAAAGTCCACAAAGGGGGCCCCAAGAGCCTCATGCAAGTTACTTCCCAAGATCAATGAAAGAGGGAAAGCAGTAGCTCATCTTCTATCAAGAACAATAGTTTAACAGGAGCGAATTCCCTGTCTTTGAGCACTGTTTTTATTTGGACTATGTCAAAAGCAATGATGACAAATTACAGATGTGACAGCCCACGTGGAAGGTGCTCTCTCATGTGAGTGTCACTAGTGATAAATGACCATGGAACATGTATTCAGCTATTTAGCTTATGATCCTTATGAACTTATTCCTTGTATGTAACTTATTCCTCACTTAAGCAAAGTAAGCAGCTATGGGATGAGAGGGAAGGTTCTCTCATAGGCTACGTCTTCACTACCCGCCGATCCGGCGGGTAGCAATCGGTTTATCGGGGATCGACTTACCGCGTCTCGTGAGGACGCGGTAAAATCGATCCCTGATCGCTCTGCCGTCGACTCCGGAAATCCACCTCGACAAGAGGCGGCAGCGGAGTCGGCGGCAGCGGTCGGCTTTCCCCCGTCCTCACCACCAGGTAAGCCGACCTAAAATACGCAACTTCAGCCACGGTATTCACGTAGCTGAAGTTGCGTATCTTAGGTCGGACCCCCGCTGTAGTGTAGACCTAGCCATAGATTGGTAACTGGTTACAAAATAGGAAACAAAGGGTAGGAATAAATGGTCAGTTTTCAGAATGGAGAGAGGTAAATAGTGGTGCCCCCCAGGAGTCTGTAGTGGGACCAGTCCTATTCAACATATTCATAAATGATCTGGAAAAAGGGGTAAACAGCGAGGTGGCTAAATTTGCAGATGATACAAAACTACTCAAGATAGTTGAATCCCAGGCAGACTGCGAAGAGCTACAAAAGGATCTCTCAAAACTGGGTGAGTGGGCAACAAAATGTCAGATGAAATTCAATGTTGATAAATGCAAAGTAATGCACATTGGAAAACAATCCCAACTATACATATAAAATGATGGGGTCTAAATTAGCTGTTACCACTCAAGAAAGAGATCTTGGAGTCATTGTGGATAGTTCTCTGAAAACATCCACTCAGTGTGCAGCAGCAGTCAAAAAAGTGAACAGAAGGTTGGGAATTATTAGGAAAGGTACAGATAATATGACAGAAAATATATTGCCTCTATATAAATCCATGATACATCCACATATTGAATACTGCATGCAGATGTGGTCGCCCCATAACAAAAAAAAGATATATTTTTGACTTGGAAAAGGTTCAGAAAAGGGCAACAAAAATGATTAGGGGTATGGAATGGCTTCTGTATGAGGGAGTTTAATAAGACTGGGACTTTTCAGCTTGGAAAAGAGGCGACTAAGGGGGGATATGATAGAGGTCTATAAAATCATGACTGGCGTGGAGAAAGTAAATAAGGAAGTTTTATTTACTCCTTCTCATAACACAAGAACTAGGGGTCACCAAATGAAATTAATAGGCAGCAGGTTTAAAACAAACAAAAGGAAGTATTTTTTTACACAATGCGCAGTCAGCCTGTGGAACTCCTTGCCAGAGGATGTTGTGAAGGTCAAGACTATAACAGGGTTCAAAAAAGAAATAGATAAATTCATGGAGGATAGGTCCATCAATGGCTATTAGCCAGGCTGGGCAGGGATGGTGTCCCTAGCCTCTGTTTGCCAGAAGCTGGGAATGGGAGACAGGGGATGGATCACTTCACGATTACCTGTTCTGTTCATTCCCTCCAAGGCACCTGGCATTGGCCACTGTCGGAAGACAGGATACTGGGCTAGATGGACCTTTGGTCTGACCTAGTATGGCCGTTCTTATAACATAGGAGACAGGCTGCAAATTCTAATCTTCCTATTTCCATGCTGCCATCCACCAATACAGTTAACACAGGAAAAGAAATCAGGAAGTTTATAATTTCCAGTGCATAAAGATATAATAATAACAGGTTCAACATCTCCATTTCCTAGCATGACTGTCACCAACATCCCCACCTTCATAAGGAAGGACAACAAAAAGGCTGGCATAAGGACTTACACTTAATCAATGGATAAAAAGCTCAGAGTCAGCACTAAACTAGAGAAGTAAATGTCATTTTAGACTTAGTTAGCAGAATGAATCACAGATACCTACTGCATTTTTAAGGCATAGGTGAAAACATGCTCCTCTGTTTAGCTAAAATCGACATTGCAAGATGTAGAATGTTTTGTCTTTGTCATCTGTTTCAGTTCGTAAAAAAATATTTCAACGGCCACAACTTAAGTCAGCAGTGTAGACTTAAGTCAGCTCACATAATGCAAAACAATATCAGTACCTAGTCTGGAAACCGTGTATCAAGGCAGATTTTATTAAAGTTAACACCAATCACAATGACAAAAAACTGCATTACTGAAATTGTAATGATCAATTCTTGGAGATTGTTAGAACATGGCTGCATTTTGCAAGTATACTGAGGTGCTGCTGTTCAAATACTTTACCTGAATGCAATGTACATTTGTAATTGCTATACACAGTAATGTTAAAAGTCTACATCTTCTGAAGGTCATCCAACTCAGCTGAAATATGCACAGCAAGGTATGGGGAAGACTATAGAAAGACTTAGAGAACTTAAAAGTACCAGACAAATAAAATTCAAAGGCTTGGGAAGACAAACACCTGAATGTTCAATTATACACAATATTCGAGAACATTAGTGAAGATTGGAAAAAACAATTAGGCTGCTGTGAAGGACTACAGCATGAGAAAAATTCCATAATGGGGAAGTGGGAAGAAGGGGAGAGAAAAAAGGTCAGAATATTGTAGCTAGATAGCTTTATGATCATTAACATTTGTAGTTATGGAAGCTGAAGGCAAGTATGTTTTCAAGGCATAAATATGCCCTTCTTGTCTGCTTTTCCCACAACTGTCTTAGTGCCTTTTTCTATGCTGTCCCCTAACCCTGAACACTCTCCCTATCCTGGTCCACAAAGCCACTACCCTCTGCTCATTCAAATCTCTCCTTAAAAAATGTAATTCTGTTATCCCTATTGACTCACTTGTGGGTATTTAAAAAGATAGAATTTGAGTCATGATCAGCACATGCCTAGTTGTATGCTCTTGCTGCTGTTCTACTCCTTCCTCGCTTCATTTCCTCCCTATTGTTCATTACTATCACTAGTAGAGTTTCATCTAAAAAGCAGACTGTTAACTGTCTGGGGCAGGGACCATATCTATTCTGAAAATAAAATGCCTAGCACTTTGAGGTGCAATTCCTGATAAAGCAATTCCTGTCTCTCCCTCCACATTCCTAGCCTTACATGTGCTTTAACAACAATCAAGACAATTCCTGAAGGAGGAAAATAAGTATTTCCCCCTACTTCAAGAGACTGAGAAACTGAGGCAGGGATTAAGTATTTCATTGCCAGGGTACTGAGCAATTAGAACTCAGGTGTTCCTGCTCAAACCACATCTCATTTGTTTAGCACCACAGGTGACCAAGGTCATTATGGAAGCCTTTACCATCTCTGAAGAATCAAGATTTGATCACTTCTAGAGATAGCATTACAGACTTAAGGCGGGGTGGGGAACCTCCGGCCCATGGACCGGATCCAGGCCACTGCTTAATTTAAATCTGACCCACAGCAAGTTTCCGTGCCACAGGCCAGAAGCCCCAAGCCTCAGGCCCCCACCTCCAGCAGCTCCCGGAAGTGGCCACAATGTCCTGCAGCCCCTAGGCGGAGTGGCCATCAGGGAAGCTCTGCAAGCTCCCCCTGCCCTCAGCACCAGCTTCGCAACTCCTATTTGCCAGGAACCGTGGCCAATGGGAGCTGCAGGGACAGTGCCTGCGGGTGTAGGCAGTACGCACTGCACAGAGCGGCCTGGCCCCTCTGCCTAGGGCCCGGACATGGCGGCCGCTTCCGGGAGCAGCGCGGAGCTAGGACAGGCAGGGAGCCTGACTTCGCCCTGCTGCACCACCAACTGGGAGCCGCCTCAGGTAAGTGCCGCCTGGCCGGAACCCACACCCCGAACCCACTGCCTCAGGTCAGAACCCCCTCCTACACCCTAACTCCCTCCCAGACCCTGCACCCCCACCCCCTCTCCTGCACTCCAAATCCCTTGGCCCCAGCCCAGAGCCCCCCCCTCGCACCCCGAACTCCTCATCCCCAGCCCCACCCGAGCCTCTGTGCCCCCCATGTGGGGCTGGAGCCCCGAGCACTAGCTCACCCCGCTGTAGTGGGAAGCCCTGAGCCTCTTCACACACACACACACACACGGAACTGTGTGTGGCCCGCAACTGATTTTTTCTGTGGGTCAATGGCCCCCTGATAGGGGTGGGGAACCTTTTCTCTGATTTAAGGAATGGTCTGATAGAAACAATTCCAGAAAAAATAAGAACAAAGGCTTGCAGCAAGAGCTGCCATTAAAAAAGCTAGTTACAGTAGGATGTTATGAGACTGAAGCATAGAGGGAAAAGAGCAAGAATTTCTCATTGCACGATTGGCTTTAAAAACAGATTGGTTCATTTCAGCACAGGATGTTATAACCCATCGATGATGACTGGGCCACATTACTAACAGGCACCACGTAGTAAATTGGACCAAGACAGCTGGATGCAAGCAGACTCTTTACAACATGATACAGTTATTTGTATTTGTAACAATAGATTGAGCAGTAACACTCCCTACACGATGAATTTAGAATGAGATTCCATGTTAGAAGGCCTCTGTCCCCCACACGCTCACCCAGCCATACTATGGCAAATAGCAAAACAGAAACAACCTTTATTTTCCATTTGTCAGCAATTATGTCCATTTTGTCAGAATAGCTTTGAAAATAACAGATTTTAGCTGTAGTTATTTTGTTGCATCTTTGCAAACAGCCATCTAATAGAGCCCAAGCTTGTTGCTGGAGAAGACACAGATTGCGATTTTCCCTAATTTCTCTGATGAATCAGTGTCCTGAAAGATAATCCTTCCAAGAATAACCTACTTAATTTTGCTGGATAAAGGATGGCAACTTCAGTTTATCAGTGCCTTCCATTTGGTCCACAGGTAGGCATGCTCCAGAGAGAGAAAACAGGATGCCTGCCATTCATGTCCTTGAGTGTCAGCTGCAGTCAGTACTCTCCCCAATTTAAATACAATTGTTCTCCCAAACACTTGCTCTGTGCTTATCAAGGAGATTCTCCTAGTAATAGAATCTGCTCTCACTGTGAAGATAGGTCATCAGCAGTTTGCAAGTTAAAAATAGCACTATATGCAACCATTTTATGCCCTAAGAAATAGTGTTTTGGTCATCCCTTCCTCCCCAGATTCAACCTTTTTAGTTTCTTTTTAAAGCACCTAACTTTAAAGCTACTTGTATATCTTGTCTGTGATGCACAGCCAGACCATACGTCAGGCTCTGAAGAAATTAAAATAGCATCAGTGTCCCATATTTATTGTCTCAATTATTTCATGTCATATTTGCCAAATTTACAAGTTGACCATTTCAATAATCACAAATTGATCTTGGGGTCAGGAAGTCAAGCTGGTTTCTTTCTGAGTTGTGCATCATTACCAATAACATTTCATAGTTAGAACTGAATAAAAACGTTGTTTTTTTTTTAATTTTTGGCCAGTAAAGCAGACAAATGCATCTATCACCACACAAAAGGACAAGAGTTGAGTAAGAGGGAGTTACTTTTAATTGGGTAATTTTTCCAACCACAGACTCACTTCAAAAGTTGTGTGCTTATTTTTAAAAAGCATTTCAATTCACCTTAACATTTTAAGGAACCTGGATGGAAAGCACACAGTATTTTATTGCCACCCTAGTTAGTCGTAAATTGTACCACTGAACAAAATTCCATCTATTGAGAACTTCTGCTAGGAGACTAGGCAATAGAATTTCAATCAGGAGTAGTTGCAGCTGTTACTGTCCAACAAGCAGTGGGAAAGTCATTTATCAAAGGTTTCATTTCAACAGGTTGGGAGTCCTAACTGAAAACTCACAGAAGTGCAAATATTGATATTTAACATTTTGTTAGCTCTTTTTCTGCATGTGGAACTCACTGTACATTGAAGATGATCATGATGTGGTAGCAAGTATCAGAGGGGTAGCCATGTTAGTCTGGATCTGTAAAAAGCGACAAAGAATCCTGTGGCACCTTATAGACTAACAGACGTATTGGAGCATATGCTTTTGTGGGTAAGACGAAGTGGGTATTCACCCACGAAAGCTTATGCTTCAATACGTCTGTTACGCTATAAGGTGCCACAGGACTCGGTCGCTCTTTACATGATGTGGTAGTTACTGTAATCATGTTTCATGCTAGGATATTAGAGTACTTTATAAACATTAATTTTCATAAATGTTAAGGCCAGAAGGGATCTAGTCTGACCTCCCTGTATAAAAGACATCACAATACAACATCCTTATGAGATAAATGCTGTCTCTATGCTACATATGGGGAAACTGAGGCTGAGAGGCTAAGTGACTTGCCATTCCATGCTTTTTAGCTAAATTTAATAGCCCAGTTTGAAAAACATGGGAAATTGTCTCCACTAATGGAGGTAAGTTAACCTATGATATTAGGGAGCCCTATTCTGATTATTCTACTTCTTTTCTACAATCTATAAACATCAGTCAGTGACATTCTAACAAAACCATTAGAAAGGTATCACGCAAGCCCTAAATTAATAGAAAAACTATTATTACCCTACTTGTTTCCGAAAGCTACATACTTTCTGTACCATTTACCTGCTGCTTTACAATGCTGGCATTTCAGTCTACATACATATCTCAACTCTGAAATATTACATTGATCAAATAGACTACTCTGTGGTCAGCCAGCTCAACATACTTTTGTTTCAGCAAATAGTTGGAGCATTGCACATTACTCCAATTGGTCACTGGGATGAGATCATTCCGAACAGTCAACTTTATCAAAAAGCTTTTTGTTATGAGCTGCGATACCTCAGAAAACAAGCTCCATTTTACACGCCAAGCACTAAAAAGATTTCTCAGAAAAATTAGCTTTACCACCCAAAAAGTACTCCGCAATCTCCAGATTTCTGCCTCTTACATAACTCCACTAAACACTACAAACAGCTACTGAAAATCATGTCAAGTGGATGGACTTCTTATTCCAGCACCAGGTTTTTTGACCAGACACAAACTCCTAGACTCCACAATATTGCTTCAGTTTGCAGTAGTAAGAGCAGCAGCTCCCAAACCTCCTGATCCTGACCTCATGCAGAAGAGGGACAAGAGTGTAACAGGCAATGAATAAGAAGCAACAGAGGGTCCTGTGGCACCTTTAAGACTAACAGAAGTATTGGGAGCATAATGAATAAGAAGATACCTATACTGCAAGAAGGGCTTCCCATAGTGTGGGTGAAGGATCTAAGTCAGAGGATAGGAGTACAAGAGAGGAGAAATTGGGTAAGATGAAGCAGGGAGAAGAGATGGAGGAGGTGAGGCAGCAAAGGGGAAGTGAGCAGAAATGAAGGAAACAGTAAACAAAGGATGATTAGGAGGGACACCTGGCTACTCTGATGAACACCATAATTCTTAGCTCCATCTAGTGAAGCACGTAGATTGTATAAAGATATGATTTTACAAAAGACAGACAAGAGTAGATCTTAATTCAAGTTCCACTAAGCAGAAAGGTGGTGGACTCAGATTCTGCACGCATTCAAAACACAAATCACAATTCAAGTGGTGTTTTACTGCTGACTATCTGAGTTAAGAACTAGATTTAGCCAACCAAAGCATCACAGAAATGTAAGAATGAAAAGAACTTTAATTATCCAGGGTAAAATTTTCAGAAGCACTCAAGTCCCACTGACTGTCAATGAGACTTAGGGCTTGGCTACACTCGAAACTCCAAAGCTCTGCTGCGGGAGCGCTCCCGCGGCAGCGCTTTGAAGCGCGAGTGTGGTCGTGGTGCAAGCGCTAGGAGAGAGCTCTCCCAGCGCTGCAGGTACTCCACCTCCCCGAGGGGATTAGCTTACAGCGCTGGGAGCGTGTTTACACTGGCGCTTTACAGCGCTGTAACTTGCTGCGCTCAGGGGGGTGTTTTTTCACACCCCTGAGCGAGAAAGTTGCAGCACTGTAAAGCGCCAGTGTAGCCACGACCTTAGGTTTTAAGTGCCTAAGTCACTTTTAAAAATGGGATTAAGGCACATTTCCCCACACGTGCATGAATACTGCCTGTAATTTCCCCTCCCCGCCTCTCCTCCTCCCAATTCTGTTTTAAATAGATTGATGCACTTAATCTAGAGCTTAACACTAGGGTAGCTTTTGCTTTTACACTTCTACTTTGATCTGGCAGGCTTCTACCTGGTCCAACTGATGACTGTCTCTATGGCACAATGAGCTAGCAAGTTCTACTTTAACAAGACTTTTACCCTTGAGGGACTACCTGTCATTAAAACTCTTGAAAAATACACTAGCATAAACCTGTTTAAAGGATTTGCATTAGAAGGAACAAGGAGAGAACACTTCATAGCCAAGGTCTTCAGTCTGACAAGTCATGAATTAAGTTAGCATTTCCTAAAACTGTGGGGCACACCTCCTGGGGACAGGGTCCAGAAGATGTGTAGAATCATAGAATATCAGGGTTGGAAGAGACCTCAGGAGGTCATCTAGTCCAACGCCCTGCTCAAAGCAGGACCAATCCCCAGCTAAATCACCCCAGCCAGGGCTTTGTCAAGCCTGACCTTAAAAACCTCTAAGGAAGGATATTCCACCACCTCCCTAGGTAACCCATTCCAGTGCTGCAACTTGAGACCATTACTCCTTGTTCTGTCATCTGGTATCACGGAGAACAGTCTAGATCCACCCTCTTTGGAACCCCCTTTCAGGTAGTTGAAAGCAGCTATCAAATCCCCCCTCATTCTTCTCTTCTGCAGACTAAACAATCTCAGTTCCCTCAGCCTCGCCTCATAAATCATGTGCTCCACCCCCCTAATCATTTTTGTTGCCCTCCGCTGGACTCTTTCCAATTTTTCCACATCCTTCTTGTAGTGTGGGGCCCAAAACTGGACACAGTACTCCAGATGAGGCCTCACCGATGTCGAATAGAGGGGAATGATCACGTCCCTCGATCTGCTGGCAATGTTCCTACTTATACAGGACAAAATGCCGTTAGCCTTCTTGGCAACAAGGGCACGCTGTCGTAACTTAAGATGGGTAAGCCTCTAGCAACATATAGCAGGGCTGAAGAGTTGCATGATTTGTTTCATTTTCTTGAAATGGGGGGCTCAGCTTTCAAATGTTTGAGAAACACTTACATTTTTACTATTTGTTAAAAGTAAAATATTAGTAACGGAGCAAAGTTTATAGTCTCTGCATGTAATTAGATTCCAGCTTAAATGTACTTAGTTGTTTGAACCGCTTGGTATTTAAACTTTGGGTATGTCTTCACTGTACAGTTAACTTAGGTGATCAGCACCTGAGTCTGAGCACCCAGCTTAGACTAGTCCTAGGAAGCCACTGCAAAACCATACCTGAGTTGCTGTGTCCTGACTGGTGCTGAAAACTATGTTTTTCTAGGACTTCTGAGGGCACATCCCATGGTTCTCTGTGCTGCAGTAAATGAAGCTACTCTAATTCTCTCCCAGTGAATTGTGGGAGAAGGTCTCTCTCCTGGGCACATTGGAAGAACTGTGGGAAGGCATTGCACAGCTAAAGCACCTGCATTCTCGCTACAAAGTTGGAAAATTACCAGCCTGAATAAAAGCCTCACTCACGCTTTAGCCTACAGCCCCAAACGGGCCCGCTAGCTCAGACTGAAACTGCTACTAAACTGGGGCCAGAGGTCTTTTTGTGCAGATGGGAGGGGCGCTAAAAGCAACACTCAAATAAGAGCCCAGGTTAACTCTGCAGTGAAGGCATACCGTTTATGTCACTCAAACCCATCTCATCATTTCGTCAGCCACACAAAGGTCGTCCGTTGACTCATTTCCTTGACAATATCAGGAAAAGAGCTCAGACACTAAAAATTAGTGCTCCCTTGTATACTGGCTATTTGCCTTCTGTGAATGAAAGGGATTTTTTGTTACAACAGGTCATGCCACTTGCATCATGGCTGAAAAGACTATTGAAAACAAGCCATATTGTGCATCTAAGTGACACATGGAATAACCCGCAATATATTCTAAGACATAACTAGACTGCAGCACAAAAGCAACTGCTAACAGTTTACCATTGACCCTTATGTACTTGAAAAAATCAGTACACAGAGGCTTTTTTCAAGTACACCACCCTGCACAAGTCTCTGCTTCTGTTTACAAGCCAGTACGACAACTCCAGTCTCTTTGTTTCATATTCAGTTAAGTCAGTTATACAGAGCATCAGCGGATACCCGACGCTGACTTTTACTCCTCCCTTTACCTCCTCTATTTTGCTATCATTACTGTTAATCCCAAATTCAGTTATGTACTCTTCTTTTCCAGACCTAAGTTCTAGATCAGGGGTCGGGCAACCTTTCAGAAGTGGTGTGCCGAGTCTTCATTTAGTCACTCTAATTTAAGGTTTCGCGTGCCGTAATACATTTTATCGTTTTTAGAAGGTCTCTTTCTCTAAGTCTATAATATATAACTAAACTATTGTTGTATGTAAAGTAAATAAGGTTTTTTAAATGTTTCAGAAGCTTCATTTAAAATTAAATTAAAATGCAGAGCCCCCCGGACTGGTGGCCAGGACTCAGGCAGTGAGAGTGCCACTGAAAATCAGCTCATGTGCCGCCTTCGGCACGCGTGCCATAGATTGCCTACCCGTGTTCTAGATGCTAGATAGTATATTTAACTTGTTGTCCCTAATTTAAAAAAGCAAGGGCAACTCTTTCCTGGTTACTCTTAAGGATTTGTAATTTAAGGAAAAATTTACATCAAATCCCAACCAGGTTTGGGAGGATAGCTGGATATATGGCTTCTCTTGGTAAATTATGCAAAGGAGTCAAGTAATTCATTTGCATCTGGAAAGATTTCACATATTATAGTTATCTAAAAACCTTCCACAGACTTACACTCCACCCTAAAGCTTATTGTTTGAACAATCAGAATCTTCTTTAAATTGAAAAATTAAGATGTTTTGCCTTGTCCTTAGGTTATTTCTAGTTTATAAAACTATACTGAATTTTAGTCTGTATGTACAGATTAAATATACTGGTTTTGGGAAAGATAGAGAAGAAAAGGATGCATAACCATGATAATATTATGTAGCATGCTTATGGATTTGAGAAGGGATTTTATGATCAGAGAGAATTCTTATTTTAGACTTTGTAGGCCAGCAGAATTTAACATTATACTGTGTATGTATTTTTGGTTGTGTCATCAATTTTTAAAAGATTAAGGAAAGGTATCAGCTAATCAGGAATAAGACTTTCATTTTGGGGAAGCACAGTTAATTAGTTCAGTTCATGAAGTCAAGATAAATTGACAAATTTCTTCTGAAATGGCAGAGCTGGTCCAAAAATCTGCCCAAGGGAAATTTCAACACGAAATAGAAAAAAATATTTTTGCAATTTTTGTTTCCATTTTCCAAATAGCTTGCTCTACTGCATTTCAATTCGACTCGGATAATGAAAAGTTGATCCTTTTCACAATTGTTTAATTTTACTTATAAACCCGCAGACTTTAAGACCAGAAGAGACCATTATGATCATCTAGTCCAGTGATCGCCAACCTTTGGCACATCCCTCGGCCCACGCCACTTCCAGCAGCCCCCATTGCCCTGGAACGGCGAACCACAGACAGTGGGAGCTGTGATTGGCCGAACCTGCGGACGCTGCAGGTAAACAAACCATCCCGGCCTGCCAGCAGATTTCCATGACGGGCTGCGTGCCAAAGATTGACAATCCCTGATCTAGTCTAACCCTCTGCACATCACAAGCCACGGAACCTCACCCACCACTCCTGTAAGAGGACCATAATTTCTGGATGAGTTAGGGAAGTCTTCAAATCTTAATTGAAAGATTTCAAGTTACAGTGAATCCACCATTTACTCTAGTTCAAATCAGCAAGTGACCCATGCTGCAGAGAAAGGCAAAAAGCCCCCAGAGTCTCTGCCAATCTGACGTAGGGGAAAATTATTTCCTGACCCCAAGTATGGTGACCCAAAGCATAGGGGCAAGATCTACCAGCCAGACACCTGGGAAGGAATTATCTATATTAACTTAGAGCCCTCGCCATCTATCCCCTCCATAAGCTTATCAAGATCAGTCTTGAAGTCTTATTTTTTTTGCCTCCACTGCCTGGAGCAGTCTGCTCCCCTTGGAAGGCTATTCCTCTAATAGTTAGAAACCTTCATTTAATTACAATCCTCCACTTGTTGATGGCCAGTTTATATCCATTTGTTGTTGTGCCAGCACTGGCCCCTAATTTAAATAACTTCCCTCCCTCCTCAGTATTTACTATCCATAAATACATCAAAGGGATAATCATATCTTCTTTCAACCTTTGTTTTGTTAGGCTAAACAAGCCAAGCTCCTTAAATCTTGTCTGGTACTGTAGGTTCTCCATTCCTCTGATCATCCTAGTAGCCAGTCTCTCCACCTCTTCCCATTTGAATTCATCTTTCTTAAACATGGGAAGACCATAATTACACACAGTATTCAGATGACATTTCACCAGTGCCTTATATAACTTTAACAATACTTCCCTATCTCTACTGGAAATACCTCACCTGATGCATCCTAGGACCACATTAGCCTTTTTCACGGCCGTATCACATTGGCAGTTCATAGCAATCCTGTGATCAACCAATACACCCAGGTCTTTCTTCTCTTCTGTGGCTTCCAACTGATACGTCCCCAATTTATAGCAAAAATTCTTGTTGTTAATCCCTAAATGCATGAACTGGCACTTTGCATAATTAAATTTCATCCCATTTCTATTACTCCAGTTTTTAAGGTTGTCCAAATCCGTGTGTGTGATATTCCTGTCCTCCTCCATATTGGCCAATACCTTCCAACTTTGTGTCATCTGCAAATTTTATTACCAAACTCCCACTTTTTGTGCTAAAGTCATGAATGAAAACAAGTAAAATTGGTCCCAAAACTGATCCTTGAGGAACTCCACTAGTAACCTCCTCCAGTCTGACAGTTCACCTTTCAGCATGACCCATTGTAGTCTCCTCTTTAACCAGCTCCTTACAAGAATTGAAAGATGGGTATTAACCCCCATCTTCTCCAATTTAACTAATAATATCACATGTGGAACTGTATCAAATGCTTTACTGAAATTCAGGCAGTTCAAATCTACTACATTTCCTTTGTCTAGAAAATTGGCTATCTTCTCAAAGAAAGATCAGATTGTGCAAGACCAATCTGCCTTGTGTAAAACCATGTTGTATTTTATCCCAGTTACCATTTACCTCTAGGTCCTTAACTATTCTCTCTTTCAAAATTTTGTTCTAAGACCTTGCATACAACTGAGGTCCAACTAATGGGTCTGTAGTTTCCTGGATAACTCCCTCTTCCACCCCGTCTTTCTTAAATATAGGTACTATATTTGCAATTCTCCAGTCATGAGGTATGACCCGTGAGTTTAGAGAGTCATTAAAAATTCTTGCTATTTGGCTTGTGATTTCATTTGATAGTTCCTTTAATATTTTGGATAGAGATTATCTGGGACCTGTGATTTGGTCCCATTAAACTGTTTGAGTTTGACTTCCACCTCAGATACGGTAATTTCTACTGCAACATCCTTGTTCCCATTAGCCACCCTGCCACTGTTGCCAAGCTCCTAATTACTCTTATTAAAATCTGAGGCCAAGAATTTGTTTAGGTGTTGGGCCATACCTAGATTATCTTTTAGCTCCACGCCCCTTTCTCAGTGCTTAGTGGTCCTGCTTCTTTTCTTTTTTCTTTTATATATGGCTAAAGAACCTTTTACTATTGGTTTTAACTTCCTTTGCAAGGTCCAACTATGCTTGGCTTTTAACAGTTCTCATTTTTTTCTTAAACCTTCTGACTTCCAAGAGGTAGCTCATCTTGCTGATCCATCCCTTCTTCCATTCCTTGTAGGGTTTCTGCTTTCTCTCTTTCAATTTTCAGTGTCTATAGTCTCACTCACTAGCACAAGGATGCAATATTTGGGATCCAAACTTTGCAGAGTGTTTAAATTCCATCAAGAATGGTTTTCAGTGGAATTTCAAAAGTTTTTATGGACACACTTATGCCAATCTCAGGTTTTGTAAAAAAAAAAAAAAATTTAGGTCTAAGATTTAAGTTTAGTATCTGTTTAATCAACCTAACAATGAATCTAATTTAATGAACAGACCAAAAAATTGAAAATGTTGGATAGCATGCATGCACACACACACACACACACACACACACCAATTCCTACAGTGTATAAATGGGCTTTTACTCCCATTTGCATTTTCCCCAGCAGCAAAATTCAGCCAGGTCCAGCATTATATATTTTGAAACTTTAAAATGTTAATTTTATAGTCAGTCCATCCTCAACCATTTAATCTGATTACATCAGTAGCTCAGAATGAGATTAGATAGAATGAAGTTTGACATTAAAGTCTGATTCGGGAAATTAAAACTGTTGCAGTCAGCATATTTGGCTACAAAAATAAGGCAAATTATACACAAATTATATATTAGCAATAGCAAATAGGTCTCAGACTTCAGGGACAAAAAAAGGCAGAGTATAAAATCCATCAAAATTAAACAGCTCAATAGTTTTTCAATTGAAAGAGCCTTTGGGACACAGGGGAGGAAAAGTAGTTAAAAGTTCTCACAAAACTCAAGTTGTATTAAAGCCAAGTACTATTTACATAATAAGTGTCTCCCAGTTCCACCTGAGAGCATCTTGTCTGTGGGCTGCAGTATAAACAAAACTAATCTGATCTAAGTAAACCATGCCATCTGTGAAATGGTGTTACAGGAAGATAATCAGTGGGCATCCTCTCAGCACAGAGGAGCACAAGATGGTGAGCAGTGCTTTCATTAAGATAGATGGGAGAGCAAATCAGCTACAGCAAGAACATTTCCCTCAACAGCTACAAACTATTCCTCCCACTCCCCAAATGCAGCTTCTTTAATCATAGAAAACTGACAAAGAAAATGATTAAAAAACCCTGGAAGACAAAGAGATGGGCTTAACTAATGGTCCCACAGCAGAAACATTTTGTGGGGTAGAGGGAGGGCAGCTATAAATTCAGGTACACAACTCCAGACTTTAAAATCTATATCTTGGAGCAGCACCCGTATTTCCCCTACAAATAGCTAAGACAATAAAGTCAAGTTTTATACTACACTATGCTAATTACAATTAGGGTTAAACTAGAGCTGAATTTATGCTTTAGTTCAGGGTAGCCAAACATCCAGACTGATGTATTTGTGTGACTTGGACTTGCATATCACATTCAGATTCTACAGGATCTAACCCTTCATTTAAAATGAGATTATATTTTGCCCTCACTATTGCAAAGATTACACTTGGTTCACATTTTCAAAGTTAACAATGCAACATTATCTTCCGGAGTCTGTACATAGCCTGAAATGATGACTGAGATGTGAATTCCCCCATTCCCCATTAACCTCACTAGGTTGTTAAAGCTAAAGCCTAAATATGATACTAAAACATCAGCACTATTTCATAGCTCACCATTTTAGCAGAAAAATGGAGACAAGGCTGGAAGCACAGGGAAGAAAGGAGGAGAGATATGAACAGTATTAAAAGGGAAGAATAGGGAAAAAAGAGAAACTAAGGGCAAAAATAGTGCTGGTGCACCTGCAGGATAATATTTTCTCTCTGACTGACACTGAATGTGAAAGTTAGGCAACATCATTTGTTAAGTACCTTAAAATTAATTATTAGACAAAATAAAATCCATATTTCAGCCTAAAATATTCTGCAAACACCACAGTGACACGAGTAGATCAGCTGTAGATTAAGGCTTTGTTTACACTGCACTTTCTTCATCAAAACTTTTGTCGCTCAGGGGTGTGAAAAAAACCACACCCCTGAACAACAAAAGTTTTAACAATGAAAAGCACCAGTGTGGATAGCGCTTCATCAGCGTGAGCGGTATTCCATTCAACGAAATTACCACCCCTCATTGGGGGATGGTTTTATTTTGTCGCCAGGAGAGCTCTCTACTGGCAACAAAGAGCGGTTACACTGTTTACCTTATAACAGCGCGGCAGCAGAGGCACAGTGTAGACATAGCCTAAGGGTAGTATGAAATCCTAAATTTATACTCCAGTGCAATGGACCGTAATTAAGAATGAAATACAGGTCTTTCCACAAAATGAGTCTGACACTTGTGCTGTAGTTGCTACCAACTGGCTTTCCAGTGCTTAGTTGACAGTAGCTACTGGAATATAACTATGAGAGCAGCTTACAGTTTTGCTTTTGGAATGCCAGTGTGCCAGGTTCTTCAAAATCTCCACTGTGACAACATGGTATGGGAAGCCTCTACTTTTGTCCAGAGTGCAGGGCTTTTCAGACTACTACAAGCACAAGGTTTCCTGTGAAAAGTAGACCTTTGAAAAAATAAAGTATGAGAGGAGCAGAGTCTTTGTCCTGGCATTATCTATTGAAAAATGCTTTAAAATTAAAATAAACTAGCTGGTCAAATATTCCACCTCCCCAAACAAAAAAGTGACAGCCAACCATAGAGATAAGACCCACAGATTTATTGGTTACCAGAACCTTTAGAGCTTCAAACTTGACAGATACATTATCGTGAAGGAGTAATGCAGTCATTTTATCTTATTTAAAGAAACAGTTTTAGGGAAATAAAAAGTTAATGTTTAAAACACAGAGTACCAAACATGCACAGAACATTATTATCCTTAATGACTTAACTATTTCTCTTCCATTGCTCAAAGCCACTCCCTTACTTGAATCCCTACTGTGTATTCCTCACACCTTTCATGTCAAGTTCAAGTTTCTCATTCATCCACCTGTGAACCTGTCCATCTTTGCTCACTTCCTACACTCCGCCTCCTAAAAATAAACAGATTTTTTGTAGCTTCACAATGTCATTTTTGTGTTTTCTTCCATCCACACCTTATGCTTGCAAATCCCCTATATAAAGAAAATCTCAGTGTTTCAACAGCAAGTCAGCCATAAAATTTTAAAGAACTACAGTGCTTTGAAGTCATACTTTCATCTGGTGCTACTAAACTGTATTGCTCAAGTCTTATTTACAAGTTAAGATCTTTGGAGCAGGAGCCACGTTTTCCTCACTCATAATAATACATCCTTTTATTGAGTTTTGTGGGGTGGTTTTAAATGTTTATAGAAGACTGATCAGTGGCATTTGGAAGGCAAGGAATGGGGATAGTGGAGGAAACAGTATAATAGGGCAGATGGGAGATCAAAACATATTGGATGAGGCAGATGCAGAACCAATAAAGGGAGTGGCAGAAGAGAAGCGGCAGGAGGAGGGTGGGAGAGCAGATCCTGCAGCACAGGAGTGGGTCATGATAGCAGAAGGAGCAAACAGATGATTTAAACCAGTCTTTGTTTAACTTGTGAAGTGCCCTGCATGGACTGCAGTACAACGTTCATGTGACAGTCTGCATGCCTATGTTCACCCTTTTTATAAGGCTATGATGGATTTTGTACAAAGTATGTCTTGTGAGGTATCATTTGAAAACTCATAATTTGCTGATCGTTATTGTCCTGGTAAAATGTGAGGCAACACTGTATATAAAGTTATAAGATTTTACTGTATGATATGACAGACATTCCAAGTCTGCAAAAGCAGGCACAAACCAGTTCCTTGGAGACAAAAGGCAAACTGATGCCTCAACCAGGTGTCACCAAAACCAAATCACCTGGTCAACAAAACTATCACCTGGGTAAGCGGCCATTCTTTGACAGAAAAAAGGGTGAGAGTGAGAAATTTACATTTTTGCGAAGGAACACCTTAAGATTCTAATCCCCACAGATTTCCTGTCTCCTGAACCCTAGCTGGAGATGATCTTCAAAGGAAAAAGAGAATTATAAGAAATGGGGAACAGATGCCCCAAAATTCTCCTCCCTTTCTCTCTGCTCACAGCATCAATCATCTTTGTCTTTCAGGTATTATACTGAACTGGGGGAGGGGTCCTGGCTGAAAGAAATCCAGCCAGACTGCTATAAGCACATGGTGAGACAAACCTTTGTTTTGAATTCATTTAGCTTGTTAAGTTAGGTGTTAGTTTGTGTTTTACTTTTCATTTCTTTGTAACCAATTCTGACTTTTATGCCTCATTACTTGTAATCACTCAAAATCTATCTTTCTGTAGTTAATAAACTTGTTTTATTGTTTTATCTAAATCAGTGTGCTTGGACTGAAGTGTTTGGGAAACTCCATTTGAGCTAATAAGATCTGTACATATGATTTTCTATTAATGAAATGACGGACTTCTTATGAGCTTGTACTGTCCACGAGGGTGCTAGGCAGTATAAGACGCACATTCTTGGGGGAAAGTCTGGGACTGGGAGTTTGAGGATGTCCCCCTGCAATGTAATTCGTGAGTGGCTGATTATAGCACCCATACACTATAATTGGGAGTGATTTACATGCTGACCCAGCTGTGTGTGAGCAGACCAGGAGTGGTTGCTCTCACAGCGAAGCAGTGTAAGAGGCACCCCAGATTGGGGAACTGAGGGGACACAGCTGTCTATCCATCAGATTGGGCCTTGGGTAATGTCAGTTAACAAGTATGGTTATACCTGTAATAAGCAATAATTGTTTTCACGTTCAATGCAATTTATAATCATTAACTAATCAATTGTTAAATGTTCCCTCACAGCAAGTGATCCTAGTAGACTTTATAATTCAGAAGAGGGAGCAAATTAGTAGGCAGGGAATATAAGAATTGCCAGACTGGACCAGAGCAGCAGTTTATCTTTTACAGTCTGCAGCAGTAGACAATATAAGATCCAATGGCAGTCTCAAGAATCCCTGTAACAGACAGCCGCAGAATAATGTGCTTATTAGGGAAATTCCTATGTAATCTCTTCAGTTAGTGATAAGTGACCACATGAATTCAGAGTGTGAGAAAATTACCAAACTTGAAAATGCAAGAAGTTAAGTTATGGTCCCCCTCTCTCACCTCAAGGGAGACCATAATCATTTTGCTTTACTATTTGGACATAGCAGCAGCAGGAACCATACAGAAATACTCACCATAAAAGAGATCACACAGGAACAGTGAACTCTCATAACATTCTACAGTAGTTGCAAAATCTATATACATTTTTCCTATTGCCGAATTCAATTTTTTGTCTGATAAGTGATGACATAATGCAAGACTACAGTATATTTTAATTGCCACACCTACACAGCTAATGTCTGCTGAAACAACACCTAAACCCAGAAGCCCATCTACAGGTTACTGGGCACATGTATTTGGTTTCTCAGCATCCTGCAGGCTCCACACATTATATTTTTCACATCAGAAAATTTGTTCAGAACAGTAGTTTAATCACCAAATCTAAGAATATGTGCTAAGCACACAAGCATTCTGATCTTCAGATGAGCTGTAGGTTCAGACCCGAACAGTGAATTCACAAGTCTGAAATTAGGTTGGAGGAAAAGCAAATAAGCCAGAGTTAAATCAAACACTGTTAACACAGATATACAAGTTTACAAATCCAGTCATTCCCCAATGCAAGCTACTAAGAGGGTCATAACAGGACAAACATGTAATCCCCAGTGTGACACTTGATCCTATTGTCCTGTGCACTGTGATGAATTCTGATGGCTAAAACACACAAAAAAATGCACTTTACCCAAAGGATGAGTAAAACTCCAGCAATTCATCCCTCAAAGCACAAGCAGAAACAAAGTAGTACAATCTATCAGGCAGGACATTTCCAAAATGCTGGTATCCTAAGAAAGACTATCGGACAAAATGGATATAGGAATTAAAAGATATGTTTAATGCAAGATTATAGGTTTTGTTTTAATTCTCAGCACAGAAGATCATATTCTGAACAAATAATCCTATCAGATGAAATATCATAAGATATCCAAAAGTCAGAGTACACTTTCATTAATTATTCATTTTTCAAGTTTAAGAAAGCAGCTTTGGTTACCAACATCATACTGCAATGTCATACATTGTACCATCTGGTGAATATACCAGCAACAAACATTGTGCTGTAATGATGCATGAAATTTTATTATAATGCCTTAAAATTAAAAATTCTGCATGTGTTTTTAACCAATGATACAGAAATCTCTATTTCCTGATCATGCTGAATGGCTGGAAACATCTTAGAGTAATGCTGTGAGTACTCTTTCACCAACAGAAGTTGGTTCAAAAGGTGTACCTCATCCACCTTGTCTCTCTAAGATTTATAACGGTTTTACTTTAATTTCCCTAATACCAACAAATACTGAAGCAATTATCTGAGAAGGACCACCAAAAAAGACTGGGGATAGGTGGGAAGGGGGTAAGAGAATATTGGAGCTCACCATCTACAAAGCAGACAGAAGGTTATTGGGTAGGTAGAGTATTAATGATCCCTACATACACACAAGATGTTCTGGGAAGGGACTGCACTAGGGAAGTTTTGCTAAGATTTATCAGTTAATAGAACAATTTCAGTTCCACCAGTGTTCATCACGTTAGGAGACCTAGTAAAGACAGACTACTAGCTACAGGAGTTTTAAATACCGTGATAAACATACCTGCTAAGAGCAGTGTTAGATTATGGCATTTAAAATGCTGGTAGCGGACAGCTGCCCGTCTACTGTAGTGCTCCCAACAGTGCTAACACCGGTGGAGCAGAAATGGTGTTAACATTGATAACAAGGCTAAAAAAATTCTTCCTTCCAGAAGCCAGGAGTGTGTGTGAGTGGAGCAGGGATTCAAAGTAGACTCCTAATAGCCAGAGGCTGAAGAAAGATAACAGCATCTAGGGCAGGGGTGGGCAAACTACAGCTACAGGGCTTTGGATCCGGCCCGCGGGATTGCCACCCCCTGGCACCGCAGGCACCGCGCCACTCACGGAAGCGGCCGGCACCACGGTCCTGCGGGTGGGGGGCAGCAGAGGGCTCCACGCGCTGCCCTCGCCTGCAGGCACAGCCCCCCACAGCTCCCATTGCCAGGAATGGGGAACCGTGGCCAATGGGAACTTCGGGGGAGGTACCCACAGGCGAGGGAAATGCGTAGAACCCTCTCCACCCCTCTCCCCCAGGGGCCGCAGGGACATGGTGCCAGCCGCTTCTGGGAGCGGCACGGGGCCAAGGCAGGCAGGGAGTCTGCCTTAGCCCTGCTGCGCGCCGCTGCTACCCTGGAGCCGCTCAAGGTAAGCGGCGCCAGCCTGAGCCGGCATCCCAAATCCTTCCTGCATCCCAACCCCCTGCCCTGAGACCCCTGCTGCACCTCAGCCCCCTGCCCTCCACCCCCAACCCCCTCCCGCACTCGATACCCCTCCCTGCACTGAGCCCCTTCCTACACACCCCATCCCCTCCCACACCCCAACCCCCTGCCCCAGCCCTACATTCATGGCCCTGCATGCAATTTCCCCACCCAGATGTGGCCCTTGAGCCAAAAAGTTTGCCCACCCCTGATCTAGGGACTTCAGGGACACCATCTCCTGGGGAATCGGTCTTTTCACTGAGGCACTGCCTTTCAATCTCATTGGAACTCTGCCACTTCACCCTTGGTTAGTAACGTTACTCCTTCAGCTAGAAGTTCTGGTAATTTTTTCAAGTGTTAATGCTTTGCACTTCTATTATTTATTCATAGCATTTAAATGTGTTATTCTCCTTGAAGAACATACACAGAGCAATGTTACCTATGCTGAAGGACTTACAATTTCAAAGCAGACATGGCACAATAAGTGAAAATTACAAATAGATGGGGAAATGGAGGATACATGCACATGATGTCTTCTTCCAGAGGATTTAAAGTATTTCACAATCAATTAAGCTACATGCAGATGCCCTAAACCCCTCAATTTAAAGTTCAAAACTCAGCAGAGAAAAAAACAAAAGCTAAACATGCTCAGAAAGTACATCCCTAGTACCAGAGGATTTCCACCAATAGGAATGGACTGATATCTGGTATTTTAGCACTTCAAGGGTCATAATTCAAGTGTTTGTAAACATGCTTTGAAATTCATCTGATAAAAAGATTCCAGTTTAAAGTGTCAACACCCTAACTTCAGCTGAAAGCTACTCTCCAGGATAAGGTAGCACTAATGCAATTTCACAAAAGAAACAGTGACTCACTCCCAGACAAAACTATGTTGGAAATATATGACCTAATCATATTCAGAAATAAATCTGCTTTTCCAAAAAAAAAAAAAAAGGGCAACGTAAAATACATGATGTATGTTATTGTATGTTATCGAACAATCGATTTATGAAAAGGGGTAGCTTTTGGACTAAGGAAGATACAAAATAACAGCTTTGAGCTTAAATTTCAGTTCCAATTAGTCCTTGCCAAAACGTAATTAGCCTGTCTGTCTGCATGGAGTTCAGTCAGCCTCAGTGTCAGTTAAAAGTTAGGCATCTTCCTGTAGGACTACAGCTACATGTGATCCAGCCCCCTCAGGCCATTTTAGCCCTGCCCATTAAGTCAGTGCCAGGAGTGATCTGACAGAGGGAAACAGATGCCATTTCACCACGTGCAGTCTGAAGGATGCATGGGGGCGTTAAAATTAAAATGCCAGT
>NW_020664462.1:345083-399683 GCF_002925995.2 Terrapene triunguis | reverse complement strand
TTTTTTTTTTTTTTTTTTTTTTTTTTTTTTTTTTTTTTTTTTAAATAAAACCTTACTTAAAACCAAAGCTTAAATTGACCTAATGGTGTCCCTAAAACCAGAGAGCAAATGATTGTTTTCTTCAAAACAATGTTAAAACTGAACTATTTGGCTCTCTTATAAAATGGTTACATATATGGAATGCATTTAACATGCATATAAACCAAAACCAATTGCAAAATTTCGTTTGACAGTTTAGACTATAGGAAAGTAAGCCACTATAGTCCACCTCCTGGCCTCTCTCCTTTACCCCAACGTATGTCCACGATGAACATTTGCACCCGCAGAGATGAAATAGCTACAAAGATGCATTTACCGACAACAAAACACACACTGAAGTCATAGTTTCCTGTTTCCAACAACCAAATGATATGGTCCATTAAAATAGGTCTTCAGGTAACACACTAGACTTTCATGCAGTAAGGGGCACATCCTGAGATGGTGAGCATCTGCAAATCCCATGGAGTAGTTGTGGTGTTCGGCACTCCTTGGAATCAAGCCCACCAGTCTGCATGCTGCAGGTCAATGATCTGAACCAATTACTATTAGCATTAAGGAATTACTCAGGTAAAGTCAGATTTTAAAGCTTCAAAGAGTAGCTATCGGCATCATACAAGTATGTAAACTTAAAAATTCTTTCTATTTTTCTTGAAAGACCAAAGTGACTGAATCCTTCTCTAATGCTGTTAGAGGGGAGGAAATCCACACCAATGGGAAGACTGTTGTGAGGGTGAGCATTGACTATCCTGACCATCTGTCTGGGCCATTATAGCTTCCAGTCACTGAAACATCTTTGGATTTGATATTTCCACTGATGTCACTTTAGTAGATACATATTAAACAAGAGATTTAAGTGATAATATCAATGTCCTTCTGCTTTTGAGGTAATAAATCAGATTCCCAACTATCCTGCCTTTGGGCTCATCATTTATCACAAGAAAATCTGATTATTTCCAAGGAAAACAAAGGAGCAATAATATTATTGCTATTATAATACAAGTTTAATGAAGCTGATTTAAACTGAAAAACCCATCTGCCCTGATCTGAGTGGACCACAGAGCCTGGGATCCTTCATTGTGTCTCTAGACATGAGGATAATTGAGACCCTCCAGAATGGTCAGAAAGTTCTCATTTATATTTTCTAACATGATTCAAGTAATTTTACCACATAAAAGTGATTGCAAACCTACATTCTGATTGACCAAGTAGCCACTGGTATTATGACTGGCAGCATTACTAAAATTTGAGACTTTGCAACGAGCAACAATAAATTATAATTCAAAAGGATATGGATTTTGCAAGCGAAAACTACTCTGCAAAGTAAATCAGAATAAGATGGTAATATACCAAAATGTTACCCCAGCATACAGTAAGTGGAACATTCAAGCCATAATCAACAGGAAAGGAATTTAACAGTTGTAAAATCCTTCAAGCCATCAGCACAGTACTTAGCAGCAGTTTGAAAACAAAAGGGACACTAAGAATATGTCTACACAGCAATTAAAAATCCACAGCTGGTCCATGTTGAGCTCAAGCTGTAAAATGGCGGTGGAGACATTCAGGCTGGAGCCCAAGCTCTAGTACCCCATGAGGGAGGAAGGTCCTCGAGCCAGGGCTCCAGCCTAAGCCCAAACACCTACACCTCGATTTTACAGCACCGCTGCCTGAATCAGCAGACACAGACCAGCCACAGGTGTTTAATTGCAGTGTAGACATACCCTAAGGCTGCATCAGACAAGATTACCTGCTGGTCACTGCAAGAACAAGGTGTAAGGGAGGGAGGGAGAGAGGAGAGGTCACTAATGCCCCCAAAGTTAAGTCTTAAAGGAAAAACAAGTGGTTTTCAACACTGAATATTTAAACAGTATCTCACTGAAAACACGAGTATCAGAGGGGTAGCTGTGTTAGTCTGGATCTGTAAAAAGCAACAAAGTCCTGTGGCACCTTATAGACTAACAGACGTATTGGAGCATAAGCTTTCGTGGGTGAATACCCACTTCGTTAGAGGCATGTGCAAACACACTGCTTAGATCTTTAGACACTGTGTTCAGTATTAGCCTCCTTTTCACAGGAAGAATATAATTGTCCAGGATGTGCAATACAGGTATCCAGGAGGATTCCGCGTTTAAAAAATCTCTCTCACAAAGAAAAGTACAAAGTGAACTTGTTCTTCCTGGAAAAGATGACCAAAGTGTTCTCGGATGCCCGCACCCCAAACCCCTCCTGCACCTAGGGTGACCAGACATCCCGATTTTATCGGGACTGTCCCGATATTTACTTGTTTGTCCCGCGTCCCAACCGATGTTCGGTCAGGACGCGAATTGTCCCGATATTTTGCCCTCCAGCACACAGGCGGAGGGGACTCGTGCCCCCCCGCCCCAACTCCGCCCCAGCCCTGCCCCCTCACTGCCCCATTGGATCCATCCCCAAATCCCCCCCTGGCCCCGCCTCTTCCCCAAGCACGCCACATTCCTCCTCACCCCTCTCTCCCAGGCTGGCGCTAATCAGCTGTATGGCGGCGCAAGCGCTGAAGGGAGGGGGGAGAAGCAGGACGTGGCACCCAGCTCAGGGGAGGTGGAGGTGGAGCGAAGGCGAGCTGGTGCAGGGGGTGGGGCGTGGAGCTGCCAGTGGCTCTTGCTTTTTGGGGGGGCAGGGGGGTTTGGTTTTTGCTTTTGTTTTTTCCTCCGCCGCCGGCTCTTGGGTTGTTGGTTTTTTTTGCTCCACCAGCACCCCTCCCCCTGCGTCCCAATATTTCACATCTCTCATCTGGTCACCCTACCTGCACCCCGCACCCCAACCCCCTGCCCCGAACCCCCGCTGCACCCCTCCTGCACTGTAATCCCCTGCCCTGGGCCCCCTCCCACACTCCGCACCCCCTCCTGCACCCCAAACCCCATGCCCTGAGCCCCTTGCCACACCCCGCAACCCACCTGCACCCCAACCCCCTGCCCTGAGCCCCCTCCCACACTCCGCACCCCTCCCTGCACCCCAACCCCCTGCCATGAGCCCTCTCCCGCACTCTGCATCCCCTTCTGCACCCCAACCCCCTGCCCTGAGCCCCTTCGTACACCCCACACCCCTCCTCCGCCCCAACCCCTTGCCCTGAACCCCTTCCTGCACACCGCACCCCCTTCCACACCCCACACCCCGCGCCAGCCCTACATTCATGGCACTGCATGCAATTTCCACACCCAGATGTGGCCCTCAGGCCGAAAAGTTTGCCCACCCCTGTAATAGGAGCTTAGACCCCCATAAACAGAACTGATAAAGTGAAATGAAGAATATTACAATGGTGATGGGGTTTAAAAGCTAAAGAAGGTTTATCAAAAAAGTTGGGCTAAAATATGAATTCCGCTTTAATAGGCTTAATCAGGGCATGAATGAGACAGAAAGAGAGACTGAACATTACAATGACAAAGCATACTGTCAGGATCAAGATACACCTAATGAGGAATACGTTTATTCAGAGTGGACTTTTCCTATCCAACAACTCCATGGCACTTGTTTCTAAACTTACCAGTGACAGTACTATACAGCGTCATAGCAAACACTCATTTAATACTGAAAATATGACAACTGTTCCTTCTAAATCAATGTGCTCAGCTTGAAACTAGGCCTAATTTATATAAATAGCTTGGCGTTTGAATCTCTATGCTGATGACTGGGCAGTGTTACCGTATAGGCCTAGCGTCTGCTGTATCCACTCAGTTTACCACACCCATCTCATCAAGCTGCAAGCAAGCAGCAGCTCTGCAAATGCTTATCCTTGCTGTGTTACTGAATTACAGCACAAATATCCCCTGATGCAATGCCACAACCATCCTTGTAAAGTAGGGAAGGAGACCAGCCAGCCAGAATTGTAGCAAGAAAGCAGAGGGGAACCACATTACAAAAAGCTTCAAGAGGACCAGATAAGAAGACCTGACACACGTAATACTGTATTAGACCAAATCGGGGGGGGGGGGGAGGATTTCATGAAAATGCTGTTTAAAATAAAACTGCAGTAACAGCAAAGATATTACTAGGAACATAGCCTCGTCACTCCAATGCAACAAAATCTTTGCCAGCAGCTCCCACTTCCTCTGGGATGACCCAGACACAAATTCCCCCACCTCCCTTGATCAAGACAGACACTGCAGGATGTTCTTCCTCCCACCCCAACTTTGAATTTCCTGTCATTTTTATACGTGCCAATTACTGCAGCCCATCACACCCTTGCTACAAAATATTGTTAATTACCACAAATTAAATTAACCCCCATAATGTTCCCAGTTTGTTGCACTGAACAGAATTCTGCCACCTCACCAGCCTGTGATTTATAATTCAACTCCCATTCCCATAAAAGGCATAAAATGCCCCATATCCCTTAATTTGAAGAAAAATGGATTATTGGGGGTTGGGGGAGAGGGCGATTAAGGAGAAGTTTGAGTGTTCTGGTTGAGGGAGGAAAGGGATGAGATTCAGAGCTCTAAAATGAGATTTTGGGAAGTTCTGGCTGGGGAAATTTTGAGTGTACTTATTCAATTGTGCCCTTCCCCCAGTAGAAAACCCACTAATCCTATAGCAAGCAAAGGTTTGTGGTCCCAACTCTGTCCTCCTCTTTACCCGACCATCCCAAGGCTGACCGGAGGCCAGAGCCCCAGATCACTAGGGGTCAGCACATGCTGAGAAGTGGGGCAAAGGGTCTGGTTAGGTCAGTGTAACCCCCCCAAGCACCCCCTTACTGATATTGATATGACAGCCACTGCCAGCAGAGAGAAAGCTGCCTAAGCCCTAAGGGATGGAGCTAGGAAATGACTCAGGCTCCTGGGCAGGGCAAGAAAGAGGGGTGTCCTACCCATCCCGAGACAGGGGGGTGTAACCACTTCACCCCTTCCACAGACTCAGCTGGGAACGTCTCCCTTCCTGCACCCAGAGGATCGTGGAAAAAATAACCCTCACAGCCACCCAAATTCTGCAACTAACTCTTGCTGGGCACCCCACCCCAGGGTCCCTCTGCCAGGGTCACAGCTGCTCCCCCCCCCCCGGCCCCCCCCCCCCCCTCCTCACTCCCAGGACCCCACCCTCACCGCTGCCCCCCGCCTCCCCAGGGCCCTGCCCCACCTTCATTACTGCCTCAAGAGCTCCCCCCCCCCGGAGTCCCAGCAGCTCCCCCAGGGCCCTGCTCTCCCCTCCCCCTCACACTCCCACAGGGCCCCCAAGAGCCCTTCGCCGCCGGCCCCCTCCACCCCGCCGGGCCCACGCCTCCGCTCCGCCCCTGGGGTCCCCCTCACACACCCGCTGCCGCGGGGACCCTCCCAGCTCGCGCTGTCTGCGCCGCGCGGCGGCTCTTACCGAGAGGGATGGCGGTTGTGAGCTGCTTGCGCCGCCTGGACGGAGCCGCCTGATGAGTGTCACTCTCCCTGCGGGCCCGGCCGGGAGGGGGAGGGAACGGGTCGGCGCCGCCGACCTCACGCGGAGTAACCTAGCCCGCTGACACAAAGGGCGGGCCCTCTGCGCTCAGCCAATCCCTGCGCAGCGAGCTCGCGCTCGGCCAATGCTGGGGAGCGCGGGAGGCGGAGGGTGGGGCCGGCCGCGGGAGGAGCTGAGGCGGCGCCGGGACAACAGGGCAGCAAGCTGGGGTGAAGTGCAGCATGTGGGCTGCGGGGAGTGGGCCCCGTTAGGAAGGCCAGAGAGAGCCAGGCCCCGGAGAGAGATTTCAAGGGGGAGGGGTCTCAGGGGTCTGGGGAGAGGCTGGGGGCGGTGGAGCTGGCTGGAGAGGCTGGGCTGCAATACAGAAGTGAGGCTGGTATAGCTAGGGCGGGGGGGGGGGGGGTGGGATTTTTTTACTGATAAGAGTTACACTGGTATAAGCCCTAGCGTGGATGCAGTTGTACAGGTGTAAAGGCGCCTTATAGCGGTCTAGCTTATTCCCCTTTCCAAACTGAAATCAGCTATACCAGTATAAGCCCTTTTATACCGGTATAACAGCATCCACACAAGGAGCATCATCATGCGGGCAGGGGACTGGACTCGATGACCTCTCGAGGTCCCTTCCAGTCCTAGAATCTATGAATCATGCTAGGCTAGTTAAAGCGATAAAACTTTCTGGTATAGACAAGGGTCCCAGGTTTTGGGAATATGTAATGGGGAGCAAAAATAGGAGCCATGGGGATATAGAATCATAGAATATCAGGGCTGGAAGGGACCTCAGGAGGTCATCTAGTCCAACCCCCTGCTCAAAGCAGGACCAATATAGGGGCAGGGTAGGGCTACCTCTTGCCTAGGTTTTCCCAGCATTGTCTCTTTTTGAGGTAGCTGTGACAGGAAATCTGTAAGGGTACTCAGTACACACTCCAGCTGTCCGGTTTTATAGGCTCAGGCTCATCCTTAATATCCTGGGTTTTTTGTACATCAGAGGTGGCAACATGAGGGCAGGGAGAGATCTGCGGGGCTTAGGGATATGGGGGTGGAAGGGGAGAGAAGATGGGGGCTAGGGTGCTTGGGGAGATTGTGGGCAGGGGTTTCATCAGTAGAGAAAGGGAATGGCTAATCTCTCAGGGAGTATAGATGACTGGCCTCATCCTCAGGCTGATATTAAAGGACAGGGAACGGGGCATGTCTCACTAAAATGGCTGGCCCCAATTTTGAGGAGGGGAGGAGGTCGTCTCTTACCATCAGGATGGCTTAATGACAGCCTGTCATCATGAGTCGTTGCCTGGCCTTTCAGTGCTGAGGAGGGAAGCCCCAAGCCTCTGCACCCAACCATCCCCTCGGGGCTGTGTGTGGCCCGCAACTTATTTTTTCTGTGGGTCAGTGGCCCCTGATAGAAAAAAAGGTTCCCCAGCTCTGGTTTAAGCCAATCTCTAACTATTAAAAGACAGGATGAGCCCTAAAGTGTGGGGGAAGGTATTTCAGACCTGCCTATTGTAGGGATCTTACACCTTCCCCTCTAAAGCATCTGGCATTGGCCACTGTCTGATGATTTACTGGATCAGAAGGACCTTGGTCTAATCCGGTGTGGCAATTCCTATGTAGACTCTGACCCACTGTGGATCAGCCACTAAAGGGTGACATGTAACAGAGACTGAACAGTGGGTTACAGTGGCATGGGTTTGGGGAATGAGTGTCTCTGACCATCAGGCCAGCCCTGGATTTGGCTCCAGGGGCACTTCATTTTGTTTTGCCAAGTTCCAAACTGGAGTTTGCAAAAGGGGAAAATAAGAATCCTTGAAGGCCAACCTTTTAACCCATTGCTTGCCAAACAAGAATCAGGCCATTTGTGCTGCACTAAGTCAGGAGTGCCCAAACTTTGCCCAACCAAGTGGTGGCATTGGCAACTCACCATAATCCCTGAGAGAAAAGGCTGGCAGTTACTACGCATCTTTAATATTGTAAGTGTGACCAATAGAGACAACATGTCCCAGCATCCAAAAGTCCACCATAATGTAAACATCCATACTGCACTGCATGCTGGAACTTCTAATTTCCAAGATCCACCTTTCCACATTAAAGGTGAAGGCAGCTGAAGGCCCTCTTTGTAGAATGTGGTAGGCTGCCTTTAGCTCCAGGGCTGTACTTTGGCTCCCCCTGATATGAATTACACCTGTTTCTTTGATACGTAGCCCCACTGTCCAAACCCAGGATATAGATTTCCAATCACTTTCTTTTCATGAAAATTTAGTGTGAGGTAATGACAGCCACCTGCAGACTGGTCCTCTCTTAGTCTGTTTATTCCCTCTTTAGGACTTCCTATTCTCAGTGTGTGCCATGTCTACATATACACTCTGACCTGGGCTTCCTAACCCCGTTGTGTACAATGCTCCTCTGTAAACTCAGAGCTGGGCTTCCTCATTCCATTGGGTCCTATCTTGCTCCCATTGAAGCCCATTGGAGTTTTATTATTGACTGTAAAAGGAGCAGGATTGAGCAGAGGGCTCCATACCTCAGCATACATCTAGAGAATATAATAGGGTTATTCCTGGTTAGAGGACACTGAGATTCAGTAGGAAAATACATAACTGTGAGCTGTATTGTTCTCCTGCACAGTATGAATCCAGTTGTGCATGCAGCACTCCCTAAACTCACAAAGGCCTGACCCAGCGTAAGCTGGTAAAACCTAGCATGGATTCTCTTTGGTGGCTGTTCAAGGTTGTACATTGGGAGGAGATATACTCAGACCATTGCAGTGACAACCCTAGTCTGGCATATCCATCCTCCCCAGAAACATTTATATTTAGTGTCATTTCTGGAGGGCCCTACTTTCAATCAAAGCTCCCTGATGCTTTAGCTAAAGAAGAGGGCTCTGTGTCTTGCTTTATAGGGGGAAATGCTAAAAACAGACCCTCTCTTTTGTTTCCTATGTGACTCCCCTGTGCAAGAACCCAGAACTATTACTTCACTTCCCTTTGTTTAGTCTCTTTAGATGGTTCCCTTACTTTTCTTCCCATCTTGATAGTCGCATGGTGCTGTCTTTCCAGGGCCCAACAGATTCAACAAGTCCTCTTTGAGCCAGGAAGTATGCGGTCTTGGGTCACTCGCCGTCACCTGGGTCATTTGATGGGCCAAAAATTCCTGGAAAGCACAAGAGCAGCTGTTCACATAGCACATCTCTCTAAAAGGCAGGACCATTCTACAGCAGGAACCCATCGATTCAGTGAGTGGGTGTGGAACTGCCTCCAACAAGTCAACTGTCTTCCAATTCAAAGTGTGGATCCAACCATTAACATACAAGTCACTTGTGAGCTCTGAAGTCGTTTAAAAACTAAGAGTCCAATCCTGCCCAGTGTTTAACACCCTCAACTTTAATTTGAGTCAATGGGAATCAAGGATCAGGCCCACAGGGTCCCTCTACAGTCAAGTCCCATGAGCCCTGCCTTTAAACTAGGTCTGTTTGTTACGATGCAGTCTGTGCTGGGGAGTTTGTGTAGCCTTGAGTTACCTTTTCATAAATACGATAACAGCTGGAGGGCCCATGTTTGATTAAATAAGGAAAGAGACATACAGTACATGCCTATATGATATTCTCTGTCCTTAGCAATTCTGCCATTCTGTTGATTTGTATCTGGAGATTAAGGGATTTGCCTTTCAATAAAATTATTCTCCTCAAACTACCAAATGAGGGGGAAGGGGGATTTCCCATCATGTTTTCAGCTCTACATAACTGTCCTTTGAAAACACCATTATCTGCTTCTCCTTGACAGTGTTAAATGTACGTCTCACAAATGATTGCTAATCACTTTTGTTATGATTTGCTATTTCTATAGCATGATTGGTGCGCAGGGCACGCGGAAGACAAATGACAGAGTGACATCTCTGTGCTCCGAGGAGCTTCCAGCCTAAATTAGACAGAGAACGTAACTAGAAATGACAACTGGCTGTGTGCTGAGAGAGAGGAGGAAGAAAAGTATTCTTGGGGGAGCTCCCTTAGGCCCTCCTTCTGCAAGGAGCTTCGTGCAAGCTGAGCCCTGCACCAGCAGAATCGAGGATTGAGTTTGTTTCAGCTTTGGATTTCTCTTCTTTCCCCAGTATGATCAAGCACAGGACGAGGAGCAGAGAGCATCAGAGCGGAAACTGGTGATGGACAGGAAGCAGGAAGAAGTGCACGTGAAGATAGCAAGGCACAGTGCTTGGTACCCAGGAAGCGGGAGCTTGTCCCGCCCATGTACCTGATTCTGATCTCACTTAAAACAGGTTTTACACTGGAACATAGGAATTGCCATAATAAGTCAGACCCCAGGCCATTTAGTCCAGCATCCCGTCTCTGACAATGGCCAGTACCAGATGCTTCAGTGGAAGGGGCAAGAACCCTGCCGTAGGCAGATACGGGATAATCAGCTACCCCACGTTAGGCCTCCTTGTGATCTCTGATATTTTGATTGTCTTAAGCCCTGAAGCATGAGGTTTATTTTTTAACATTATTATTAATTATTTGTATTATCGTAGCATATAGGAACCCTAGTCATGGACCAAGACCCCATTGTGCTAGGCGATGTACAAATATGGAACAAAAGAGTGGAAGGAAATGTGAGAAGAGAAACCCAGCAGCATCCCCATTACAGCATGATACAGGGCAGTGGGTGTGAGAGAAGGAGAGGCCTCCGTAAGAGAGGGAAGCTGCAGAGGCAGTGTCAGACAAAGGAACGCAGGTGTCAGAGAGACAGGAGCTGGAGGGAGATATGAAGAGGTCATAGATGGCTGAGCTCTTTTTAGAGATGGAGTGGGTATTCCAGAGACAGGAAGAGAAGGGGAGGAGTGATGGAGGGAGAAAAGATGGTAACGGGTGTCAGGTTAGGCACCACTGAGATCCTGAAAGGTAGCAGCTGAGTTGGGATTAACCCCTAGGGATCTAAATTCCTACTGGTGGGTATGATACTGGCAGACCAGGTGCCAGCTCATGCCAAGGCCCCAATGCCTCAACTAATGAATGCTGACCAATACGTACCTGGAAACCAGTCTGGCTGCCTGTGTGTTAGTATGGTTAAAATAGATGTTAAGTTTATAAGAATGTGTTTAGACTTTATGACATGCTTATGGGATGCTGCATGTATTAATCTCCCTTATAACATCTGTACCCCATGTAATAAGGTCAGGGCCGGCTCCAGCTTTTTTGGCGCCCCAAGCGGCGAAGAGAAAAAAAAAAAAAAAAGCCACGATCGGTGGCACTTCGGCGGCTGCTCTACCCGAGGGGGACTGAGGGACCCGCCGCCGAATTGCCGCCGAAGACCCGGACGTGCCGCCCCCTTCCATAGGCTGCCCCAAGCACCAGTTTGCAGCGCTGGTGCCTGGAGCCGGCCCTGAATAAGGTTATATGGCATGTTTGCATTGTAAACCTCTGTAACTGTGTAACTCACCAAACAGGAAAGAAGCATTAACTAATGTAAAATGCTGACTTCCTACAGAAGGTGGCAGGTCCTGCCCACCAGGAAGGCCATTGAAACCAAATGAGCCAGTGTGCGATATCAAAGAACAAAGACTTTGTTAATTGCTTTCCTCCCCCTGTCTCCAAAGGGGAGACCTGCTCGTGAACTCATCCATCAGCTTGAGCTCTGGGCAGAAGGGAGTAAAAATCTCTGAGAAGAAGAAACTGGGGGCATGACTACACTTGCAGATGTAGAGCGCTTTGAGTTAAACCAGCCTTCGTAGAGCGCAGTAGAGAAAGCGCTGCAGTCTGTCCACACTGACAGCTTCAAGCGCACTGGCGTGGCCACATTTGTGGCACTTGCAGCGGCATTGGGAGCGGTGCATTATGGGCAGCTATCCCAGCATGCAAGTGACTGCAACGTGCTTTTCAAATGGGGGGATGGGGTGAAGTGTGACAGGGAGTGTGTTGTGTGTATGTGGGGGGGAGAGAGAGTGGGGTTTTGGGGGGCTGAGAGCATGTCAGCATGCTGTCTTGTAAGTTCAGACAGCAACAGACCTCCCCCTCTCCCTCGCCTCTCTCTCTCACACACAGTATTCCACACTAATGGTTGCTTTGTCTCGGAGCAGATAAGCAGCTGGCTGTCAGAAACGGAGCTTTCAAAGGGCATATCCGCATTCCTACAGTGATTCAAAACAATGACAAGAGTGGCCACTTGACTTAAGGGGATTATGGGACGTTTCCGGAGGCTGATCAGAGCGCAGTAATGCAACACCTCGTCCACACTGACGCCCGGGTGTTGTAGCCAAGGTGCAGCAAACGTTATTCCTTCTAGTCACAACATCACATTGGGAACTCATGTTCTGCTGATTATCCATCATGACCCTCAAAGTCCTTTTCAGAATCACTGCTTCTCAGGATAGTCCCCAAGCCTGTCAGCATGGCCTACGCTCTTTGTTCCTATGTGTAAGACTTTACATTTAGCCCTATTAAAGCGCATATTGTTTGCTTGTGCCAGCCCACTCTGTCTCACTTGCACCAGTTCATTCTGTACCACTCCCCCAAAATGTCATCTGCAAACTTTATCAGTAATCGTTTTATGTTCTCTTCCCGGTAACTGATAAAAATATTAAATAGAATAATTCCTGCAGGACCCCACTAAAACATACCCACTCAATGATGTTTCCCTGTTTTAGAATTACATTTTGAGACCTATCAGTTAGCTAGTTTTCAATCCATTTAATGTGTGCCGTATTCATTTTGTATTTTAGTTTTTAATCAGAATGTTGTGTGGTACTAAGTCAAATGACTTAAACTACTGTAAGTATGTTACATCAACACTATTACCTTTATTAGCCACACTTGTAATCTCATTAAAAAAATAACTTGACAAGATCTATTTTCCATAAACCCATGTTGATTTGGCATTGAGTTGACAACCTTTCATCATGTTTTCATGGGGCAGGTAAAAAGACCCCCCCCCTCCCCCAAATCAACAGAAGGGCAATAAAACTGGCAACACTGTAGTTAATTTTCTTCATTCCTGCCTGTTTTGGCTGCCATGTCTTCCCTTGGAGCCAGAGAGCCCTCTCTCTGCTGTAAGCCTGAAACACTCTTCTTAGTCAAGTTTTTTTTTTGTTTTTTTAATGTGCAGAGGTTTTTTTTTTTTGGAGGTTCTAGCCATGTTCTGCTTTCATGTTGGGTTGAGTAGGATTAGGGTGTTGATGGAGTCAGATTATGCCACTATCCCCTCAGAGTTCAGGCTTCGGGCAACCATTTTCGTTCACCCCTGCTGGTCACCCCAGGCAATATTTTTGGAGGGTAGCTGGGGAGAGTGGACAGTCTCAGAATTGTAAGCGGAGGGTAGGCAGCAATGGGGCTGACTCCAATTGATAAATGAAGGGTAGGTGGGACTTGAGGCAAAAGGTGGAAGACAGGGGTATGGGCTAGTACATGTGTGGAATGTATTTATTTTAGAAAATCATGTGATTTTTATGCAAATCATGATGGGGGAAGGGGAAACTCATCATTTTTAAGCAGATGGAGTTGGCAATACTGCAGCTGGCCACCACGGTGAACCTAAGGGAGCTGAGCTCTGAGTTTAAGACACGGAGAAAAGATCTCATGTCCAAAACTCCAGCAGAAGAGGAGAAAGTCAATAACTTGGAAGTCTGAGTCAACGTTCTAGAAACTGGCCAAAGAGAAACACATAAGAGAAAGAGGCAGAGGTGCATGGCACTGCTGGAGCAGAGAGGTGCAGGTTAAATTAGATAATATAGAAAAGGGAGTGAGCAGAAACATTACAATAAATGGGGTGCTTTAAAAAATGCTGAAGGAGCAAATCCAATCTGGTATGTAAAAACTTCAACTGCAGAGCTGTTAAATCTGAGCTCTCTGGAAGAGGTGAAAGTGGACAGAGTCCATAGGGTGCTATTCCCTCCACCTAATCCTTGTAACAGGCCAAGAAATCGGGCTGTAAATGTCATTATCAGCAGACTAGATGATCATGATGGTCCCTTCTGGCCTTAAAGTCTAACATAACTGTGTTATGTTGTGAAGAAAATAGTCTGAAGTTTGGTTTAATTGGAGTGGGCATAATTCTGATAGCTGTGTTCTGTATTTTTTTAAAAAGACAAAGAATAATGAGGGAAAGAATGGGAGAGTTCCAATGATGGAGGTTGGAGAAAATAGATAAGGGAAGAAGTGGGAGGGGCCTGTAGTTCTATGTAAATCCTCTCCATGTAACTCAAGTGATCAGATGGCAATATATCCCTAAGGGCCAGGGCTGAGGTGAAGAACATCTCTTGCAATGCAACCGAGGTAAGAGGTTAAAGTGTTCATGGGGATAGTACAGGGGTTTACAGCTAAGCACTGCCCAGTCTTTTGGGGACTGATTTATATGCTATTTTAGTATTTTATTTCTGGATTTAAGTTAAGGGGATACAGGAGAAGGGAGGGAACTCATACAGGAAATAGCTGCAGATGTTTACAAACAGAAATCAAGCCATATTCAAGCACACAATTGTGAAAGCCGTTGGCCACACAAGGGTCCATGCCAAACAGCCAGAGAACCACACAACTTTCAAGTTTTTCAGCAAGCCAAATAGTTATTCTCAATGGCTCTTCCCTTTAAAGTAACGCCTTCGAATGTCAAAGAGCTAAATAATGTAATTCAAAGGAAAAAAGCCCTGGCCAAAAAAAAAAAAATCAACCTTCCCCCCTCCAACTATTTTCCTTCAAGAAACTCTTTCAGGAGGGACAAAGGCAATTGGTTTCAGCAGACATCTTTTGTTTCAGCCAAATAAAAACCAAAAAAAAAGAGGCGAGGGCATATCATTGGCTAAACATGTACCTTTTAAGATTAACAGTCAATTTAAGGATAAGGAAGGACAGTTTCTCTTGTTAAAGGGCACAACTGCTTGGTTAATAACAGCAGTGATCTCAGTGTATGATCCCAGTCAAGTGGGGGTGGGGGAGAAAAATCAAGGCAAATAAAATATTGCAAACACTTTGGAGAGGGGGAATTATACAAGGAGGAAATTTCTATTGTACACTGGTTCCTTACTGGGACAGATCTGATTACAAAAAGGAAAAAATAGTTAAGGAAACAGGTGACGCAGTCACTTTTCTACATACCAACAATTCAACCCTCAGATTGATGGAAAGAACTGCACCCAGAGGAAAGAGATTGAAATGTACAATACTAGAATAGATTTCATGTTAATCTCTAAATCCTTATTGAAGCAGGTAAGATATGCAGAAATTGGCACTTGTATTGATCAAATCATGTATTGGAAGCACTATTTGATAGCTGGAGCCAAAATATCACCTTTTTGGAAAATTAATTCTTTGCTTCTCCTAGACAAAGATTGGGTTGCAGCAATATAGGAAGACATTGTTCCATTGTAACAGAGTCCTTGGTGGGCTGGGTGGCCTAGTGCAGTGGTTCTCAACCTTTCCAGACTACTGTACCCGTTTCAGGAGTCAGATTAGTCTTGCATATACCCCCAACGTTCACCCCGCTTCAAAACTACTTGCTTACAAAATCAGAGATAAAAATACAAAAGTGTCACAGCACACTATTACTGAAAAATTGCTGACTTTCTCATTTTGTCTATATGAAGTTTTCGTTTGAACTGACTTTGCTAGTGCTTTTTATATAGCTGGTTGTAAAACTAGGCAAATATCGAGATGAGCTGATGTACTCCCTAAAAGACCTCTGTCTACCCCCAAGGGTACATATACCTCTGGTTGAGAGCCACTGGCCTAGTGGTTAGCAACCCCCGCCCCCTTCAGTAGTGGGAGCTGTGGTAGGGGAGCCTGGGCCCACCCACGCTACCAGGCTGTAACCCAGGGCCCTAGCAGGGTCAACAGCATTTGGCCTCCCATGGGGTCCTCTAAGTTACCCTCCCTGAGTCACTTCCTACCGTTACTTTTCTCCCTCAGCTTCTTGTCCCACATAAGGTATATAAAAGACAAAAACAGCCATCAAAACCATCAGTCCCAGCTGGGCTCAGCGTATAGTCCTGTCCCCCAAGAAGACTTCTCCAGCACTTTGGTCAGGAGCCTTGCCGGTAAGTCTGTCTCCTCCCCGTCACCTCCTCTTCTGAGCTGGGTTGCTCCCTTTTCAACCCTGTCTCCAGTTGAAGCATGCTCTGCATGGCCCCAGTAGTCCTGTCCTTGAACCCCCTCCAGCCCAGTTTGGGGTTTGTATATCCCATCACAGAAATATTTTCAAATTACTGCTGAAGAGAGATCTTCTATGGGAGGGAGGTAAGGCAGTATTTAGGGGTCAGTTGATAAGCAGAGCCTCTCATTTGAAAAAAGAAAGCTCAGAAAAAGATAAAAGAATAGGAGATAAGTACAAGAGATTCATAAAAACCTCAGGTAAAAAAGTATAACTAGTATAAGAGGAAAATTGAATATGTTGATGACAGACATCATTGAAATAGCCCTTTGGCATATAAAACAGATACCCTGTGGGCCAGCAATTTAAAAGGGCCTGGGGTTTCTGGCAGCGGCCGGAGCCCCAGGCCCTTTAAATCGCTGCTGGAGCCGCAGGCTGGGCAGTGCTGAAGGGCTGGCTGGGGGAGTCTGGCCCCAGCCCCGCCCCTTCCACCCAAGGCCCCGTCCCTTCAGGGGGCCCAGAGGCCTCCCCACACACACACACACACCTTGCCCAGGACCCCAACCGCCTTGCGTACCGGTAAGCCCTTTAAGTTACTTTCACCCCTATCCATATGTGACACAGTGGGGAAAGGATTTGGATAGACAAATTACTCCAGAGAAATGGGCTTTGATCTGGCAAAGAGAATCAGCAACCTCAGTCTGTAGCACAAGACAAGAAAATGTCTTTAAGATACTGTGTCAGTGGTATCCCACGCCAGTCAAGGTAAAAACGTCGAGAGATTGAATGGGGATAAATGTTGGCGAAAGAGGGGATTTGAAGAGAATACAAATGGTTGGATATTGATCCTTTGGTGAGCCTCCTGGCACCTCCTAGCAGAAATGGTGACACTCAATGAAGAGCTGATCTCTCATCTCCTAGTAGTGGCTCGGCTACTACTGATAGCCTCTCACTTGAAAAATCAAATTGTCCAAAGCTAGAGGCAGTGTGACAGGGTGTGGGTACCCCATCTAGTGCAGGATGAGTGCACCTCATTAATAAGTCCACCAAACTGGCCTGGGCCTCAGGGCTGTACGGCCTAATGATCAGTCAGTGGTGTTGCCCCAGCTCCAGGGCTGTAAGGCCTAATGACCAGAGTCAATATGGCTGCCCCCTCTCTCAGGGCTGAGTGGCCCAGCAGACAGTCAGGCAAGTGGGCCACCACCTAGGGATGGGTGACAGCCAGGGTATGGGGACCCTGGCCCTCCCTACTCCACCCTGTCCCAGACCAGGGCCCTATCAGTGGCAAGGGTCTCTGCCACTGAGTCAGCAGAGATCCAGACCAAACCACTCTGACTGTTCCCAGGCATACAGCTGCCACCTCTCCCTGGGCTACTTCCTATCTTGTCCCTTGTAATCAAGCACTGGGGACCTCCAGGGTTTCCAGGCTCTTCAGCACAGATGGCTCCCAACAACCCTGAGTTCTCAGACCTCTGCCAGTGTCCGTGTCTCCACCTGGGCGCTTTCCAGGCTGGCACCTGCAACAAGCATCCTTCCACCTCCGCTGTCCACCCAAACTGAACTGATCTGCTCCCTTTTATACTACAGCTACACTTGGAGCATGCCCAGTAGGTTTGAGGGAGTTAACCCTTTCCCATCCAGAGGGGGGTGAGTGCACTATATCACACATGGTTCCAAAAATATTGGGCTGTTGTTATTATGGAACAACTAATGGATCAATTACGTACCCAGCATACCAGACAGAGGACAAATAGATACTTAAGTATTTGGTTACCACTTATTCAATACTCAGACAAAGTACATTAACCTGCAAAAAACCCCAACACACCTGTCCAATTTTTTGATTAATATTCAGGTTGATAGACATGCCTGGCTTGATAAATATGAGTAGAGTCAGTAGTTTCTCTCAGTTTAATAAAATCATCAGAGACAACATGGCTTGGGTGATATAAAGAGGCTCACTCTATATACTATGGGAACTCCCTGGTTAAACAGAGAGATCTGATGATTATATTACTGCAGATTCTCTAAACGGAGAAATGAGCTCACTCTTAATGACACATCTTCCCTCTGTTTACCTGGCAATGATTTGTAAACTTGTTAAAACTTCCTAAATAAATAAATCGAGAGATATAACATATCTTCAGCTAATGGTTTTTATATCGATACCATATATATTTTACAAGAGGGTACAGTATAGTATAGTATGTTTACTATTGTTTTGTTTTAATTGTATAAAGTATTATTGCAAACTCGTATGTAGGAGTATGATGGGAAGGTTAAAGCTGGTGTGGCACTCCAGCGGAAAAGGGCGTAGTCTCCAGTTTCTAGGTGGGTGGGGATATGGTATACGGGGCAGGTTTAAGGCTGGAGCTGAATCTCACAGGGAGTATTTCCTGGCCAAGATTTTCAAAAGGGACTAGTTGTTTTGGGTGCCTCCATTTTTGGGGTGCCGTTCATGAGATGCCTTGAAGGGGCCTGATTTTCAGAGGGCAGGAGCTCAGCATTTTGTGAAAATTAGGGTCCTTCCAGTGGAGCACCCAAAATCACTCATAAAAAATTAACAGTAACAATCACTTCTGGCAGTCTTGGCCCCTGTAGTTTGTAGCATTTACAGTTTCATCTCTCAGAATGTAGGAAATCCCCCAGTTGGTTTGCAGGAAGAATATACTTCTGTGCATTGATCTGGGTTTTGCGTGCATATGCTCTAGGGCTTTGCAAGTGCTACACCAGAGTCCCTGTTCATGCTGCTGAGCCCTGAAGAGGTTAAGCGTTTTGTTCTTTTTAATTTAACAGCGTCTCTTTCTAGATTCATTGTGATGTTTTGCTACAGATGCTTTCAGCAACCTGATACTATGACTCAGCCTAATTCCCTGCTTGATGAGCTGTGTATTCAGAGAGCTGGTTCAGAGATGCAATTCCAGTTAGGCCCAGCCTGCACTGGGAGCAGAACAGGGCTCGCTACTGTACAGAGATGGCATGATTACACAGGGGACCGCGGGAAATGATGCCAACAACCAGCCTCATTTGGAAATAACAACTGAGTTATTTATGAATGGGTAGGTGTCCAGAAAGCCACATATTTTTGTCAAAATCATAAAGAAAGAAAGAAAGAAAGAGCCTCCCACAGTGAAGGAGAATAGTCTTTCTAACTACACTGGTATCTTCTGGATCTCAAGGATGAGTAAAAAGACATTTAGGCCTGGATTCAGGAACAAAACAAAACAAAAGAAAAACCCTATTCAGCAAAACACATAGGCTTGTACTCAGCCTTAGGCATGTGTTACATACTTTGCTGAACAGGGCTGGGTTTAAACACATTCTTCAGTACCTGGCTGAACTGAGGCCTTAGTAACAGGGCCGCAAGAGTGAAGACTTATTGTGTCTACACAGGGATAAAAGCCCCATGGCATGGCCGGGGCTGGCCCAGATCAGCTGACTCAGGCTTGTGCGGCTTGGACTGTGGGGCTAAAAATTGCTGTGTAGATGTTTGGGCTTGGGCTGGAGCCTGAGCCAAAACCAAAACCCAAAGTTGAATTTTTCTGTGGTGTCTTTAACGAGGCTCTGACAGTGATTTTCACTTCTACTGAAGACTTTATGGCCTGAATTCTGCCATCTAGGCTCAGCCAAAATTCCTACTGAAGGCAAGCAATAGTTACGAGATACATATAATTGGGTCCAATCCACCCAGGCTAGCCTCACCATCCAACCTATTCCATTTTCAAGATCAGATTTCATGACACAGTGAATGTCCTTGTGCAGACAGGGCCTATGGGAATTGTTTTCAATGAACTCTAGTTGCCTTTAGAGTACAAAGCAACTTCTAATTCACAGCACAGAACAATACTACTTAAGAGCACCAGACTCAGGAGATCTGGGTTCAAATCCTGACTCCTGGTGTCACCATGGCCAAATCACTCCATCTGTCTGTGTCCCAGTTCCCAATCTGTAAAATGAGGATAATAACCTTGCCTTGCTCTCCCTATTTTGTTTGTCTTGTCTATTTAGACCAGTGGTTCTCCAACTTTTGTACTGGTGACCCCTTTCACACAGCAAACCTCTGAGTGCGACCCCCGCTTATAAATTAAAAACACTTTTTTATATTTAACACTATTATAAATGCTGGAGGTGAAGCGGGGTTTGGGGTGGAGGCTGACAGCTCGCAACCCCCCCATGTAATAACCTCACAACCCCCTGAGGGTCCCGACCCCCAGTTTGAGAACCCCTGATTTAGACTGTAAGTGTAACCCACGTGCCTAATAGGGAGATACCTCTTTAAGAGATTTCACCAAGAAGGTTGGTGGCGATTGGACGTCTAACATAGTGAATGCCAGTGAAAATGAGGTAGGATCAGAGTCTAAAATAGGGAAAGAACAAGTCAAAAATTACTTAGACAAGTTAGATGTCTTTAAATCACCAGGGCCTGATGAAATGCATCCTAGAATACTCAAGGAGTTGACTGAGGAGATATCTGAGACATTAGCAATTATCTTTGAAAAGTCATAGAAGATGGGAGACATTCCAGAAGACTAGAAAAGGGCAAATATAGTGCCTAGCTAATAAAGGGGAAATATGGATAACCCGGGGAATTACAGAACAGTCAGCTTAACTTCTGTACCCGGAAAGATAATAGAGCAAATAATTAAAAATTAATTTGCAAACACCTAGAAGATAATAAGGTGATAAATAACAGTCAGCATGGATTTGTCAAGAACAAATTGTGTCAAACCAACCTGATAGCTTTCTTTGACAGGGTAACAATTCTTGTAGATAGGGAGGAAGCGGTAGATGTGGTATACCTTGACTTTAGTAACGCTTTTGATACTGTCTCGCATGACCTTCTCATAAACAAACCAGGTAAATACAACCTAGATGGAGATACTATAAGGTGGGTGCATAACTGGTTGGAAAATTGTTCCCAGAGAGTAGTTATCAGTGGTTCACAGTCATGCTGGAAGAGCATAATGAGTAGGGTCCCACAGGGATCGGTTCTGGGTCCAGTTCTGTTCAATATCTTCATCAATTATTTAGATAATGGCATAGAGAGTACCAGGGCCGGCTCTAGGTTTTTTGCCGCCCCAAGCAAAAAATTTGCTGCCCCAAGCTCCGAGAGCGCAACTTCCCAAGAAAAAAAAAAAAAAAAATGGCCGGAATGCTGACACTGGAATTGTGCCGCCCCAAGCATGTGCTTGCTTTGCTGGTGCCTAGAGCCGGTCCTGGAGAGTACACTTATAAAGTTTGCAGACGATACCAAGCTGGGAGGGGTTGCAAGTACTTTGGAGGTTAGGATTAAAATTCAAAATGATCTGGATAAACTGGAGAAATGGTCTGAAGTAAATAGGATGAACTTCAATAAGGACAAATGCAAAGTACTCCACTTAGGAAGGAACAATCAGTTGCACGCATACAAAATGGGAAATGACTGGCTAGGAAGGAGTACTGTGGAAAGGGATCTGGGGGTCATAGTGGATCACAAGCTAAATATAAGTCAACAGTGTAATGCTGTTGCAAAAAAAGCAAACATCATTCTGGGATATATTAGCAGGAGTGTTGTAAGCAAGCCCCAAGAAGTAATTCTTCCGCTCTACTCTGCGCTGAGTAGGCCTCAACTGGAGTATTGTGTCCAGTTCTGGGCGCCACATTTCAGGAAAGATGTGGACAAATTGGAGAAAGTCCTGAGAAGAGCAACAAAAATTATTAAAGGTCTAGAAAACATAACCTATGAGGGAAGATTGAAAACATTGGGTTTGTTTAATCTGGAGAAGAGAAGACTGAGAGGGGACATGATAACAGTTTTCAAGTACATAAAAGGTTGTTACACGGAGGAGGGAGAAAAATTGTTCTTCTTAACCTCTGAGGATAAGACAAGAAGCAATGGGCTTAAATTGCATCAAGGGAGGTTTAGGTTGGACGTTAGGACAAACTTCCTAACTGTCAGAGTGGTTAAGCACTGGAATAAATTGCCTAGGGGGGTTGTGGAATCTCCATCATTTGGGATTTTTAAGAGCAGGTTAGACAAACACCTGTCAGGGATGGTTGAGATAATACTTAGTCCTGCCTTCAGTGCAGGGGACTGGACTAGATGACCTCTCTCAAGGTCCCTTCCAGTTCTATGATTCTATGAAGAGACCCACTGGGGGAGGTAGAAGTGAGTTGTGTCTGGGGCAGTGTTGCTAGGCAGATTTAGCACTCCACGTCCAGAAGCTTCTGGAATTGGGTGTGGTAGTTTTGGGTCTGCTCCAATGGGTTCCCTGTTGCTGGGGCAGACTCCATGAGGGCGATCAGTCATGTTTGCTGTTTCACTAAGGGCCGTGTGCCCTGTGTGAGTTGGAAGAAGCTGAGCCAGGAGCAGGAAGCAGAATTGTCCCAAACTCTGAAGCGTTTTGCAGCAGGTCAGTGATATTGTTAACCCTCTAACACGGAAGCATGGGCAATGCTAATTATAGCAAGGGGAAATTGGGAGGGAAAAATAACTTCGTCTGTTTTAATTGTATGCTTTGAATGTTGTTTTGATTTTAGCCAAACTGTTCTAGTTAAATTGTCTCAATTAGTCTGATTCACCAACTTTTCTTTAAATGCAGTAATGGGGAAAGAGTCATGTATATTTTGCTATTCTCAGTTTTGTATTTTCTTGTAACAGGGTTTTCTTTAAATCTGTACACTTGTGACTTAACTGAGTGATTGGTTAATCAGTTAGCTGGCTGGCTAGCAGTGATTTCAGCAGAGGAAGAGAGGGTCCTGTGGCACCTTTAAGACTAACAGAAGTATTGGGAGCATAAGCTTTCGTGGGTAAGAACCTCACTTCTTCAGATGCAAGGAAAGCTTATGCTCCCAATACTTCTGTTAGTCTTAAAGGTGCCACAGGACCCTCTGTTGCTTTTTACAGATTCAGACTAACACGTCTGCATGGGAAGATTCCTACAAGTAAGTGGAGGGAAGATGTTGTTTTAGACTCAGCAAAGTGTATAGATTTGGTGATCAAAGACTCTGACTGAGACTTAGATGAACTAAACCTAAGTTTTTGGGAACTCTCAGTTTCTTCTCACTGGTGTTTCTGTGCAGGGCTGCCCAGAGGATTCAGGGGGCCTGGGGCAAAGCAATTTTGGGGGCCCCTTCCATTAAAAAAAAGTTGCAATACTGTAGAATACTATATTCTCGTGGGGGCCTGGGGCAAATTGCCCCATTTGCCCCCCCCCCTCTGTGCAGCCCTGTTTCTGTGGGGACTGAACTCTTCAGATTTTAATTTCTCTTGATGTTTATGTATAACTGTGAAGATAATGTCTGTGGATTATAAAATAGTCATGTTATGCTGTAAAAATTAGATTATTTATCATAAGGTTTTATAAAGTTATTTAATTAAATTAATTTCTTTAGTTCCTTTTGGGACTTGAATGTGGGGAGGTTGCCCCTGTGGAATCCTTGCTGAAAATCCTTAGAGACTGAACGCTGGGTCTCCAGTAGGGTGACCAGACGTCCCGATAAAATCGGGACTGTCCCGATATTGAGCAGTTTGTCCCGCGTCCCGACCGAAGTACGGTCGGGACACCATTTGTCCCGATATTTTGTTTTGGGCGCGGCGGCCCTTTTTATTTATTTATTTATTTGCTTAGGCGGCGGTGACAGGCAGGGGAAGTGTCTTTTCAATTGTTACACTCACCCAGCACGTCCGGGTCTTCGGCGGCACTCCAGCGGCGGGTACTTCTTTCTTCGGCGGCAAGATTTATTACCCCGCTGCCGAAATGCCGCCGAAGACCGTCAGCAACTGAAGGACCCGTCGCCGGAGTGCCGCTGAAGACCCGTATGTGCCGGGTGAGTGTAACAATTGAAAAGGCGCTTCCCCTGCGGCAGTCCCGATATTTTGGAGTTATCATCTGGTCACCCTAGGCTCCAGCTACTTTTCTATGGGAGTTGGGGGGTTTTAAGGCACGGCAGAAGGGCAATGAAGTGAACTCTAGCCCACCCAAAAGTTGCATATGCTCTTCAGGTCAGGCCCCGTATCTTACTGTGTATGTGCAGCACCTAGAACCGTGAGGCCTGGGTCTCAGTTGGGCCCTTTAGCCGCTTCTGTAATATGACTATCACAATCATACAAAGACTGAAGACAAAGGGAAGAATGTCTCTTGCTGTAGTGAGGTGCTGCTGGCTTCTGCTGGGGCAAGTTTACCTCCTCCCTGGGAGTTCTTCTTCCCCTGAGCCCATGTGGCTGAAGCAAAGGATGGGCTCAGATGCCCCGGAGGTGTCCCTGGATGAGGGGTTTCCCTTACAGTTTCAAGTCCAGGTTAAGTGAGGGAAAGGGTACTCCAGCTGGGCTTCATCCTCACCCCAATGTTGCTGTTGGCACCTCCAGCCTCTGCTGTGCTTTTATTAATTTAGCTTTTCCAGTTTTATTTTGGTAAAACCCTAAAGGTGAGAAATTAGAAGTATAAGAATGGTCATACTGGGTCAGACCAAAGGTCCATCTAGCCCAGTATCCTGTCTGCCGACAGTGGCCAATGCCAGGTGCCCCAGAGGGAATGAACAGAACAGGTAATCACCAGGTGATCCATCCCATCGCCCATTCCCAGCTTCTGGCAAACAGAGGCCAGGGACACCATCCCTGCCCATCCTGGCTAATAGTCATTGATGGACCTATCCTCCATGAACTTATCTAGTTCTTTTTTGAACCCTGTTATAGACCCTGTCAAGTATCCTTGATATTTTGCCAAATATTCTTCTAGTTATTGTTGGAGATAGTTAAATTGAGTTCATGTTCCTATTCTTCCTGCAGCCTTAGACCCAGAGTATATGGAAGAGAGTTGAGCCAGCGTGATGTGTGTTCCTTGCTAAATGACTCATGTTGCCAAGTTTTTTCAGAGTAATCCTCTACTGGAGAATAAGTTACTGTGGGCCATTGCTTCTCTATCTGTGTATGATTAAGCTCATGTCACTGTAAATACATTGGACTATGTGACAAAGGGATGCAGCGTTTATTCTGCAGATATGTGATGACTGCCAGTTGTATCTTTAGAGACACAAAGGCCTAATCTACACTAGAAAATTAAGTCGGCTTAACTATGTTGCTCAGGGGAGTGAAAAATCCACACCCTTAAGCAGTATAGTGAAGCCAACCTAATCCCCAGCGTAGACAGCACTAGGTAAATGGAAGAATTCTTCCCTCCGCCTAGCTACTGCCTCTCCGGGAGATGGACTAACTACACTGATGGGAGAAGCCCTCCCGTCGGCACAGGTAGTGTCGGCAATGAAGCACTATACCTGTAGCTGTGACGCTGTAGCATTTCAAGTGTAGACAAGCCCAAAGGCAGGTAAGGTCATATTTTTTATTGGGCCAACTTCTGAAGTAACTTCTGTTAACACCTCTCCAGTCATGGGATGGGAGGGGAGAGGACACACAAAAAAAAGCTGAGGAGGGGATTTAAGATGGTTGTAATAAGCCATAAATCCAGGGTCTCTGTTCAGTCCATGATTTTCAGTATTTAGCAAAGTTATGAATTTAAGTTCCCAGACTCAACTTTTGAAGGTGTTGTGCAGGTTTCCTTTGAGAATGGGGACAGAGGTCAGATACAGAGTGATCACATTGTGAAAACTGTTTGCCCACAGGTGACAAGGTGTTTTAAGCGACAAAGAGTCCTGTGGCACCTTATAGACTAACAGAAGTATTGGAGCATAAGTTTTCGTGGGTGAATACCCATTTCGTCACACGCATGTGGTTTAGTGTTTTAGTCTTCTATCATTTTTCTGTGTGAGCTCATTCGAGAGTATTGTGATGGTCTGGTTTCACCTACATAATTGCTATTACTCCTGGGGAAATTCTGTGCCACTGCACATGCACAGAATTCATGTCCCCCGCAGATTTCTTTGCATCCCCACAGAAAAATGACCTTCTGACAGTGAAGCAAAGGGAAGCTGCAAGAGCAGCCACGCACCACTCCCTAGCTGCACAGGTACATGGTTTCAGGCACCCGGAGCAGCCGGTGGAGAGGTAAATCACTGCAGGGCTGGGGACACCCCAGCCAGTGGCACCTACCCTGAGCAGGGATCAGCTTCTAGTCCCAGCTGGGCTGGAGGCAGAAGAGGACGGGACTTCCTCTTCCCCTGCAAGGAGTGGCTGGGGCTGTGTCAGACCCACCCCCAGAAACCTCCCCCAGCTGCAGGAAGCTCAGCATCCTCCCCTGCTTCCTGCCCCCATCACTCCTCAGCTGCAGGGGAGGAGTCACGGTACTGGGAGCTGCTCCCCCAACCACCCAACCCCCTGCATCCGGACCTCCCATACCCAGACACCCCCACCAAGCCTCACTCCACACACCCAGAACCCCCCTAGCCCTCCATACCCAAACCCCTGAACCTCAACCCCTGCATCTGGAGGCCCCCCTGCCTCTCGACTACCACCCCTGCACCCAGACCACACCCCACTGAGCTCCGTGCACTCAAACCCCCACCCTGATGAGCCCCACCCTCCTGCACTACCCTGAGCCCCCACATCCAGACTCCCATGCCACTGACCTCCAACTAGCTGCACCCAGACCCCCGCTCCCAAGCTCCACTCCCCCAGCACCCAGAACCCCCTCCTGAGACCCCCACACCCAGACTCCTCTGCTCATCCCCATCCACTTTCACCTGCAAGACCCTGCAGAGTCCCATTGCCCTGGAACCCCACCCAACACATCCAGATCCCCCCACACCTAGACCCCTCTACTGAACTGTCTGCACCCAGATTGCCCCACACAGAACCCTCTCACCCCACACCTGGATCCCCCCACACTGAGCCCCTCCACACTTGGATCCTGCCTGGTTGAGCCTGCCAGCCTCACACCTGGTGCACCTCATGCAGAGGGGCAGGGCCCCAGGCCTTGTGCTGTGTCAGGGTCAGGTGCAGCCTCACCACTGAGTCCATGTCCCGGGGGTGGGGAGGCTGCAGGGTGATCTCCCACCTTCATGCAGCCAGTGGCCTGTGCTCCCCACTACCATCCTGGAGTCTCTGCATTTATTTGTTGACAAATAAAACATGCAAAATTTTGCAGAATTTTAAAATATTGTGCACAGAATTTTCATTTTTTTGGCACAGAATGCCCTGAGGAATATTGCTATTGGAGCTTTTAGTGCATGGGATAAGGTAACACCACATGTTGTGATCGGCATGTGTAGGACTCATGGATTTTGAAAGGTATGTTGGGGGGTGTTGATCATCATAGCAATGCAGGTATGTTTGCAGGTTTTGCATCTGTTGCTCTGTCAGGGACTGGCACCATTTTGAGTTGGTAGGTCCTGGTCTGTGGAGAGCTTGCGTCTGATGATGAACTTGGCACAGTTGGGGGAGGGAGGTTGTTTGAAGGCCAGAAGTGGGGGTTCAGGAAAGATTTCTTTCATCGAGTATGGGTTGTAGCTGTTTGATGATACCTCGTACAGGTTCCAGAGCGAGGTGGCAGGTGACAACTAGAGGTGTGCCGTTGGAAGGGGGTTTATTTCTGTATGGAAGCAGGCTCTCTTGGGGTATGTGGGTGGCCCATTCCATGATGTGATCTACTTCTCTGGTGGAGTGTCCTGGTTTAGTGAAGGCAGTTTAAGTGTGTTAAGGTGCATATCCCAGACTTTCTCCTCAGAGCATATTCTGTGGTATCTGAGTGCTGGGCTGTAGATAACAGATTTCTTGGTGTGTTTTGGGTGATGACTGGATCTGTCAGGGTAGGTGTGGTGATCCGTGGGTTTCTTCTATGTAGTTGTCCATAGGGTTCCATTGCTGAAGCTGATCGAGGTGACCAGGAAGTTGATGCTGGTGTGGGAAAATGTTCCAGAGAGAGTTGAATGGACGGGTGGTGGTGGTTGAAGTTCTGGTGGAAATCTATGAGTGTAACCCCTTTGGGGTTTAGAGAGCATGGCCCTTTAAATCTTTTTCCTAAGGGGGAGGGGGAGAGTAAGAAAAAAGGAGGGAAACTCCAGGGGGCAGCGCTGGAGCTCCAGGGAGAGGGAGAGGCAGCCTGCAGCCCTAGAAAAGTAAAGCAACAGAGAACCTGCCCGAGGCCTGGGACGGACAGGGCCGATCGGGGACAGCCCAGGACAGGACCCAGGAGCAGCACTGTGCCAGGGAGGAATCGCCCGAGAAGGACAGGCCGGAGCTGGACCCAGTATCCCGGCTGCCCAGAGCTGCATGGGGCTGTGAGTACTGGGGCTTGGGACTCTGCATTGGGGACAAGGAGGGAGGCTGTAGCTAGTTAAGTGGGGAGGGGGTCGCTCTGGGTGGCTTTGCAGAGAGCGGCAGAAGAGGGCCCCGGAGGGGTTTGTTGGGGGAAAGTTCACTGGCGCCGAAGACGACCAGGAGCACCCCAGACTCAGCACTGGACTGGAACTTTGCTCAGGACTCCTGAACTCTGTGTGCAGACACATGGCTCGGTGTCTGCCCTTCCAGACTGCCCTACCACTGGGCCTGTGGGGCCTTGGCTTGGATGCAGCCCTGTCTTACTGCTCCCCCTATATTTCCCCTTGTTGTTTTTCTCCTCTCATCCCTCTGTAAATAAATATTTCCCTTGTTATATCCACTGTACTTTTCCTGTGGGTGGGTGTGTTCACTCTGGGGGGTTTGGAACAGGTGCCCCTGGGGTGGAAGGGATTTCTCCTGCTGCATTCCTGCGTGCGCCATCTCTTGGCCAGAGCTGTCTGCAGAGCAGACTCCATCTTGGCCACGAGGGCGCTAAAGTTACATGAGGAAGTTTAAGTAGTCTGTCCAGAGGATGAAAATATCAATGATGTATCTCAGGTATCTCACTGGTTTTGTGGTGCATTTGTCTAGAAATTCTTCTTCAAGGTATCTCATTAAGAGGTTGGCATATTAGGGAACCATCCTAGTACCCACGGCTGGAGAAAATGTTTGTTGTTGAATGTAAAATTGTTATAGGTGAGGATGAAATGGATGAGTTTGGTGATGTGTTTGGGGTGGACCTCTGAGGGTTGTCCATTGTCTTGTAGATATTTGAGGCAAGCAGAAATGCCGTCATTGTGAGGGATGTTGGTGTATAGGAAGGTGACATCCATGGTGGCAAGGATCGTGTTCTGAGGGAGGCAGTTAATGTTGTAGAGTTTCTGGAGGAAGCTGGTTGTGTCCTGGAGGAAGCTGGCCCTTTGTGTGAGGAGTGGTTTCAAGATGGTTTCTATGAGTCCCTATATTCAGTAAGAGTGCCATGGCCAGATACGATGGATCTGCTTGGGTTCCCTTGTTGGTGTATCTGGGGAGACATGTAGAAGGTCCCTGGGGTGGGTGGGTGGATAGGGGATGAGGTTGTAGATTTTCTCCTAGAGTTGTTTGGGAGTCTGATGATATCCATAAATTCCTGGGTAAACTGGTGTGGGATCTTCTTTGAGTTCTTTATAGTAGGTGGTGCCTAGCCAGCATCCAATGACTGAAATTTCACTGGAAAACTTGGATTGTTCCATAGAGGAGTTAGGAATTAATTGGTGAGTTTGAAGCTGGGGATGTTCTTGCTACACTGAAGCATATGGAGTCCAAGAAGCGGTGAAATCTATATTTTTTTTTACACAGTGGTGCTGGTCCATGTCGTGCTTCCAGTGGTGCAGTCAGCATCCTTTCTATTCTGAGCCAAAGTGGAGCATAACTAGTTAACTAAAGGGTGCAATTCACCCCTGAGCAGAGAGGCAGCATAAGCCCTAGATACCACTTAAGTCCCATTTAAGTTGAAGCAGAATTTCAGAGGTGCATAGACCTTGTGCTGGCCCTCTGCACGGGGTGAATTTCACCCTGGGGGAGAGGATGGCGCTGGAAAGCTAAGTATATGGTTTGTAAGCCCATTCCTTCAGAAAGCCAGGCTTTTTTTCAAATTCTTGAACAGCTGGCAAGGTTGTTTCTTGTCTCATAGAAACATCATTATTATCTTCTCCAATTGTCTGAAAGCTGAGCAGGGATCTGCATTGCTTATAAACCCAGCACGTAAATAATTCTAGGGCGTCTGATCATTTGATGGTAGCTATTTTGACCGTACTCAGCAGTGACAGACAGTAGCTGAAGCCATCTCTCTCTCTTTATTTGTATTGTGATGTAAACCCCACGGGATAGCTGGGCACTTTTCTGGAAAGGGCAGATGTTTGTGGGTTGTTGAGTGCTCTTTTGGATATTATCAAATCAGTGTGACTTCTGACATTTGATACAGAATCCTGCTGCAGCGTGAAAGGAATCACCAGGAGTGGAACTGGGTGGGCTGAGTTACTTAGCAGAATATGCATCAGTCATGAATTATATTATAATACATTAATGATTTCAGACAATATAATGTAGGTTATGTAATTATAACACCTTCTGCACTGGCTTGCCTTCATTTTTGTAACTGTGTTTATATTATGGACACATGCTAGGAATTTATTTGCAATGTACTATTTATTGCATACACTGTGTCAAGTACAACATAGTGAACAGGAATGATCATTGCATTAAATACACTGTGTCACATCTAGACACAATGTATAGTTGCCTAGGATGTGATGCTGTATTTCTTGCATACAGCATTAGCATAGCTTCTAGTAAATACAACTCCTGTTAGTGAATTGAAGGATCCTTAACTAATTTCTTGGACAAAACCCAGTTCACCCATGTGCAAAGGGCACCACATAAACACTCAAAAGATGGACCCAAAGCCCCACTCCACCAATGAGTTCTGAATGGTGTAGACCATGAGGGTCATGTTTGCTTATGCTAATTAAAAATGTGTTGAAATGCAAGCTGGGAGCAGGGCTTTAGGCCTGAAGTTTGGGCTTCAAATTAGCTAGAGTTCAGTTGTTAGCATGAATGAATAAGAGGTGTTAATAGAAGTGACTTAAGGCATAACCTTGGGTCATGTAGTAAACATGTTTTTGTTTTAGCAGGTGTTGTGTAGGGGCAATTTTGGATGTTTTGGAAAATTGTTAACCACAGAATTTACAAGTGATGCAAGTGATCATTAGAATGATTTTTGATTAGAAGATATTTGCGTTTTGGGGTATGGAAGATTAAATATGGTAGCAGAAGAATAGATATGGGAAAAGAGAGACTTAATGCTAACTAATTAAGGATGCTATTATAGTTTATTATAAAAGCGTAGTACAGTCATTTTAGGTCAGTGTGGTCATCCACCATCAAGGTACTGTTACAGAAAGGATTATATACCCATTCTTCTCATCCAGGAACTGATAACCCCTGAATGCACCATTTCATCTTCAGGTGCGAGTATAAATGCAGTGTGTGGTTATGCTGTAATGCCTGTTTGCTTTAACTATTGATTTTATTTTAAATAAAGTCTTTAATTCTACCACTCATTGCGTCATTCAGTCCTCCACTAAATTAAATTATCTGTAACTGCCCCAGCAGCTCGAACTTTAAAGAGTTCAGTTTGAGTTGATTCCTTATCTTTAAACTATTAATTAGGAACACCTAAATCGAGATTACCAGGGGCAGACCAATGCACTTCTGCAGAGCCCCAGTGAAATTAGTAAGGGCAGGGCTACATTTAAAATGCTGCGTCAGCGCAGCCGCACAAAGGCAGCTGCGTTGCTGTAGTGCTTTAATGAAGATGCTATAAGTCGGCTTAGTTACTCCACCTCCATGAGAGGCAGTAGCTCTGTCAGCAGGAGGAGCTCTCCCACCACCATAGCGCTGTCTACGCCGGCGCTTAGGTCAGTATAATGACGTCATTCAGGCATGTGGATGACTCACACCCTTGAGCGACGTAGTTATACTGAAGTAATTCTGTAGTGTAGACCAGGGCTAAGGCTCCATATAGGCACAGGTGGCACCATGCCCAGAGCTCATTTCTCGATCAGGGCCTAAGGCTATATCTACCCTGCAGCCTATGTCGGCAAAATGGGGTGTGACTATTCCATCCCCCTGAACGACATCAGTTACACCAATCTAAGCGCTCCCGCCGACATAGCTTATGCCGCTCATGGGGGTGGGTTTTTATGCCGACGGGAGAGCTCTGTCCCGTCGGCATAGCGTCTTCACCAGATGTATCGGTACAGCTGCGCTGCCACACCACTGTATGTGTAGACATGGCGTAAGTGTTACTCAAGTGGCACAGAGCCCTTGCACTTATCCTGTGACTAGCGTAAGTCATTTTATTATACACTTGTGTTACAGCAGCGCCTAATGACCCCGATTAAAGATCAGAGTCCTACTTGCTAGTGCTGTACAACTAAATACAAGGAAGACAGTCCCCGGCCCAGAGGGCTCCCAATCTAGGTGTCAGATAGGACAACACAGACAAATGGGGTGTGTGGTGACAAAATGAACTGAGTTTGGCAGTGAAAAGTGGAAGTCTGAGATGCACCTTCCTGTCTCTGGCTATTGTTTATACAGGACTGTGCAACCCTGTGTGTGTTGTTTATATGCACTAATCCTGTAACTACAAAATACCCCTATGTACCTCTCTGCTCCCTTCCTAATTCATTCTGTGGGCAAGTTTGGAATTAGGCCACTTCATTGCACTACGCTGACAGTTTACATACCAATTCTAATCTATCTCCTGTGTCAACCCAAACTATAAATACAAAAGTAATCTTATATGGCCAGAGAGGTTTCAAAGAGAAGTTAAAGAAACAATATTATTTCATTCTGACTCCTGGGTGGAACTCATTCCCCAAACTTCTCCTGAGTTAACCTTTTCCCCTAACCGAGCCCTTCTCTGATTCCCCCCTCTCTCTCTCTCTTTCCCTATCCCTATCACATCAGCACTGATCCAGCAATCTGATCTGTATGGGCAGACCCTTACACCTGCTCGGAGTTCTGCTGTACCTGGGCACAGCCCACAGAGCTCAGGTTGCAGTACTGGTGCTATTATTTCTCCAGTGCTCACCAGCCTCTACTTTAATAGCCTAAGCTATTACCTACAGAATAGTAATAAATACATAAACTACATTGAATACCCCTCCATACACACAGAAGGGAACACAGAGAAGAAGAAAAGAGAATTCTGCTTTGTTCCTCCTCAGCACTTTTCCACTTTCTTCCATTTCTATTATTTTCCCATTTGAAGTCTCCCCCCTTCTTAACTATAACATAGACACGGCTGACTAGCTTGTCCAATGAAAACAAAAGAGAAAGGGCCACAGGTGTAAACTGGCACTGCTCCATCAAAGCCAATGCACCAGTTTACATCAGCAGAGGATTTGGCCCAAATATTTGCACCAAAGCGATCAGCTTTTAAATCAAGTAGCCGGACGGTTGCTGTTTTTGCGAACGTCCCGTCTATGCTGTCCAAAGAGCTTGGCAAGCCTCTCCGGGGACCCTGGGGTGCACTTACACTGCAAAAGAAAACAAACAAACAAACATGCCAGCAGGTCTCGGAGCCTGGGCCAGCTGACCCAGGCTCATGCTACAGGGCTAAAAATAGCAGCGTAGATGTTTCGGCTCAGGCTGGAGCCCAGTCTCTCAAACCCAGCGAGGGGGGCAGGTTCCGAGCCCGAGCTCCACCCCAAGCAGGGATGTCTACATTGCTAGTTTTAGCCCCATAGCATGAACCCCACAAGCCAGAGTCAGTTGACCCGGGCTCTGAGACTTGCTGTTGTGGTTTTGGTTTTTGCAGTGTAGACGTATCCTTAAAGTGCTTAGTAGAACCACCCAGGATCGGTGCGAAAAGAGCAGGAGGCCTAAGATCAGACCTGAGATCAACTCTGAGTATTTGCTTCAGACCACTGCGTGCTGCCCTCTTTTTGCTAAGCTCTCCCAAGAAGAGTCTGCAGACCTGGAAGTGTGCTGGAACAGGACTCCCGACTTCCCAGCTGTGTTCTTTAGCACTTTGCCATTGAGCTGCAGTAGTTTACACATCATGGGCTTGAGTCGCCACTTGCATGTACCTTGTGTTGTCATTTTACACCTGTGCAGAATGAGGACGAAAAGCTACCGCATCAGAACAGCAGGTTCTCAGTTCCGGCACCAAGGCTGAGTTTCTGTAACATATATGTCACAGCAAGAGCCCTCTGTGGGCTGTTGCACCCACTCAGAATAGCCAGAGCGCAATCCTCTCTCACCACACCCGTCTTCTCCCCCAATATATGCCCTAAGTGTAGGGGGCAAATCGCATAGAGCCATTCTGCTGACCCTTCACTGCCAAGAATCTCCTTAATGATGAGTGTTTTCCTTGGTGGGGACATCTGCCAGTCACTTGGTCCCTTTACACTGGCGGGGCTGCAGTAAAGGAGCCACAGTGGACCGTATCATCAAGGCTGAAGTGATTTACAGCCACTTTGCACAGGCATATGTAACCATATGAGGTGAAAGGCAGTGGAAAATAAGGCTCCAGTGATATCTGTGGGAGTCTCTGGAAGATGTTAATGTCTGGCATCAAGCAGGTCTTTTATCTACAGTGACAGATCTCATTACAGCTAATGGACTTTCAAGCTAAATGGAAGGAGCAATTAAGTCCCTTTGTAAAGACAGAGAGCTGGAGAAAAATAGGAGGCTACTGCCCAAGGCACTAGGTCTCATGACAAAGCTTGCAGAGAGTTAAGCCATGTGGGTTGAGGGGTTTTCCTGGGGCTGCTTGCAAATGCAGGGGCTAGAGAATTGACTGATGTGTGAGAAGCAGGAAAGGCAGCAGAAAGCCATCAGACAGCATGAGAAAGAGCTCTTTGGGAGACAGGACTCACTGGAAAGTCAGGCATGGGAACTGTGATCATGGAAATTGCCTTTTGCTGTTTGTTAGTACTGTGTTCAGGGAAACATGACTTGTGTGCATTATTGTATATAAACCAGATTGCACCAAAGAACGGCCATACTGGGTCAGACCAAAGGTCCATCTAGCCCAGTATCCTGTCTTCCGACAGTGGCCAATGCCAGGTGCCCCACAGGGAATGAACAGAACCAGTAATCATCAAGTGGTCCATCCCCTGTCACCCATTCCCAGCTTCTGTCAGAGGCTAGGGACACCATCCCTGTCCATCCTGGCTAATAGCCATTGATGGACCTATTCTCCATAAATTTATCTAGTTCTTTTTTGAACCCTGTTATAGTCTTGGCCTTCACAACATCCTCTGGCAAGGAGTTCCACAGGTTGAGTGTGCGTTGTGTGAAAAAATACTTCCTTTTGTTTGTTTTAAACTTGCTGCCTATTAATTTCATTTGGTGGCCCCTAGTTCTTGTGTTATCAGAAGGAGTAAATAACACTTCCTTATTTACTTTCTCCACACCCATCATGACTTTATAGACCTCTATCATACCCCCCCCATAGTCATCTCTTTTCCAAGCTGAAAAGTCCCAGTCTTATTAATCTCTCCTCATACAAAAGCCATTCCATACCCCTAATCATTTTTGTTGCCCTTTTCTAAACCTTTTCCACGTCCAATATATCTTTTTTGAGATGGGACGACCACATCTGCAGTCAGTATTCAAGATGTGGGCGTACCGTGGATTTATATAGAGGCAATATGATATTTTCTGTCTTCTTATCTATCCCTTTCTTAATGATTCCCAACATTCTGTTCACTTTTTGGACTGCCGCTGCACATTGAGTGGATGTTTTCAGAGAACTATCCACAATGACTCCAAGATCTCTCTCTTGAGTGGTAACAGCTAATTTAGACCCCATCGTTTTCTATGTATAGTTGGGAATATGTTTTCCAGTGTGCATTACTTTGCCTTTATCAGATACACAAAGAAATACACAACACATAGCATCAATTTCTCTTCTTCATGGAAACAACCCAGCAAAGCCCCAAATATGGGCTAAGTGCTTGGGCTAAAGGGGCAGCAATAATTTCTGCTGGGGATGTGGAGTGAATGAGGGGATGGGATATGCCTCATTGTCATCCCATAGATGCTGCTACAAGACCTGTACATTCGCATTCCCAGTCCCCCCACACCCTCTCCATGTGGCTGTATCTTTAGCACACTTAGCATAGAATCATAGAATCATAGAATGTCAGGGTTGGAAGAGACCTCAGGAGGTATCTAGTCCAACCCGCTGCTCAAAGCAGGACCAACACCCACTAAATCATCCCAGCCAGGGCTTTGTCAATCCGGGCCTTAAAAACCTCTAAGGAAGGAGATTCCACCACCTTCCTAGGTAACCCATTCCAGTGCTTCACCACCCTCCTAGTGAAATAGTGTTTCCTAATATCCAACCTAGACCTCCCGCACTGCAACTTGAGACCATTACTCCTTGTTCTGTCATCAGGTACCACTGAGAACAGTCTAGATCCATCCTCTTTGGAACCCCCTTTCAGGTAGTTGAAGGCTGCTATCAAATCTCCCCTCAGTCTTCTCTTCTGTAGACTAAATAACCCCAGTTCCCTCAGTCTCTCCTCGTAAGCCATGTGCCCCAGCCCCCTGATCATTTTCGTTGCCTTCTGCTGGACTCTCTCCAATTTGTCCACATCCCTTCTGTAGCGGGGGGACCAAAACTGGATGCAATACTCCAGGTGTGACCTCACCAGTGCCGAATAGAGGGGAAGAATCACTTCCCTCGATCTGCTGGCAATGCTCCTACTAATACACTTATTCCCCTGATGCAAGGAAAGTGTTCTCTGCTACGAGACACAGCAATTGCTGCCTTCACTCTTTTTAAGAGAGACAAGGTGAGTGAGGTGATATCTTTCATTGGAGCAACTTCTGTTGGTGAAAGAGAGAAGCTTTCAAGCTCCATGGAGCTCTTCTTCGGGTCACTCTTTTTCACTTTCTCCCCTTATTCATATCGTTTGCATGAAAAGTGTGTCAATCAGAAAAGAACCGGACCCTGCATATTTCTCCCCATTCCCTTCTGCTTCTGCCACAGTGATCAAGCAGCAACCTGATGGCAAGTCATGCCTTGGGGACACACACTATTAAAGGAGGATTAATGGGATTGACAGATCAGAGAGCATACATGGTTTACAGGAATATTACAGGCATCTGTTGCAATGTAGCAAAAATTAATTTCGCATATGCACAAGACAGTTGCTGCAAAGGAAATGAAAGTAGGCTGGAGGAAAGCATAATATCAACATTTCAGGAGTTAAATTTCATCTGGTACCATCAAGCTTCACATTTTAATTCAAGCCAGCAATACTGTCATTTGCATTTGATGGTTAAGCCTCTAAGACTTACAATGAACAATCATTACTACCTTAGTGATGGGAGGAATTTGATTTTCAGCTTCCCCAGCCCCAAGTGTATTAAAAATTCTGATGATTTTGACAATGGATTTCCTGGATGTGGAATATTGCGGGTGCGGGGGGGCGGGGGGGGGAAGGGCTGTCACCCTGTGAACAAGGTACTGTAGTTTTGTTTTGGAGGCTGAGGAACATCTGGCAAATGCTGAGGGACACGGATGCACGTGTGCGTGGTGAAGGACAGCCAGGAGCGAGTACAGGCTAAGGGACATTGTCTACGGCACATGCCGCAAGTATAGTTACGCTGGGAGACTTACTAATAGGCAAATCCTGCCACCTTACAGTCGCAGAGGGGCTCTGAGAGCAGCAGAAACGAATGGCTTGAGAGGGGCTGGGGCACAAGATGAGAGGAGCCTGCATGTCATGGGGCTGTGCTCCCTGCACTCCAACAGAGTTCTGGGGGGCAGGGCGAAGGTGGAGCGGGATCAGAGGACTAGAACGGTGTGTCATCCGTGCTCCGAGCACAGTGCGTCTGGGTATTGCCATGCACGGCGGGCAGGTGCAGGGAAGCTGAGAATCACTCACCTCGCTACTGAGTCTCAGAATTTTGATTCAAGGAACTCCCAGGAAGCTGACGTTACCCAAGCTCAGGCGGCAAACCGCATTGGGGCTGAAAAGTGGCAACCCCCCAAAATGATGCTGTGACACTCTGTACCTCAAAAAACACCCTGGAGCCCCCATATTCACCATGGTGACATCATAGGTGATTTGTTGAACATTAATATCCTGTTGGGTTGTCTGTGCAGTCGTTGTATGGGAAATGATGAAGTATTGCAAGAGGTTTGTTTCTGAAATATGTGGTAAGTGGGAAACACCCACAGATAGTCTCTCAGTGGCAACAAGGGAGTCGCTAACACTGACAAGGCAGATATACATCAGGACTGGCCAGACACGTGTTGATGGCCCACCAAGAAGAATCCACTGTCCCAGAGACTCCTCAAAGTGAGGAGTGGAGTGTCCTCCACTCCCCAGTCCCCTGGCACAGGGATTATGACAGCACTTCTTGGGAAACAAAGGGCGGGGGATTACCTTTGGGAAGGTCAGGCTCTACGTCCAGTGTTATAGGACTGGGTTAAACCCAGGGCTGGATTGAGGCAATCCTAGAGTCCTGAGGGCCCTAGGGTCACACCTCCACTGTGTGGTCATGCCCCCCCACCCCCGTCACTATGGCCCCTCTCCTTCTCTGAGACTTTGCCTCAAACTGTCTCCAGACTCAGGCAGACAACACTACATTGATTATCATTGTTTAATGTTTTCAATAATTTTTTTTTTGGCAACCAGAAATGCTAGAGACTTTGAAACCAAACCCAACCCCTGCAGTCTTATAGATTCATAGACATGTGGGGCTGGAAGGGACCTTGAGAATTCATCAAGTCCAGCCTCCTGTGCTGGAGCCACACCAAGTAAACCTGGACCAGCCCTGACATGTGTTTCTCTAACCTGTTCTTAAACACCTCTGATGATGGGGATTCCACAACCTCCCTTGGATGCTTATTCCAGAGCTTCACTAGCCTCATAGTTAGAAAGATTTTCCCAATATCGCACCTAAATCTCCCTTGATGCAGATAAAGCCCATTACTTCTTGTTCTACAGTAACTCCTCGCTTAACGTTGTAGTTATGTTCCTGAAAAATGTGACTTTAAGCGAAACGATGTCAAGCGAATCAAATTTCCCCATAAGAATTAATGTAAATGGGGGGGGGGGTTAGGTTCCAGGGAAATTTTTTTCACCAGACAAAAAACTATATATTATATAGATATACACACAGTATACATTTTAAACAAACAATTTAATGCTGTTCACAGCTATGATGATTGTGAAGCTTGGTTGAGGTGGTGAAGTCAGTGGGTGGGATATTTCCCAGGGAATGCCTTGCTGCTAAATGATGAACTAGCACTCGGCTGAGCCCTCAAGGGTTAACCCATTGTTGTTAATGTAGCCTCTCACACAAGGCAGCACGAACAGGAGGGAGGGGAGACAGCATAGCAGACAGACACACACACACCTTGTGTGTGCGAGAGAGAGAGAGAGACAAATACACACTGCCCCTTTAAGTACGCTGACCCACTCTTAAGTGCGTTGTCTTTTTAAGTGGATCAGGAAGTTGAGACAGCAGCTGCTGCCCCAGCTCTCTCTGTCCCCTCCCTGCTCTATATGGAGAAGGGGTAAGTGGGGTGCAGGAGCAGGGGGGAGGGGGACACCCTGATATTAGCCCCCCCTTCCCCTCCTGCACAGCAAGCAGGAGTCTCTGGGAGCAGCTCCAAGGCAGAGGGCAGGGGCAGTGGGGGGAGGGACAGCTGAACTGCCGATTGCTAGCCTGCTGGGCGGCTGCAGCACAGGGAACTTAGGGGAGGGGGAGCTGATGGTCCACCCTGGTTCCAAGCCCCCCACCAGCTAGCTCCAACGGGCTGCTCTTCCTGCAAGCAGTGGACAAAGCAGGCGGCTGCCAAACAACATTAGAAGGGAGCATTGCACAACTTTAAACGAGCATGTTCCCTAATTGATCAGCAACCTAACAATGAAACAACGTTAACCGGGATGACTAAGTGAGACGTTACTGTACCTTCAGTGGACGTGGGGAGCAATCGATCACTGTCCTCTTTATAACAGCCCTTAACCTATTTGAAGACTACGTAAAACAGTCTTTTCTCAAGACTAAGCATGCACAGTTTTTTTTAACCTTTCCTTACAGGTCAGATTTTCTAAACCATTTTTCATTTTTGTTGCTCTCCTCAGGACTCTCTTTCCGATTTGTCCCCATCTTTCCTAAAGTGTGTGCCCAGAACTGGACACCGTACTTCAGCTGGGGCCTCACCAGTACCAAGTAGAGTGGGACAATTACCTCCCGTGTCTGACATATGAAACTCTTGGATTCTTGAGGATAAAATCACAGCCAGAACTAGGGGCTGGGGCCCAGGCCTCATGGTTAAACTTACCTTGGTTGAGCCCCACCGGGTTTTCTTTTCTGGCTTTGTGTAGCTATTTTGCCTTCTTGTTTAAATGACCTACTTTGAGAAGAAGTCTAGGGGACGAAACCTCGCTGTCTAAGGCTGGGTGGGTGTTTTTGGTGCTGAACAATTCCATTAGCTCACATATTCCCCAAGCAGTTCCTTTTCGTGCCATAAAACAGCCCCATAACAAACTCTCCATCAAAGGTATAACAACAACTATCACTTTGCAAATATTAACTAATTCATCCTCACGTCAGCCTGTAAGGGTAGCTAGATGCTATTATCCCTATTGTACAGATGGGCAAAGTGAGGCAGAGAGCTCACGTGACTGAACTGGCCAAGAACACAGAAGGAGGCAGAGTTCTGATTAGAATCCAGGATGGAAGTTATAAGGATGCTATTGGTGGCATAAATGGTGGAGAACCGGTTGATGCATATAGTAGCAGTGAAATCATGCCTTACTGTACATTGTAATGCTGTGTTGTGTCTTGCAGATATGCTCTTCCAGTGCCTTGCAAATACAGCATTAAGTGTATCATGGGCGGGGGGGGGGAAGTTACCACTAAAGAAAGAAATCTAACCGAGCCTTCTTTAGGCAAACCAGCCTCTTTCTTCAGGCAGTTCTGTCATGAAGATATTAGTGCTGTGGGAGCTCAGTGAGTCACAGGAAATAATTACTGCCATCTAACTAAGCACCAAAGAGATTAAACCACAGTGCACTGCATAAAAGCAGGCTGTCATTTAAAGGGACAGGGGCCACACTTCTATGTCTGCACATCTCAGGTGAGGTGTATTGCTGATTTGTTCCATACAACGTATGCCATGTTGTTCAGCAAAGACTGTGACCTTTGGGCACAGTGGATGCGGTAACATCTTACTGGACCAACTTCTGTTGGTGAGAGAGACAACCTTTCTGGTCTGGGAACAGTACTCCCAGGGTCACAGCTAAATACAAGGTGGAACAGATTGTTTAGCATAAGTAGTTAGGACATATTGTCAAGGATCATTCAAGGTAGAGTGGCTCGTTAACACCTCTGCAGTCATAGGACAAAAAGAGCAGGTTAATGGGTTACTGATTGTTCTAATAAACCATAAATCCAGTATAAGCTTTCGTGGGCTACAGCCCACTTCATCAGATGCTTTCCTGGGCTACAGCCCACTTCATCAGAGGCATCTGATGCTTCTGCTTATGCAGAAAGAAAAAAGCTTATGCTCAAATAAATTTGTTAGTCTCTAAGGTGCCACAAGTACTCCTGTTCTTTTTGTGGATACAGACTAACACAGCTGCTACTCTGAAACCTGTCATAAATCCAGTGTCTCTGTTCAGCCCATGATTTTTAGTGTCTAGCAGAGTAATGCATTTAAAAAGACGAGCCTGGGAACTTAAAGTGTTGTGCAGGTTTCTTTTGAGGATGAGGACTGATAAGTTTGGGCAAGGCAGTCCTAGATACTATTCAGAGGAGATGGGCTAGGAATAATCTATGAACATGGGAAATACCCATTTTAAATACCCGGTGGCTCTGGAATATTCTGGTATGTAGGATGCAGTACAAGAGGCCGAGACTAGGGAGTAACTCAGAGACTCCTGGGCAAAGATTTCCATGAAATGAGGGAGCAGAGTTAGGCTCTTAAATCCATATTTAGGTAACCGAAGAAGTGGTCTGATTTGAAGAACCCAGCTGCTCCGACTGACACAACTGAAGCAAAGAAGACAGAGGAGCATCGTCATCATTCCCTGCACTAAGAGCCCGATCCTGAAATCAAAGGGAGTTTTATCATCAACTGCAATGGAAGCAGGATGAGGCCCTAAAACCAGAGAAAGTTTCTTTTGCCATATGCCTAATGATCTCAGTTCATTAAAGGTAATTGACGCACCATGCATTGCTGCTTAAAAGCTGTGGCTTCTGTTATATGTGAGTACACATGCTTCTGTGGCTTTAAATCAAAGGTGGATTCAAAAAAGAGGATGGCTACTTCCCATTAAATGCAAGTTTTTCAACCTGCCACATGCATAGTAAAGGTGCAACTCCTGTGTTGGCACTGAGCCAGGTTGGACATGTTTGCGTTTCACTCTTGTGTTAAGGGGGGTGTGTGTGTGTGTGTGCGTGCATGCACTAAAAGGACTTGAGATTAATGCCTATTAAAATATAAATACATACGTGAAACCAAGGCAACTTAGAAACGTAGAGACTCGGAGCCTGACTCTCAGCTTTTCCATTCCTGTGCTTGGGGTGGGGATGGAAAAGATTGATCCACCTCTGCACTCCCTGTATTCTAGGGCCATGTAAGCCCCTGCCCAACCCCTAGTGTAAGTTAGAGCAGCCTCAAGGCTGTTCTAACTTATGCTTTGCTTCCCAAGGCCCACTCCAGTCATATCCCTGACAAGTCCCCTGTGTAGGGGGCAGGAGCAGGATCAGTGTAGAATCCTTACATTAGCTCTACACCAGCCAGGGGAACCTCTGCATCAGGATATCTCAGCGGGTCATTTCCTCCCACTTGAAGGCCCCTTTATTCTACCAGAGTTTTCTAACTAGGTCTTAGCATAACAGAGTCAGACCCACACTTAGTTCAGAGCCTTTTGACTTATACTTTGTTATGACCATTCCTCTAAGTACAGATGAGATGCTGCTAACACTGAGTGTTAATAGGTCTCAGAGTGCTTTGCTAAGGTGGGTAAGTTTCATTAACCCCCTTTCCCAGCAGGGGAAATGGAGACACAGAGAAGTTTAGTGACAGATCATACAGCAAAGTCTGTGGCACAGCCAGGTGTCGAACCAATCAGTCCCATGCTGTATCCAGCAGGCCAGGCTGCCTTTGTCATTCCTACTGTGAGTGGCCCAGAAGATCAAACAACAAACCCGCCATCACCTATGACGACAAAGAGACTTGGGGCAAATGTTGTATTTGCAAAGCTATCCATCTGATTGCAGCAGTTGGCTTTCCAGGCTACGTCACTTGAACATTGGTATAATCAGTGGTCCAGACATCTCCCTCTTCTCTGACCAGTGCCCTCTTCTCTCACTGCCTATTTCCTCTCCTACTTCTGGCAATTCCCTCACCCTGCTTGGAAGCAAAGGGGCAAGTCTAACAGCTGCCTCTGTATGTCAAAATCCAGAAGGTCACCCAATGTTTAGAATTTGAAATCCTCTTTCCTCTGCTATGTGACACTGAGGAGTCAGCTTCTAAATACAAGCCAGAGCCAGATTTCCTACCACGGCCTGTGACCAAACCCCTGTTTGTCAGCCGCTGGGGAATTCCCAGCCAATTCACCTCCTAAGTCAGAGTGAGTCTGCTAGGTTGGGCCCTCATTCTCCAGCTTCTTGAGTGGGACAGGGCATGCACTGAAAATATCCACATCCGAAAGCGAGGCCAGTTCTCCTACAATGTCCCTGTACTCCCAGCTTGGTCTGAACATGCAGCAATGCCCCCTGTTGGGCCTGGAGTAACTCCTGTTTGCACTACATTGTCGGAGACCTGTGTGTGTGTGTCTGCAATGTTGTTATCCTTGTAGACGGGCTGAGGCGGCTGCATGCTCCCAGATGCTCCTAGTGCTAACAGAGCCTTGCTTTACATCTCTTAACACTGACACTCAGCTATGATCAATTACTTCACAGTATTGTATTGTCTTTTCTATGTGAAAATAACTACGGACATATGAACATTACCATAGCTGCTCCGTGCTGTCTCCGGAAGGAAAGAGACACACTCTAGGAACAAGTAACAACAGGCACATGCTTCTCAAGGTATAACACTTCCAGAAGAGGGGACCCCCAGCCTAGCTCATGGCTGCCTGGAAGGAACAGCCTGTACCCGCCCAGTCCCAGTCGGCCCAGAGAGAGGCAAACAGGAAGGTCACAGAGGCGAGGTTTTAAAAGAGACACAACCCCCAGGCAGTGTGTATACAACAGGTTTCCACTACCCTGTGGGTGTGCATGTGCTCAGTGGGAGTTTGGCACCTAACTTCCTTTGGCTCCTTTGAAACCCCCTGTGATGCTCCCAATGGCGACGCAAGAGCGTGAGTACCGGCCTCAGGGCAGACTGTTAAAACCAGGGCACAAACCCCAGACTGGTTGTGAGTTCTAACGTCGGTTTCATCAACCAGCTGCACCAAGTACAAACTCCTCAGGCACTTTTAACAGCCTTAATACAGAATTGCAGGCAGTCCCCCTGGGCACTCCAGTCTGTCTTGCCTCCCAGGTGAGCGTATCTCTGTGACAGATGGCCCCTTACACCAAGAATCACAGCAATATTCAGGTTATTCCTAATCCCAAAGGACCAGGCACTTACCCCAGGTCAACTGAGCTTCAGGTTTCACAACGCTTGTAGCCAGTCCTGTAGTAAACTACATGACGATTTATTAAATAGGGAAAGGAAATTAGAGAGTTATTTACAAGGTTAAAGCAAGCAAATATAGACACACAAATGAGTTACAATCTTAGGTTTCAAAAGGTAATATAGGTTTCTATAATCAGCAAGCTCTGTTTGTCCTTTAGGGCTAACCCAGCTGGGGATCTCTTGCTTATGCCTAGAAACATTCCCTCCCGCCCCGAGTCCAAGCAACATAGATATCCTCAGTTCCTTTGGGTTGGAGTTTTTACCCCCCTCCTGCCATGTGCTCTAACTTGCAAACTCAGCTGGTGGGAGGAGTCCACTTACATGACTCATCTTCATGGCTAGGGGAGCAGGACAACAATAAGAATCTTTAGTCCTTTTGTTGACCATTTCTCAACCCAAATGTACAGAGTTTCCAGCTGTAAGATCCAACCCTACCCTGTCTTCTATTGATGGATCTCCTCTTTTGGGAGGGGTGTGCCAATTTCTGTAAAGAGAGCAGCTCTTCACGCTAATGAATATCCCTCTCCTGCATGGCGATTCATACAGTCACAGAGACTACAGCTGCTATAATATTACATTACAATATGGACCACGGATATGACAAGACAAACTAATGCAGGCAGCAACTGACGAGCATTTAATAGAGTCCAAACACTAAACACTTTCTTATCATTCTAATACCGATTCTATCCATATTAACCCACAAGTGAGCCAGACCGATTCTGGCCATGTATTTTTCAGTGTCCAGTTGAGCCATGGGGACCTTGGCATGAGCTAGCTAGCACCTGGCCTGCCAGCATCACCCCCTGCCTAGCCGACCGACTGGTGAAAGTCTTTCCTATCTCTATTGTCTGTTATATGCACTGGGTATTTCAAGTGTCTTGAGTCAGGGATGCTCACGAGTCCATAGATGCTGTGAGTTGGGGGAAGAGAGGATTACCCGGTGTCCCCACTGTTATGAGAAAAGTGCTGCCATCTGGAGGGAATCGTTGCAGTAGGCCAGGAGATCTTCACCTACCGCTGCTGGGGGAGAGGAGGCCATCTGGAGAGAAATGGCACTTCAGTGCTGCCATCTGCAATAGGTCAGGGCTGCAGGAAGTTCCACCTGCTGCTGATGTCATTAGGGTTGCCAACTTTGCAACGTTTAAAAACTGGACCCTCCATCAGGAACCTCCCCTGCCCTGTCTCTTCCCCCAAGACTCTGCTCCTGGCCCCACCCCTTCCCTAGGCCCCGCCTCTCCTCCACCTCTTCCCTGCAAGGCCCTGCCTCCCATTTGCTCCTCTTCCCCCCTCAGTCAGTAGATCTGACCAGACACTGTCAGGTCCCCTTTTTGACCAGACTTTCTGGTGGAAAACCAGGCAGCTGGCTACCTTAGCTGTCCTGTGTGGAAGAACACCCATGATCAGCAGTTGCTGCACAGGAAGGAAAAGAGAGACAAGCAGGGAAGATGGAGGCCAAGTCAAGGCATGAGAATCTTCTGTGGACGTACAAGAGGCGATCATGAGACGACACCATGTTTTGGGTGTTAGAGTGCAATTCTAGAGCCAATCCACGTCAGGGCTTGAAAATGAAAGAGGTCGGTGGGAGAGGAGACAGGCTGGAAACAGGGGCGGGGGAGGTTTCCCAAAAGGAGGGGAGCGGGGGGGGGGCAGGGGCCCCTGCCCCCCCACTTCCCTGAGGCCCCGCCTCCAGCCAAGCCAGCAGCTGGAGCCCAGCTGGGGAGCTCAGGCCCCTCCACCTGCCCGGGGTGAAGGGGGCCGAGAGCAGCCCTCAGCCCATGTCCCCGCCCCCCTGTCCTCCCGCCCAGAGCAGATGGAGGGTTCATGGCTCCCTACAGCTGCCTGCACGGCTCTTACCCTGGCCTGGCTACAGGGGGATGGGGGGCCTCGGAGCCACAGCCCAGCCATGGTAAGAGCTGCTTGGGCAGCTGTGGGGAGCCGCAGACCCGCTATCTGCCCTGGGCGGGAGGCCTGGGGGGCGGAGGCTGCTCTCGAGCCCCCCCGTCGCACCCCGGGCAGGTGGAGAGTCCATGGCTCCCCACAGCTGCCTGGGCGGGCCGGGCTCCCCGGCCAGGCTCCAGCTGACAGCCTGGCCAGGGCCTTTGGGGGGAGAGAAGGCGTGGGGCCTGTGGGAGGGCCATGGCCCCCTTGTTCCCCCTATTCCGGTGCCCCTGACTGGAGAGTTCAGGGTTTAGGGCAGGAGTAGTCAATTATTTTTTGTCAAGGTCCAAATTTCTTGGTCAAGGTGTAGTCAAGGTCCAGATTCCAGAGAAAATAATAATAATAATAAAAAGTAAATAAAAAGATTCCAGGGTCCATTCAAAAGCGTCGAGTGGTCCGGCTTTGGCCTGCAGTTCGCCTATTGACTACCCCTGAGGTAGGGGTCTGAGACGAGAGCTGGAATCTTTGTGCTGGTTCCATTACAGAGCTGGGCCAGCGCTCGCTGCTCTCAGTGTGGATCTGTCTCTGCAGTAGCACTGCGTCAGTTCCCGTGGGCTTTCCCTGTCCCCAGCGTGGCTGTTCTGGGGCCAGAGCCATTTCCTCGCTTTGGTGGCAGGCCTGTCACAATGCAGGCTCCAGCCGCGAGAAGGGCACCGGTGTCCAGTTACCGAGCCAGGCAGGGCTGTGGCGGAAGCCGCCTTTGGTTGTCATTTGTTTGACCTCCGGGAAAGTTTGAGATGCTCTCTCTCCACGTTACGCTTTGTTCTGCCGTTCAGCTCACAGGCCTTTCCTTCGCATGTCTCACTCGTGTTTCTCTGGGATGTGCAGCTGTGACGGCCCTTGGTACAGGTCCCATTCGGTTCATAAATCCGTTCTTTTGGTATATTTATGATCCACGTGAATGCTTCCGATTTAATCTAAATGCATGTTTCTAGTTCAGCCGTAATAAGTAATCTTGTTTTAGCCAGTCTAATCTGCTTCTGCACTACACGCAGGCCTGGCCATCTTCGGAGGAAGAGAGGCTGGCAGCAAGAATGAAAGGCAGGGCTCCTGCATGCAATACATAGCTCACAAAGCATGGCGCCGGCCCAAACAGAAACTCTACCCTTGGTGGCCTGAGCACACGGCTCAGAAGCAGGAGCTCCTGCATTCTCATCCCAGCTTCACTCTCAACCCTCAGAGCCTCTGGAAAAACACTAATGCCTCAGTTTCCCAAAGAAGCTACTGATCTTGTGTGGCCCAGTTTGAGATAACTCAGGCCTTACTTTTCGATTGGAATCGATGGAAGCTGCACGCCCTCCGCACCTCTGAAAATCAGGCCCAAGATGTCTCCAGCTGAGCAATTCTGGAGAACGCAGGCCCAGCGCTCTCTACCTCAGTTTTCCCATCTGTAAAGTGGTGATAAACCCTCTCTGCCATGGGGCTATGAGGACTCAGTTAATGTTTGCACAACACGATGTAAAATGCTAAGGATTATGTTTACAGACAGTGTTATAATTAACTCCCATATGAGGAAAGACTAAAAAAGATTAGGGCTGTTCAGCTTAGAAAAGAGACACTTAAGGGGGGATAGTACTGAGGTCTATAAAATCATGAATGGGGCGTGGGGGGAAAAGTGCATAGAGACATTTTGTTTACCCCTTCCCACAATACAAAAGGCTGGGGTCACCCAATAAAATTAATAGGCAGCAGGTTTAATACAAACATGAGGAAGTATTTTCTCATACAATGCATAATTAACCTGTGGAACTCATTGCCATGGGATGTTGTGATGGCCAAAAGTATAACTGGGTTCAAAAAAGGAATAGATAAGTTCATGGAAGATAGGTCCATCAATGGCTATTAGCCAACATGGTCAGAGATGCAACACCATGGTCAAGGTGACTCTAAACCTCTGACTGCCGGAAACCAGGAAGAGAAGACGGGGTGGATCATTCTAACTGCCCTGATCTGTACCCTCCCACTGAAACTTCAGTACTGCCACTGGCCACTGTCAGAGACAGGATTCTGGGCTAGATGGACCATTCGTCTGACCCAGTACGCCCTTCTCATGTTTTTAACTGAGCTTCCTCCTCCATAGACTCAGCTGCCTATTCACTCCACTTCAGTGCCCAGGACTCCCTCATCCCTGGCGCTCTACAAAACCCATCCCACCAATCTCTCCCCACATCCCCTTCCCGTGTGCACTCACAGTGCTGCGCACCTCTGGAGGAAAGCCCACGGCCAGGCCTATACTCCCTCCGCTACAAATACATCTCTCCCTCCTCCGGTTCTGCTCTATGCCCTGCCAGCTGACACTATTGCTCCCTCCGGGGCTGTCCAGCCACAATTGCAGCCAGCTATTTGCCACCCTTGGCTCCTTCCTAAAACTCTCCTTGAGCCCCTCTGGCGCCCGCCTCCCTCTCCAAGTGGCACCGATCTGAGCCCTGTTCTGGTCCCTTTGGCTGATGAATGATTGTCATATCCACAGTGCGTCTTTGTGTGTCGCATGCACCTAGTTCCCTGGACCAGGCCACCCTCAGATGATCTTAGAATCAGCAGATTGCTCCGAGAATCCAAACAGGCCCACGTGTCTTCCAAAGAGACCAAAGTGGATGGACACGGCCCATCCTTCAGTGGAGGTTTCCCCTTCAGGCCCAGGGATTGGGTGCCGATCACAAACATACAGATGCCAGCCTGTAAGGCCTGGGGGGTGGGGAGGGCTTTCTTACGGGAGCAGATGGTGCGGGGCAGATGGCCAAGCAGCAAGAGGTGGCTACAGACCAATGTCCCGGAGTTATGAGCCATGAGGGAAGAGTAATTCCCATATTTTCAAGCAGTTTTTCCACTGTGCCTCCAACCCTGTTAGGTTTTAGGGCCCGATCATGCTCCCCTGGAAGCCAAGAGCCAGAGTTCCACTGAATTCACTGGGCGTGGGGTCAGTCCCTTACTGTGTTTTCCCTCTGCTTACCCTAAGGTCTCTCTGGGTAGAAACGCCGCTGTTGTGTGTGAGATGAAATGGGCTAAAAGTCCTAGCCTCTTCCCAACATTTCCATACATGGAATTTTAGCATCCAAACCAGCAGAACTGTGAAGTTTTGCACATATTCAAATGGATCCACACTCACATACACTGGCGTCCTATTTTCACTTGAAGGACCAGCCATTTTTTGTACAATTCTCTTGCATTGACCCAATTCTGAGTGAAAATGGCATATTTCCAAGATCGAAAAACAATTACAAAATTTCCCATTTCCCCCCCACAGAGAAACAGGGTATTTTTCAACACAATGCAAAATCCATTTCACCCTAGATTCCTTTCCCCGGTTCCCCGCTGCTCTTTCCCTCTTCAGGATGGAAAGGCGCCCCCTCCACTGAAATACAGCGTGGCTGCTCTGTGTCTGACGGATTCAAACTCCCGGGGAAGACACACGAGCTGTCTGAAAGTTCCTTTTCATCTTACTGGATCCCAGGTCACTTTCCCTGGAACAAAGCCACATACCCCAAGCCATGGAGTCCAGCAGGGTTCCGACCTCCCACTGGTTACACATGGTGTCATGGCCAACCGAGCTCCACAAAGCAATCAAAGGCTGGGCTTCTACCTCTCACTCCGGTGCAGGCAGTGGCCAGCATCAAGCCCCACTTTACAGTTCATGCCAGAGGGGAGACTGCTCAGTGAGACATCTTCTCCTGCTCCGGCAGCCAGACTTCAGGCCAGTCTGTGAGTTACTTAACACTATGGGTTACTGAGTTATTTAACCCCAAAACTGGACCCAAATGGGTGCTTTGGCTGCTTGACCCCTGGCTAGCAAAGAGGCCTAAGAATCAGGACTCAGACGCTCCATTCCAAGCTCTGCTACGAACTCACCTTGGCCTTCATCAGATCACAGCCGCTCTTTGCCTCTGCTTATCAAGCTCAACATGGGGAGAAATAACCAGGATGTGTAGATATTTCTTTGGTGCCTGCAATACTTATCTACTTTTCCCAGATATTTGGGGGCTTAGAAGCTTTGCCAGCACAAGGAGAGCAGGATCAGGCCTTTATTTAGTTAGGCTCTTATCTGCTAATGATGCCTTGTGCTGTGTGGATGGAGCACTGGACTGGGACTCAGGAGACTTAGAGTTTAGTCCCAGCTTGGCGATCTTGGGCAAATCACTTCATCGCTCCGTGCCTCAGTTTCACCCGCTGTAAAATGGGGGTGATGATACTGGCCCGGTGAGAGCTGTTGATGAAAAGCACTAGCGCACAGTGAGGCATTCTTATTAAAAGTGGCCCTAAAGAGCCGGCAGCGGCCAGTGGACAATTGCTCCTGTGCTGGGGAACCTGAAACAGGTGTGGCTCTGCCTCTCCCTCTGCTGGCCACTCCTTACCCCAGCAGGAGGGGTAGATGGGGGCTGTTCCGGGGGAGGGACATGGGGCAGGACGGGGAAGGGAGAGTGGACATGGGATGGCAGAGCTCCACCTTATCTTGCACCAAGCCCAGGGAGTTGCAGCCCCACCCCCTGGGTGGAGTGGAGAATCAAGCCCTCAGTGTCTGTGAAACACCTTGGAGATAGGCAGCTGAAGGGCACCAGAGACAGGCAAAGTCCCGTTGTTACACAGGAGGCAAGTTTACACCTGAATGCCTGTGTCCTGCCAGGCTGCCTGGCACCTTTCCCTTTGGCCAGGATCCAAGCTGGCTTGACGAAGCCCCTCATTTAATTGAGATGTTCAGAAGGGAGAAACTAACAGCCCAGCCCAGAGCCCCGGAAGGCCGGGAGGGAAAACATTGAAGTGCTTTGGATAACACCCTGCAACTTACGCAGAATCCCCGCAGCCTCTCCCTGGGGATGAGGCAGCAAAGCCGGGAATCTTCAGTGTTAATAATAAAAACATTCCCCGTGATGGTAACCGAGGCGCGAGCACCAGGTCTTTCGGTGCTGAAAGCTCCTCGCTGGCTGACGGGCTGCCACGGAGCACACCAGGCCATGAATTATTGACTGTACCTAGGTAATGCAGCGGAAGGGCCAGATCCCACTCTCTGCTCCGTGGGTGCAAGTCCCAGTGCAGGTATCGGGAAGGACGAGAGAGCAGAATTGGGCCCAGTCTCCAGCTGTGTCAGTGGGGTGACCAATCCGCAGGGGCTGCTCGTCCCTAAATGTACTCAGAACCGAGGCTGCTCCCAGGCTGGCACGAGCAAGGTTTCTGCTGCCGCCTCAGGGTAGTTTCTTTGCTACGGAAACAGACCTAGGCTGGGAAGCAGAGCCGGCCTGTGCTGCTGCTTTGTCATTCTTCATGCAGGGCCAGCATGCAGGGCCCTCCGCAGGCCAGAGAGAAGCCTTAGTCCTTCATCCCCAAATTCACGGTCTAAGTCAGACAGACGTGTCATTCCGACAGAATACATGGGATGAGCAGATGGTCAAATAGCAAAGGACCCCTTTATAAATCAAGTAAGGCCTCGAAAGTAAGGGGACAGAGTCACTCGTAAGGAACCTTCCCCCTCCCCCGCACCCACCCACTGCCCAAAACCACTTGCAAAGTGAGGATTGTGCACTGGCCCCTGCATTTCACCTGGCGCTGGGATTTTCAAGCAACAGCCAGAGATGGCTGCCTCCTCCTTCTCTTGCTGGCTGTTTGGAAACCTTGCCCTGACTGTCTGTGGAGCCTCATCTTTAAATCAAAAAGGAGTGGGAGGGAGAACACAAGGACAAGATATGCCACGCAGGCCACAGAGGAAGGTGCACGAACGGAAAGGCTGGCGCTGCTTCTTGGCATCTGGTGTTATTTTGTAGGTGGACACGCACAATGACATTCTGGGTGAAACCTGGAATGGATGCACTGTTTGAGTTTTTCAGATTCAGAATTCAAAAAAACAAAGGATCTGTTTGCAAGATAAATCCCTCCCTGGAGGGCTGTGCAAATCTGCAGATACCCGCGGACCATCTCTTTGGAGCGCAGATGAGATGTGGATACAAATGTTGTATCCCTGCAGGGCTCTACAAACAGCAGCCTTCCTTGGACTCTGGGTTTGGGATCGGGCACAGATATTTACGGAATTTCACTTCCTGACATTTTACAGTGTTTCTCCAACTTCTGTACTGGTGACCCCTTTCACACAGCAAGCCTCTGAGTGCAACCCCCCCCCCATAAATTAAAAACACATTTTTATATATTTAACACTATTATAAATGCTGGAGGCTGCCAGCTCGCGACCCCCCCTCGTAATAACCTCGTGACCCCCTGAGGGGTCACGACCCCCCAGTTTGAGAACCCCTTAGAACACTGTCAGTCAATCAGCTCTGTCTGTACTTGGCCCTTCTGCTTCTTCACATCCAGCTGAAAACCAGTGGAACTTGGAGACGTGGATCAACCAAATCTTGAAGCTTCTTGCTCCATGCAGCTTAGGGACAAACTGTCACAGGAAGGGGGAAGGTGATTCCACTGAAGCTGTCCATGAAGCCGTTTACCACTGCAAACGAAGGCCTCCAGTTCCCCCAGCTGCAGTAAGGAAACCTGCCTCTCCCTCCGGCTCTCCTGGTACCTGCAGACAAAGCAAGGGCCCTGGAGCACAGGTATCTGCTCCCTTCTGCCATGAATGGCTCCTGAGGGCCAAGAAGCAGCTTTGCACCTGCAGAGAGTGGAGTCCACACTGAGGAATCAAAGTCAGCTGCAGAATGAGCCTTCCACGAATCCAGAAAAGGGCAACAACAATGATTCGGGGCATGGAACGGCTGCCATCTGAGGAGAGATTAATGAGACTGGGACTTTTCAGCTTGGAAAAGAGACGACTAAGGGAGGATATGATAGAGGTCTATAAAATCATGACTGGTGTGGAGAAAGTAAATAAGGAAGTGTTATTTACTCCTTCTCAGAAGAACTAGGGGCCACCGAATGAAATTAATAGGCAGCAGGTTCAAAACAAACAATAGGAAGTATTTTTTCACACAACGCACAGTCAACCTGTGGAACTCCTTGCCAGAGGATGATGTGAAGGTCAAGCCTATAACAGGGTTCAAAAAATAACTAGATAAGTTCATGGAAGATAGGTCCATCAAGGGCTATTAGCCAGGCTGGGCGGGGATGGTGTCCCTAGCCTCTGTCTGCCAGAAGCTGGGAATGGGCGACAGGGGATGGATCACTTGATGATTACCTGTTCTGTTCATTCCCTCTGGGGCACCTGGCATTGGCCACTGTCGGTAGACAGGATACTGGGCTAGATGGACCTTTGGTCTGACCCAGTGTGGCCGTTCTTATGTCAACTATACAGCTTTGGTTCCAAATGCAGCATTTCCACTTGAAGGCTCCTATGACCCTGAAATGCAACAGATGCTACGGGCGCCTGCTTAAGAGTCTAGATCGAAGGTTACTGCTTCAGCCTCCAGAAAGGGTCTCTCTCTTTCGTCCTGAGGTGCTCGAAGCACTCCTTCTCTGAGAGCCTTTCATTTTAAATTGTACAGTCGTTTCACAATCCAGGCTTCCTCAGGACACGAACTCCCAGTTAGTGGCAGCGCATTCTCTCAGGCTCTCCCACACCATCAGCCTGTCCTGCACGCCCGCCTTCCAGCATTACCAAGCACTCCCAGATGCACTGGGGCTGGGCCATTTCCTCTCCTACTTTCCTATCCATCTCTCCCAAGCTATCCCACAGGCCTTCATAACAATCTGGACAGTGTTTTGATTTTCCCAGCCAAGCCTGTGTTATATGCATAACGGGGGATGCTTCCAGCTTTGCTTAGTGACAGTCTCTCTCCTCAGGAGCTGTTAGATGCTACAAAAGGAACTTGACGTTGGTCGGGGAGGAGAGTTCTAGCCCTGCCTCATCCCCTGGAGCAGCTGCTGGTAGGGCCACGGTGATCCTGAGCATTGCATGTACTCTCCCTCGCAGCTCCCCAGACTGCTCCTCCCCGGGGTGCCTGAGCTCGCCTCTTGCGCCCCACAAGTAGTGCCCCTACAACTGTAGCTAGAGCCAGGGCTCACCCTCCAATCCTGTTCTCCCTCCTTGCCACAAATTCATCCATTCTGCACCTCTCCTCCCCTCTGTCAATTCAACTCTGGCCCCCAGTCTATACTGTCCCCCCTCGCCAGCTGCAAATTCCAGCTCCTCCTCAGCGTCCCTCAGATTCCCGCTCTGTGGCCTGTTCCCACACCAAATCCCTCTGCCTTCCTGTGGGGCTCCCATCATGGTCCCCTCTGTGTGGGCCCCAGAGGGAGGTCCTTTCCCCTTAGTGGGAAGTGGTCTCTGCATGGCCCATGTGTGCCAGCCTGGGGCGAGCCGCATAGCTCCCCCACCCCACTCGTGTGAGCGCCGCAAGGGGGAGGGAAAACAAACGCCTCTTCGGGCTCAGCTCTTCTCTCTCATCAACAGCAGTTCGTGGCCCCATAGGGCGACTATGGGGCACAGTGGCTGTAATCGCTTCGCCTTACAGCACCTCCAAGCAGCGCAGATGTCCAGGCAGCCCAGGGGAGAACGGGATGACTTGGCGTGATGGTGCCCATGTAGGGCCTAGGGAGCCAGCGCTGCAGCCTTTCAAACAGGGAGCAGCACTGGGGGCTGTGCCGCCATGGAAGGAGGGAGCATGGGGCTAACGAGAGAAGGAGTTGGCAAGCGTGGGGGCTCTGGGGTGGCAGGGGTGCGTGTGTGTGCAGCACTCGCTAGCTCTCACAGGGCCTTGGGCACCACAGCAGCAGGGGCTGGGATTAGCTGGATTGTTATTGGTAATAAGCAGATATTATAGCTAAGAAATAACACAGTGGGACCCCTACACTGAGCACAGAACAACCGTCACGCCCCA
>NW_020664462.1:296339-345073 GCF_002925995.2 Terrapene triunguis | reverse complement strand
CATAGGCCAGCCACACATTCACATCTACCCGCATCCAACTTGTAGAGCATTCAGGCTGGAGCACCCCCAGCCTGGCCCATACTGCGCTGCGGACAGAAACCGGCCCTGCACGCTGAGGAGGAAAGCCATGGATACGGGGGGGGGGGGGGGGGGGGGGGGGGGGGGGGAGCGCAACCAGGGCAAACAGCTCATATTTAGCCTTTGTTTGAAAATCCTGGTGCCCCCTCCCACAGCCTGACCAGGCGTGAAGGGGAGCGTGTGCAAGAAAAACTGGGAAGCTCCTATCAGAGCAGGGCAGGAGAGGACATCTCTATGGGCCAGTGTTTCCAAACAAGGAGAGCGGAGGTCCCTACCTGCCCTCAGAACCCCCCCCCCATCATTTACTCCATCCATTACCCCCTTTTCTTCCCTCCTTCAATCACATCATTCCCTCAGCAGCTGGCAGTCAGGCTCGTCCCCCCACATTGACTCTCATCCTCTTAAGAACGCACTTCCCTCTGCCCACCAGCCAGGTCTGCTCCGGCTACACGAAATAGCCTGTAACTATGTAGAGCGCCAGGGACAGCGTCATTCCCAGCAGGTGAGTGATGCCTAATGAGGCAGGGGGCTGCTTCTTTCATCTCCTAGAGAGAAGGGGGGTGGCCACATGGCTCTCACGCATCTAGGCAACAAAGAGGAAATAGAGACATAATCAATGCACCTCGCCCACCTTCCTGGTGGGGGGTTGGCCTATGGCACGATGCCATTCATGCAGCTATTTGTTTCCCAGAGCCAGCTCTCCCCTCAGGCCTGCTAACAGCTAGTGCTCTCTCTGCACCTGCTCTGTTAGCAATCCACGTGCGCAGAAGCAGGCCTAGCAGGGAGACTGGGGCCGCCCCTCCTCCCTGGAAGATGCACGAAATCATTAAGTGCACAAGAGCTCTGATGACTTAGGGGCGGTGGTAATGGATTGGCCTCTCGGGAGACACTGTTGCTCCTTCTTCTACTGCGCACTAGAGCTGTGGTGCTTTACCTTCTGCAGAGCTTTTTGCAAACATTAATCACAGTGTTTTAAAGGACCTTAACTAACACATTTCTTTTAGGGCCTGGTCCACACTAACCCCCCACTTCGAACTAAGGTACGCAAATTCAGCTACGTGAATAACATAGCTGAATTCGAAGTACCTTAGTCCGAACTTACCGCGGGTCCAGACGCGGCAGGCAGGCTCCCCCGTCGATGCCGCGTACTCCTCTCGCCGAGCTGGAGTACCGGCGTCGATGGCGAGCACTTCCGGGATCGATCCCAGAACATCGATTGCCTGCCGCCGGACCCGGAGGTAAGTGTAGACGTACCCCTAGCACCTAATATAGTCAGCATGGTTTAGAGACTTAACTTGTCATGGTTAACACTAGAGGGGGCTATATTTTAAATATCACCTTTTCTCCTACGGCAGACTGGCCATCGACCCAATCAAGAGAGGCCCATGGAGGTTAAGGCCAGGTCTACGCTACAGACTTCTGCCAGCATAGCTCTGTCGGGCAGGTGTGTGAAGAGGTCTGACCCAACCAACGGAGCCATGCTAGGAGAAGTGCCTAGTGTAGAAGCAGCTATACCAGCTGCCAGTATAGTTACGCACACCCAGAACACTTTGCCGGCATAGTATACTGGTAATCCTAGGCCAGTAAAGCGCTCCTCGTACAGATGTGGCCTAAGTGAGTTGGGCAAGCTTCCCCCGCAAGCCAGTGGCACAGGGGATATGGTTGCCCACAGGCCTGTTTGACTCACACAGCCGTGCTGTTTGAACATTGCAGCATATGCATAGTGATCAGCTCAGAACTCCCGGGAGGCACAGCTGAGCAGGACAGTGTGCATGGGAGCCTGGGCAGGGCTACACTAACCCCAAGTGATTTTTTTTCTCTCTCCAAAATGGGCTTCTCTGAAATTTTAATCTTGCAGGTGATATTCTCCCACTCCCGCCTTCCCTGGTCCTTGGGGAAAATTCAGTTTAAGATTTTTTTTAGCTACATAGAATCCTTTCCAAACAAAGGTTCTATCTAGAGAGTAATTAAGGTCCACCAGGGATTTGGGATTGGCCTAGTTGAGACTCTGCCTCTCACAAGCATGGCCTGGGTCATGGGGAGCTCAGTGGAGGCACTCACAATCAGGGACGACAAGAGGGGGGGAAAGCCGGTACAAATTACCAGGGCCCGGTTCCCCCCCCCCCCCCGGTCGGCCCTGTTTAGCCGGTCCGCCCTTGCTGGGGGGCCCGGAAAAAAATTTTCACCAGGGCCCAAACCCGCTCTCGGTGGCCCTGCTCACAATAGATACCCCTCTGGTCTGATAGATCAGGCTTCATGCTTTGGGGATTTCCACACAGGCTAGGGTAGAAGGGGACAGAAGAGGGGGTAGGGCATTTGCTTGTCGTGCTGGAAGCGAAGCAATGAATGGCAAGGTGGGCAGACCCGTTGAATTGGGCTTTTTATTATGTCTATAAACCTAAATAAAATCTAGGGCAGAGATGGGAATTAAAAACACAGCCCAAAGTCAAGAATTCATGTTTTATATGAGCTAAATGAAGCTAAACTGCCAGCGTTTGGAGCCCAAGGCTAAGTAAAAATCCTGTGATCTGGAGTGAGTTCTAACTTTGGGGAAACAAGTTCTGAGGAGGCCCCAGGGAGCTGCAGTAACGGTTAGTGACGCAGTAGCTGGCACTTGCAGTGTGCGACCACTGCCTCAGCATGGGGTTGGCTATAAAAACTGAAGGGGCTCTGCTCAGAAAGAGCTAATCACCACCGCTTCCAGAACACTCCTGCAATCTCCAGCAGCTTTCAGGGGTGGATGGCCTCTCCCATTCATACACAGGGAATCTTGGGATTGAAAAATCCAATGGCTATTAAGTTGAACTATGCACACCCCTGGCCAAACAGCTGCTTTGCATGTTGAGATCCTGCAGTGATTCATCAGGGTAGTGCCAGACTTAACAGGATCAGAGCTGTATTCAGCCCCTGCAAGGAGGCAGCAGAAAAAGGGAGTTAATTGTGAAACCTCCCTGCGTCACCTCAGCACATCATGCAGCCCCAGAAACTTTATTTTTAGAAATAAAATACAAAATGACGGCAGCCGCTTGGCCCCGGGTTTGAGTCAGGCTGCATAAACCACTGGGATGCTTGGAACCTTCTCTAGCACCTTCCATCTGAGGATCTCAAAGCCCTTTACACCCCTTCATCTATTAAGACTGGGACATCTGGGAGTTAGACATGTAATATTCTGTTCTACAGCTGGGCAATTGAGGCAGAGAAAAATGTTTGACTTGCCTAAAATCAGAGAGAACCAGAAACTGAACCCAGTTTTACCAGCACTTACTGCAGTGTTTAAACCACAAGACCATCTTTTCTCCTCCATCTCTGCCAAAAGCCAGCAAGCCTTTCAACTGGAGCAGTGGTGCAGGCTGACCGTAGAGAGGCATGGGCTATCTGCGGTTGATATGGTATTTCCCCCCCCCATTTTATATCTGGAGTTTCTGGCACAGACTGAAGTTACAGTACCATCTAGTGGACTTTCTAGCTATGTACCATCAGGAAAGCTCTCCGGGAGCCGTCAAGCCTGATGACAAACTTCAGCAATTCCCTACTTGCTGCTCAATTTTTACATGTAAAAGACTCTGCCCTTTTTCTCAGCACCTTCCATCCAAGGATTTCAATGCACTTCACAAAGCAGTAATGAATTAGGCCTCACACAACCCCTATGTGGGGCAGTGCAGCATTAGCCCCTTTACAGTGCAGGAAAAGGACAGGAAGATTTAAAGTGAGGCTGCAGGGGAATTCTGATCTCCTGACTCCTTGACTAGCACTTTAACCAGATCATCCTTCCACTTTGCCTGCTCACCCTTCCAAGCAGCTCTAAAAATGCAGAGATTTTGATAAACCTGACATTTTCCTGTAGCTAGGATGGGCTCCTTTCCCTGAATGGGAAAGTGTTGGGATCGAATTTAAGACCTTGACTCTCGGCATTTGAACACATTAAGTTTGTTAATGGTGCTCAGCCAGACTAAAATTAAAGCATAGCTCCTGAGCTGAGATGGGCCCAGGGAACCTATGGTTCTTAGGGGTGGTTGAAAGACACCCTCCAGACCTTGGCTGGGCTGAAGGACTGGGTTACTGATTTAATTGGAGGATGTGGGAATCTTCTCTAGTGGATGGGGCCATTGCCCTGAAGGCAGGGGTGTGTTCTGTTCCCAGCACTGCTGGAGTCACACTGACATTGGACGAGCCCCCCTTGGAGCCTCAGTTTCCCTCTTCTATTAAAACGAGGATAACGATACTCACCCAGCCTCCAAACACTTGAAGATTTATGGCCGAGAAGTGCTATGGAAACAGAGACTATTTTCGTTATTGTTAGTAAAAACGGAGGAATTAATACACAGAAATGGGAGTCAATTCTATTTGTTCAATTCCCTCACTGTTCAAGGGTTGGAGGAAGAATGCACTGATTATAGTATTTAAATATGTACTAAATATGACTGAACATGGCATTTAAGTACGGTTTAAGGCTGGTTACTTCCCAGCAGGCGCTGCAGCCTGACTTAAGGTGTTGCTCCCATTTGGATGCGGATTTGTAAAAACGAAAAAAAAAAATCAAAGTTTTTGCATATGTCGTACTAGTGACATTGACAGCCCTGGAGACCAAAGCCCTTGACCCGCACACAGACCAGACGCACAAGCCACGGTATGGGCAAGTTTCTCCAAACTGCCCCTTGCCAATGACCTCTAGCCTGTTCTGGAGGGACCTCCTGTAGAGCTAAGAGGATTTCAATCTCTATGGACTATCCAATCCCAGGCCTCTCTGCTGAGGCTGCAAACTAGTGCTCGTTTTTGTGGGAGTACAGCTGATGTGCACTCCTGTCTGCTGAAACTGGACTAACCCTCATCATGATGGGGATAGGGATAGGGATGGGGCCTTGCAGGGCCCCCCCCAGGTACAGCATCCAGGCCTGGTTAAAAAAAAAGTCCAGTTTACTGTTTTGATAAAAATGTAATTACAGAGAAGCTATTCTTCGATCCTGTTTTATATAGGTTGTTATACTGTGCTCATCACCATGGTATCTGAGCACCTCCTAGTAGTGCATTAAGCAACGTGACTAACATCTGTCACATTTTTTTCTCTCATCTCCCCAGGGGGAAGCACGTGCAGTAGAATATCGTGTTTTGGCAGGGTTTTTTGGGTGGTGGTTGAAGAACAAAGAAAAATGCTGACACGAGCATGTAAGAAAACACATCACACCATTCTCCAACTATATGGGAAATCCCGATCAGGTAACAGATAGACCCTACCCCAATGTGGGGAGGAATAGCTCAGTGGTTTGAGCATTGGCCTGCTAAACCCAGGGTTGTGAGTTCAATCCTTGAGGGGGCCACTTAGGGATCTGGGGCAAAACTCTGTCTGGGGATTGGTCCTGCTTTGAGCAGGGGGTTGGACTAGATGACCTCCTGAGGTCTCTTCCAACCCTGATATTCTATGATTCTGTCAACTACCTACCTCAATGCCCTCAACAGAATCTGACAGCTGTGAACAGCTAGTAGTAAATGAGTTCCAAGGAGGCTGGAAAAGGAATGATAGCTAGTAATTCCTTTTACATTCTGGCTCTAAAGATTCAATATGCAAAACCTCCTAACACACCTCCTCTGTCAGGAGTCTCTGGGTCAAACCGTCACATTCCCACCAGTAACAATAAAGGAATTATTTTCTTAACAGTGTGGTATTTCAATTATCCACTAATTGAGTTTATGTTAAATGAGGTTGCCAAGACTTTGGTAAAATCTGCTTTATGGGTATGTTGCATCAAACATTCCCATATATAGTATAAACTGTACCTGCTTACTATACCATGTATACACCTATGCACTTGTTTGTATTGCCTTAGTCACAGGCCAGGAACCCACTGCACTAGGCTATGTAGAAACATAGAACAAAGGTCTCTGCCCTAAAGAGTATACAATCCAAGTAGAGCTTACTATTAAAAGTAAACTGTAATAAATTTACCTATAAAACAGGATACCACATACTTCAAAACTGACATACCCAATGCAGTATTATCTATCCATCTTCACCTTCAACCAACCAGACAGGCCATTTTAAATAAGCAACAACTCCACTGTGTGGCTGCACTTAGATCTAGTGTAACAACCTCCCGCTTACTGGATCCACAATACAAAGTCTTTAGGGGAGACCTACCTTTAATTGAATTGCATAATATTGATAAGAGAATCAGTGTGATGAATGAGGTACAGTGAAGCGTGTAATTTGGTGCCATCTTTCTGAGCCTCTGGGAGCTTAGAATTAGTCCACAGGGTGGGGGGGGGGGAGGGGAGAGAGAAAGTTTGATAATTAGCTATCATTGCTCCTCTCAACACCATAGACTACGTAACTTCATAATTGTGCCCCATTAGAGAATCATCTGAAGATGGCAGCGGTCTCCGTCGCCTACAGAGGAAGATATAGTGGAAGCAAATTTGGCTTCTGAAAAAATGATGTTGAACGGAGACAAAATTGTGTCTGGACTAGCTGATTAGAACAGGGCAAGAATATTTGCTCTTCAGGGTAATGGATGAGGCTAGCATATTGACAGCTGCTATTGATCACCTTCACTATCAAACAGTGAAGTTCACTGGCAGATGTTTTGTTTTCCCTAGACGTGCTCACTTCTGGGCCCCCTGGCTCAGTCCAGGTTAGTACTAAGTAGATCGTCTCAAGGTGTCACATTCTGCTCTTACAGGGAAAGGGTTAATTTTAGTTAGCCTTTTATCTTTGGGTATGTCTATACTTACCTCCGGGTTCGGTGGTAAGCAATCAATCTTCTGGGATCGATTTATCGCGTCTTGTCTAGACGCGATAAATCAATCCTGGAAGTGCTCGCCGTTGACGCCGGTACTCCTGCTCCGCGAGAGGAGTACGTGGAGTTGACGGGGGAGCCTGCCTGCCGCGTGTGGACCCGCGGTAAGTACTTTGTAGTTTGAACTAAGGTACTTCGACTTCAGCTACGTTATTTACGTAGCTGAAGTTGCGTATCTTAGTTCGAACTGGGGGGTTAGTGTGGACCAGCCCTTTGAAGGAGTTCTCTTCTCCTCCAGCTGATGAAGCTATTTATTTAGGAATATGGTCTGACAATCCAAGGTGAGGAAGCTTCAAGTGCCCTCAAAGCATCTAGCTTAAGTCAGGGTTCAATCCCTCCCTTCATTTTCCTAGCCAGGAAACAAAGTTTAAAAAGCTGCAGAGCATGATCCTTGCCAGTTGTCAATTACAATAAAGACACCTAGAATCAGGGTAAAGATCAATCAGAGATACGTATTTTGCAATTTTACGTGAAGTTTCTTCCCTGCTCCTGATTCTGTCAAGTCTTGTTTTTAGGGTGCGCTCCCCTCATACATGCCTTTGTTGGCCTTTAAACGCACCAAAACTCTCTTGCAACACTTCAGATTTCAATACAGTAAGAAACGGGCATTTTTCCTCCTTTGGGTCACAGATGGAAAGTGATGTGAAAGCAAATGTTCACTTTGCATTCAAGGGCTTGTGTTATAGCTTCACCAGCCTCGAAGTAGCTTTCCACATCAGTTTTGATAGGAAAGCAGATGGAAGTAGAAAGAACAGTTCCTTTGCTTTAGTCTACAGTGGATTTGAAGTCACATTACTGTATTTAAGTTAAGCTTTTGATTCTGATCCCACTTCTGAGCACCTGTTCTCCATCTCAGTGCTATCTGCTGAAACTATTAATATACCTGAATACAGCATGCAGGTGTTCCAGTGGGAAAGCATCCAGAACAAACACATACAGATCTTTGCCACATAGTGAGTTGTACAATTCTCTTCTCACAGGGTATGGAGAAAAGCATTAATGTCAATCTCTCTGAAGTTCAGACCACTGCGACTCCAGTATTATCCTCCTCTAGTCACTTGTACAGAGTACCTGTAGTATATTAGTTTAGTAGTCCTGCTTTGAGAAGCCTCTAGCCTTGCGCAAACAACCTAGGATTGAAATTAAACTGAGTTCTTTTCTTCCTGTGCATCACTGCCAGTAACAAAAGCTCCAGAGGCCAGAGTATGCCCTCATAGGTACTTGTGCAACCCTCCACTGCTAGCAGTGGGCTTGCAGAACTGAAACGGATTGGGAGTAGGGATGACAGTTCTTCTGGGGCACCAATGGAAATAAGATCCAAGGCCTCCTTCGACTGGAATGACTTTGCTGACATAATAGGAGTTAGGAGCAAATAAGCCTGCTGCCTTTAAAGTTAGTAGATAGGATTGAATACATCCAGGAAGCAGATCTAGTGAGTAAGATGGAGACATTTTTAGTCATTTTGCAGCAGAACCATTCGAAGTTACACTGGAAGCATTCTGTGAAGTGACAGGGATTTGGGAAAATTAGTAGAAAGCAATTTCACACTACAATGAGCGTAGTCTGCTTTAAACTCAGGCTTGTGCTGTTTTCAGTGTGGTATGAGGATGCTGTTCCACATCTTATTTCATAGTATATATTATTCGTATTATTTCTGCACCAGTCATGGACCAGGACCCCATTGTGTAGGTGTGGTACAAACCCAGAACAAAGAGATGGTCCTCAACACAAAGAGCTTACAATACCAATATATCTGAGGAGACAGATGGATACAGTCCAGCAGAGTACAAGAAACAATGAGACAAGGTTGGTGCTGTGACCTCAGCACACCAGCAGCCTGACCATTAAGTCTTTTGTAGGCTTCATGGCAGAGGAGTTTTAAGGAGAGATTTGGAGGAGGAGAATGAGTTGCTTTTGCAGATGTTTATAGGGAGCTTCTCCCAAGCGTGAAAGGTAGCATGGGAATTGTCCACACTACACCACACTGCTCAAGGATAGTAATGATGGAACTACATTGGAAACAAACAGCTTGGATTTTAGGTAGTTTATTCCCTCAGCCTGCAAGAGTCTATTACAGATGAAGGCTGTTTTAGTACAGATCCTATTTAGGACTATGTACATCGTACAACTTCCCTCCCACCCACACAAAATCCTCAAACCAGGGTACATACAAAAGAACAAGGTCAGGTATAAAACAAGGTTTTGTATCCCCACCCCCCCCAAACAAGGTTACATGGAACTCTAATTCAAACCGAACACTGCCACTAATTAACAGTGTGGTACAGCAGTGTTAAACAGCGATACTCAGCACACATTTAATATCCTGAATACCAGGAAGTTGGGGGTATTCTCAATACAATTGTAAAGCCACAGATTGCTATCATGGTTATTGTTACACAAGAAACCAAAGGTGAATGACCCCTTTCAAATGGGGGGGGGGAAAAAACACATTATGTTACTCAAACAGTCTCCCACCTGCTTTTTTTGGATGTGACTTGCAGCTTCACAGTTGTTACATACATGACATTTGTTTGCCATGCTGCACTGGAGGAATGTGTGTGTCAGATTTACTACCCAGATATGTTGCTAAGTTGCCAGCTTTGAGTACATACTGATCACCTGCATACAGTGAAGGTAATCATGTACCAGAAGGTAGCTTTAGACAAATGGATTACCGATTGGATTTCATAACAGCTTTCCCCTTCCCAGATTTAATACTGACACATAATTCAGAAAGTTTAGATTTAAGTCATTTCACTGGGCTTCTTACAGAAATTCCTAATACAAAATACCATGCAAGGATGTGGAATACAACTTCCCTCCTGTTTTTTGATTATAAGTTTGGTAAATCACCAGCACTGATTTAACACTTATTAATCCACCCATAAGAGACTTAACTTAAAAAAAAAAAAAAGCGTTACGTAATCTTTTTGAAACGTAAAGAAATAAAACTTGAATAGACCTTAGGAAATGGGAAACTTAAAAACAAAATAAAACACCACAAAACCTTCCCCACCCTATACTTTGATGTAAATACCATTTTTAGAACGTTGACCTGAAGGCCACAAGTCAAGCCATCTGAAGCACTTTGGGATTCCTGCTAAGGTAAAAATAAGGGTCTTTGAGAATCTATGGAAAGTAAGGCTGCTTTCCCACACCTACAGAGCTGGTTTCACTGATGATATGTTGGCACATGGGGAAGCAGAGCCATTGCCAAACCAGGCATACTACAGTCTCGCTGTGCTCAAAGCGAGAGGCAGATCACATGCTAAGTCATTAGAGTGCTTTAGCATTTGCTAGACATGCTTTACATGTTGCCAAAGAAGCAACTAGAACAGGTTTAACATTGGCCCAATCTCTTGCCATGGGATCCTCAGACTGCTTTGGGTAGCTCATTTCTAGGATTTAGCTGTTTATTTTACTGGAGAACACAAAGCTGGCCTTTGAAAGTTTTTCCTTTTACCAGCATCAACTATCTACTAATGGTGAAAGCTCATTGGCTGTAGGCTCCTCTCTTGCTTTGTCCTTCCAACAAACCAGTTGTAAACATCCGAAGTAAAAAATCCATAGCTGCTGAAGCAGTTTTAGCACAGTTGCACAGTGGGAGGTGGCTGAAGTTTCACTGAGAAGCAAATCAACTTGCAAACGACAGGATAAGCATGATTCCACATAGCCAGGTTCTCTTCCAGATGTAAACCATGATAATTCCTAGAACTGAAAGAAGCAGCAACATGCTGCTCCATCACTGCTCAATTTGGCAACGCTAAATACGTAATCAGGTTTGCCACCTGGCATTTCAGAGTTCACCAGAAGCAACCTGTTCTCTGGCTTACAGGAACTGGCAGTAATTCTGCCCACTTTGAAATGGTGGTTTCTTCAGATTTAATGAAACAGCTAAGGAGAAGTTCCTGAAGTTAAAATATAAAATAAAGCAACCTAGGTCACAGAATAAATTAAAAGAACATGATATCTGCACATCAAGCAGTTTCCCATTATACTGTCAGTAGGCTTCCTGTAGGTGTTGCATTTTCGTTGTGTGAAAAACCTCAGAGAAGCACCACTCCCCGTCCCACTTCACTATAGTGCGTTACACTGCCAACAAAAACCAATCAGAACTGCAGTTGAAAGGAAAGACTTGAGAACCCTATGGTAGGTTGCCTGTTAGCAGAAATGAGGTCTCAGTGCAATCCAGATGACTCACCTGCAGTGGTATTAGCTTCATTCGACTGTACTTAAATAATAAAATAAGGCATAGTTTTAAAACAAGCACTAAAATAATCTCACCATTAACACTTACATGGCACACGCCAGCTCAAGCCACCCCACCTACAGTAGGCTGTTGGATAGCTGTTTCTACATATGCCATAGAGGAGAATCCATTTCCATGAACCATATTGAGGACGACATACAGAAAAGTCATCCTTGCAGTCAGCAGGCAGATCATTAGGTCCACATGAGCAGCATGGTGAATACAAGTGTTCCATATTGTTTCTCTTATCACTTCCAGCAAGACTGGCAAGAATGCGAAGTTGTCCATGGAGTGAGCTGGTGCATGATAATCATGACCAAGGAACAGATACACTCTTCTCCCCTCCCACTTCAGTTTTCCTACATGGTGAGCAGTCGTCTGCTGCCCACCGATACAGCCCTTAGAGTTTCTTCAGGCGACTGTACAGTTCCCTTTTGCTCTTCTCACCTGCCCATGTTCTACTTTTCGTGCGGAACCTTTTCAAGTCTTCCTTAAAGTCCTCATGGTGCATGGGGCGGTAGCTCTGGGGTTCACAATAGTTCTGGGGGGAAAAAAAGCTGGTTTCACTTCAATTTGTCATTGCTTTGTGTACAAATGACATTCCTATCTGAACCCTGTCTGACCCCAGGCACCAAGCAAACAAGCTCATGCTTACAACCATCCATCCAACTACCCAACCATCCTATCATCGTGGCATCTAGATCCAGGCCCCAAATTGCAATTTAACTGGTTAAGTTGGTTTAAGCCAACATTCACAAACTGAACTCATCACTCAGTTCTGCTTGACATCTCCCTCCTAAAGACAGCTCTCTCAAAGCAGGGGTGACAACCTTATATTTACATCAGTCTCATCCCGAAGCCTCCTACCAAGAAACATTCTTCCCATTAATGAAACCAACAGAACACAGCAATACTCAGCCATTTAGAAAAGAGAAAGTGTCCATCCTGAGAGTGTAGGGGGAACATAGGGAGGTAGAGTCTAGTTACTCTATCTGGAATTTGGCTAGCACGCCAGTAAAAAGAAATGGGTTTATTTGCAATAGAAAGGCTAGGAAGTGGGGGAGGGGAGCACTTTTGTTTGTTTGTTTGGTAAAACTCTCCTTGCCTATGCTGGAATAGTATGGAGAGCTAGCTGGAGAACTAGTAGAATAAGTACATGGCACCAAGAAAGTGGAACCTGATTGAGATGGAAAACAATTTTTATTCAAACTTTTAAATGCACTAAGACAGAAAAAGCTGTAAGATTTAAGATCACCCTTCAAATTAAGGGCTGAGCATACATGGAAGAGCCCCAGCAAAGACCAGATTTGACATTCCTGATATTTCTAAGGTAAAAACAAGCTGAGAATCTATGGGAAAAAACTCAGGCTTTTGTTCGTCATACAGCATCAGACAATGACAAACCCCATGTTTCTCCTTTGTTCTTGCTTTCATGAAGAACGCCATAGATTTTAGTAACTACAAAAGGTCAATTTTATACCTCATCCAAGAGACATTGGTGAGCGCTAGGAGTGACAATAGGTAGCTTTGAGGTGTGGAGAGGGTTTAGACAAGAGCCTTGGTGATGGCATGGCTAGAAAGGGTTGAACATCCTGCAAAATAAATAACCCTCAAAAGACATTTGGGGAGATAATGTTTGTGTTTTTGTGTATTTATATATGTCTGAGTAGGGTCGACAATGTAATCAACAGTCCCTGTCTATGCTGTATTCTGATATCATTTAAATGAATTGTAAAGACGGAATATCTCGGTATTCATCTCTCGTTGAAATGTACTGTGAATGGGGGAGAAACAAGCAAATGGCCTTATGTTAATTTGTATAGCTAAGTACCGGTGATGGACCTCCTTCAAAGTCATCCTAATTACCTTTTGTTCCCTGAGGAATTCCAACTTGTCAAAAGACATGAAATTGAATAAAAGATCTTTGGGTCCTATTCTGTCATCTCAGATCTGCTTAAGCTTCATCGGGGGATGTTTGAGTTGCAAGACTGAGGTCCCAGTTATGCTGGTACGCCCTGAATATGAGATTTGGACATTGGACTATGACCTACGAACTAAATTCTAAAGGAACTGTTTGCAACTACAAAGCTCACCATCTCTGCTATGAATCTAAACCTCAATGGATTGAACTCATGTCTGTATGTATATTGATCTTTTAACCATACTCTCTCTCTCTTGTTTTTTAATAAATTTTAGTTTAGTTAATAAGAATTGGCTGTAGCGTGTATTTGGGTAAGATCTGAAACATTCATTAACCTGGGAGTAATGTGTCTGATCCTTTGGGATTGGTAGAACCTTTTCTTTTATATGGTGAAATCAGATTTTCAGAAATCATCATATTTTATCTGGGTACCTGGATGGAGGCCTGAGGCTGGATCACTTTAAGGGAACCGTGTTGTTTGGACTTCTGAGTAACCAGTAAGGTAATAAAGAAGCTGTTTTATGCTGGCTTGGTGAATCTAAGTATTGGAATATCCACCAGCTTTTGGGGGTTTGGCTGCCCCATTCTTTGCAGTTCACCCTAACTGAGTGATCACAGCTGGCCCCCACTGGGACCCCGGTCACAGCCTTTATTACAAAAACTCCTCAAATGGCAAGTTAATCATAGCAATCAATCTAGTCTTGTAGCACAGCAAGACCACTATGTACAAAAGAGCAAGAAGAATGAAGTATAGTGCAGTGAGTTACTCTTCATCTGTTCAGAAGCACAGTTTAAGCCCTATAGCTGAATTTAGCTGGAGAGAGAGGCATTTGTTCCATGTTATCCCTGTTGTGAAGAGTGAAAACAGAAGGGCAATGAGAAGTTCATAAATGAGCGATCCTTACTCGGCATCTTAAGAAGAAGTCCTTGTAGCCCCCCTTTAGCACATAGAGCTCTGGGTAATGCAGGTTGGGGTACTCGTTCCCCAGTCTGTCTCTCTCTCTCACAAACCGGCACCTGTAATAGGGACAGAGGTTAAAACCTACAAACCTGAGTTTAGAAAGGAAGTTATATTTGTGCAAACCACATTCTTAACCTGTGCCTCCCATTACTCAAAGAACAGAGTACAGCAGCCAGCCACCATGTGTTAGGAACACATGCTGTACTGTCTGACAGATTCTGAAAACTAGTTGTCTATCAGAAATGACAGAGCCAGTGCCTACTACAGTAAATTGCATAAGTGGTTGACATGCTGCTATCTAAAGTCTTAAACCATCTTCAAAAGCTTACTAGTAACAACTGTGTAACAAGCACAGCTGTTGGATTCTGATCCCAGTATGGGTAGGACTATGCTCAGATACTCACATTCGGGGACCCCGCTCTGAGGAGAACTCACAGTGGAATACTATTATTACTCGTTTGTTCTCTGATGGCATGATAGGTTTCTTCAGCAGGAAATCTGCTACATCCTCTTCCATGTGGAGGTTTACAGCACCCTGGGAAGGCAGAGTCGCAACTGAACATACAGCACAAGTTAGGAGGGGAGATGTAACAAAGCCACTTCTATCCTCTTGTTGAGCAGTTAGCTTTCCTATCCTTTGGTAACAGAAAGTTGTTTACACTCCTTGGAGAGCAGCTTTCTCTCTCTGCTGGAACAGCTCCCATTCTTGTGGTCACTTGGGTGACTGCACAACATCGGTAGGATTTAGCCTTCCACCTCAAAGCACAGTGCTCTGATTAAACTGCTTTTTAGAACTAGCCAGCTTACTCAAGCAGCACTGTTCAAAATAACTGCTCACATTTCAAAGCTCGTGTAAGAGAATAAGGCCATTTCTTCTACAGCTAGAATATTAAAATTTAGTTAAAGTAAACAATGTCAGATTAAGCTATGGAAGTTTTTAATATCGGTTTCCCTAGAGACATTAGGTATCCTAACATTCTGATTCTTCTACAGAGAAACAAGTATACGGTCAGTCCTCTACAATTGCCCTACACCTCCCATTAAAGCAAACCCTGCTTCTAGCCAAGGAGAGCTGAGTGTTCCTCCCTTCGGAGGGAAAGCTAATCCAGAGATCACGAAGAGTGAGCGTAGTCCTAAACAGTTTGTACAGCACAACATGGTCCCAATTGTGTTTGGGGACTTTGGGCAGGGCTGTAATATAATTTTAAATATAAGATTAAATATAAACTCAGACACCATCTCCTTAACCCGAAGAAAAAAAAGAAGCTCTAAACTGCCAGTCTACCCTTGGATTTGCTCATGAATAGCTAAGAATGAAGTATCTTTAAGATACTTCCCCAGTGCTCCCTGATTTGCCCAAAGGGTAGCCATACATCAGACACCTATACATTTCTCCTGCAGGGTCACTGTACCTTGATATGGCCTCCCTCATATTCATATGGATATCTGCAGTCAATTATCACACACTCCTTAATGAAGCTTGCAAACTTCCCAGTCAGCACAGATACAATCTACACAGAAAAAGAAGATTTCAGGAGTTTATCTTGTGTGCTACATGAGTTTGCTTCTTTGTACAAAGCAATTTCTTATTGCCACTGGGATACATACCATTTCTGGGTCGATATATTTTAAATCTTGATGCTTCCCATCTACAGTGTGGAAAAGGTAATCCTAAAAAATAAAACAGAAGGCTAACTCAGACTGAGGAAATCCCATTTATGACAGTGTAAACCATACATCTACAGAATGTCTGGTAATTGATTTTATGGCACCCACTAGTATAACTAGACAATTCAGAGATCAGCAGAGGCACCTGCCCATCATTTATTTTATTAATAATTTGGCATATGCAATCTGGTCAAGCCAAGCCACAGTGTTCTTAACAATATTCAAGGCACGAAGACTTCCAGGAAGTTGTCATTTTGCAGTCCTCCACAATGTGTGTCATGGTTTGTGGCTGCCCACACTGACATAGTAGCTTGTCTCTAAAACTCCACCCACAAGACCTTACAATCTAAAGAGACAGAGGGAAAATGGATGCAATTTAACAGTTTGTAGGGAGTTAGAGGATTATGAATAATTGTGGGAAAGGATTCAGAATACCTCACACGGGTGAGGAGTTAATTAGTAAATTATTGTTAAAGCACTTTAGTGCTTAGCATTTATAGAGCACTCAAACATGCGCTGTTGGAGCAAGAGAGAACCTGACTTGGGTTAGTTTGACACGCAAAGATGCTATTAAAAAAAAAAAAATAAAAAAAAAATCAGTGTTACCTTTGAGAAGTCGCCAATAAGATTCCTTTGGTCATTGTCCAAAATGCTCTCAATCTCTGAGGATGACTGAGTCCTAATTAGTTTCAGACTCTACAGGAACAACAGTTAGAGATGACTGCTGAGTAACAATGGCCTCTTATCCTTTCTCACAGAGAATCAATGCACTTCACTGAGAGTAGACATGAACATCAATTGGTATATATCATAGAACACCTAAATCCTGGCCTGCCACACCCTCAAATTTATTTTCACAATGGAAGACCTGAGCTCAAGCCCACCTAACCCATCCCCTAACATCATGCATTAAGAGACTACAGCTTGTCAGATGAACAGTTATCTACCTGGAAGAGCCTTGTTCTCTTGAACATCCTTGTTATCATTTATAAAGGAACTGGATACCTATCCGCACAAAATAAAACCGAATAGACAAGGGTTAATATGAGCTATTAAGCCACCAACCATTGCTTCTTCAGAAGGTGTTGCAGGCACATTTTTTCTCCTTTTGCTGTTTCCTGGAGAGGTCTCTTCTTGGGACCTTTCCATTCTTTTCAGGGCAGTCCTAGCCACACCATTGGGCAGAGATGGCGATCCAAACAATCTGCACCGTTTAATCTGGAAAAAATCAGAGAAAAATTAGACACTCCCCCCCCAGCCAAGAAGGATGAGGTTAAAATCTAGATCAGTCTCAAACTTAAAGTTTCCTGCAAACACGTTTATATAAGATTTCATTAGAGCACAAGTGGGTGTTGGCTTGTCACAGCAAAGTAGCGGAGACATAATTTGGTGCCACAGCCAGCTGACCTCTTTTAACTTCAATACCAGGCCGTATATTTAGTTGCCATGCAAGAAACCGGGGTCCTAATCAGTGTTCCCTCTAATTTTTTTTAATTTTTCATGTGCAGAATGAATTTTGTTATGTGCACCAATATGGAGGTGATGTGTGACACATGACCTTCATATTGGTGCACATAACAAAATTCATGTGTTGGAGATGGGGCCGAGGGGTTTGGAGTGAGGAAGGGGGCTTGGGGTGGGGCAGAAGGTTGGGGCTCAGGGGTGTGCGGGCTCTGGGGTGGGGCTGAGGGGCTTGGGCAGAGGGTTGGAGTGTGTGGGGGGTGAGGGCTCCGGCTGGGGGTGCAGGAGGGTGCTCCGGGGCCACGAGATAGGTGCCCCACCCCTGGCAGGACAGGTCCCAGCCGGGGCTGAGTTGGGGCTGGGGGAGGGGCACTCAGGCCGTGGCAGGTCTGGGCCAGGGGTGTGTTCGGGCCACCCCTCCCCTGGCAGGTCCAGGGCTGAGTTGGGGGTGGGGCACCCCCATAGGCGCCAACTCTGTGGGTGCTCCAGGGCTGGAGCACCCACAGAGAAAAGTTAGTGGGTGCTATACATAAGCACCCGCTGGCAGCCTAGCTCCCCCTGCCCCCCAGCATCTCTCATCTGCTGGTGGCCCTGCTGACAAATTCCTCCCGTCCCGCCCACCGCGAACAGCTGTTTCGCGGCATGTAGGAAGGGAGGGGGAGGAGCAGGGATGGGGCGCACTTGAGGTAGGAGATGGGGAAGAGACGGGACAGGGATAGGGACTCAGGGAGGGGGGAGGTTGTTGAGCACTCCCAGCTAAAGGGGAAGTCAGCGCCTATGGGTGCCTCTCCCCTGGGAGGTTGGGGCCTGGGAGAGTGTCTCCCCCCCTGCACCCGGTCCCAACTGGGCGGGTTCCCTGAGCGCCCACGCAGCATTTAATAGGCTGCTGCGCGGACATGCAGTTTATAGGGATCTTAGGTCCTAATGTTAGTCTCTTGCTATGCAGGTTTACTGAGTTTGGAAACACTACAAGAGAAGCATGCTCTGGCCTTAGGGTGAGGGAGTGTTTTTATAGCTTGACAGAAAATCCTCTGGCAGATTAAAGAACTGAGTTGATGGACTGTGAAGGGAATCCAGACTTCAGCCTTAAAAGATGGTGGCTGGAGGCATTACAGATGGGTGTATGCAGAATAGGCTGGAGAGACATTTGTAAGATTCTGTTTAGGATGCAAACTTTGGACATCTCTCTCAAATCGCTGAAGGAAAAACCTTAATACAGCTAAATCCTATAGACACTGTCCAACTGTTTCCAAATGCTACAGAGATAGAACCCTCTAGTCATTAGGCAGGCTAAGGTTAAGAGCTAACATGCAGGGACTACCATGCCATGGATCCTGAGAGGTGCAGGCTCAATGGCGCAATTATGGTCACTTGCCTCAAAGGCAGTTTTCGAAAGCCGTATTAGCAAATTTATGCCTTGAGTGTACGAGGGATGCCAACTAAGAGTAATGATTTAATCAGTTTTTAATACGGAATTTCAATGGTGTAGATGGCCCTTTGAAAGAGATGCAAGTTTCATTATGTTGGGATGGGACACTTACGTGGTTGTCTGCTTTTCTCATGACCAGTGGAGCAGTCCAAAGGCTTGCCACACCAGATGGCATCTCTTCATCGTTCTGAGGAAGGAGAAAGTTACCTCAGTTCTATCACATTTCAGGAGAACCACATTTCATCATGGACAGTGGCTACACAACACGTCTAAGGCTTTTGCACAGCTCAAGCAGGCATTTAAATTTAATGGAGGGGGCACAACAGTTCTTTGGGATTACTTACTGATTCACTGCTGTGGGAACTACCATTTATCTGGTAATTCTTAGATTAACAGGAACTCCACTCTAATGAAGACTAGGATACTGGAAAGGCAGAGTCTTAAAGCTGTTGTGAGGGAAGTTACAGCAGTTGATTCATTTAACAAAAAATCCATTTATGATTTTTAAAATGTTACTTTACAACTTTAAGAGTCTCCTGCTCTCATGCATTGAAATGGGAACAGAATCCTGTTTACGCAAAAGATTGCAAAGAAGAAGGTACATCCAATTCTGGGCTTACCAGTCATGACTCCATTCCTGGAAATATGGCTTCTACTTTAAATACCCCACTGTAGACAGATGTTTTCCTTCCCACTATTTCCTGGGCATTCCCCAGTAAATTGCAACGTGAGTATTTTATCAACAAAGGAACAGCAGCAAATTGTCTCCATTTAACTGCTACTGTTTGCTGGTGAGGAACTGAAGTGACAAGGTCTATAGTCTACTGTTAGAAGCACAAGCATAACGTTTCTGTAGTTCTATGAAAGGCAGCAAGAGGTGGAAAAGACTATAGCTATGTCTACACTAGCACTTTTGTCAGTAAAACTTTTGTCAGTCAGGGGTGTGAAAAAAACCACCCCCGACGGACATAGTTTCACTGACAAAAGCGCCCGCATGGACAGTGCTATGTCAGCCAACATAACTACCACCACTTTGGGGTGGTTTAATTATGCCGGTGGGAGAGCTCTCGCCTGTCGGCACAGAGCGGCTATATGGGAACCCTTACAGTGGTACAGCTGCAGCGGTACAGCTGTGCTGCTGTGAGGTCTGTAGTGTAGACATGGCCTACAGCATTAAGTCTTCTTGGAGGATCATCTGCAATTACCAACTTTTTGCCACTTGTGATGAAAGAATTCTATAGCTCGATCTATCTTAGTTAGAGTAGTTGCTCAACATAGATGTTCACCCTGGACAAATGCCATTAACAGATTGTTGATGGCCTACAAGGCTTAACTAGAATTTACACTACTATGGTCATTTAAAAACCTGCATCAAGAGTCTGCACTCAGGACATTATATATACACATCGCTTCTCATCTGCAGATTCTTTACTTCTAAATAAGTGTTCAACACAGACACAGGAATGCTGTCCCCCGCAAGTGTAAATCAACCACTCCCCTTTCACATACCTTCAAGTCCTCCCCATCCAATATATCTAGAAATCCATCATCTTCTTCCTCAGTGTCAGGGGAAGTTAGAGATGACTGCTGCATGAAAGCAGGCCTATAGTTTTCCAAGTCACCTTCAGGGGCTTCACCAGTGGGAAACTGAAAAAAAAGACATTTTGGTTGAATGGCAGCCTCCATCCAGCCCTTTATTCTGGGGATTGTGTGAGACACTGACAGGCCAGCAGGTCAGAGCCATAGGCCAATTCACTTGTGTGTGAATAGCAAAGAAATGTTAAGTGTACTAGTATGCACAGACCAATTCACTGATGTGTTAATAGGTATTGTTTTCACCTATCCATACCCTATTGATTGCTATCACGTTACATTATGTATATCCCTGTACTTAATTAACCATAGATCAAAAGTGTGCGTTAGTATTAAGAGGAGAATTTACTTGATGTGTAAACTTCATGAAAACTAAAGAAGGATTGTTATGTGCCATTACATTATAATTTACATAGCGTATATCCCGGTAATTAAGTTTATCCATCAAATGCGATTGGAGCTTTGGAAATATAAATGAAGAAGTTTGCTAACTTCAAAGCATGGGTGATTGTATTCGACAATGGAAATTCACAGACTCAGTATGCATTTAGTCAACAAAGGAGACGCTCACGCTGGGAATGAAAACACTTGCCAGATGGCTTTCCGTGGAAAGGAGCTAGAAGAATGGATCCAGGGAACAAGACTGTCTCTGAACTATTTGGACAATCACAGGGAAGCATTCCAGATGCAAGATAGAGATCCCCAAAGTTATTCTGGGTAACCTTGAGACACTTATGGAAAACTAGCAGATTCATCTCTATCATCATTTTGGACTTACAAACTTAGTCTCACCAGTTAATGTATTTTACCTGCTTTAATCTCTCAATAACTCATTTCTTTTTCTTAGCTAATGAAGCTTTAGTTAGTTTACTAGAGAAACTGGCTGCCAGCATTGTCTTTGGTGTGAGATCGAGAGTATCCATTCACCTGGGGTAAGTGACTGACCTTTTGGGGTTGCGAGGAACCTGACGTGGTGTGATTTTTGGTTTTAATAACCTTTCATCACTAAGATCAGTTTGTCTGGGTGGCAAACAGGCTGAAAGGTCTAAGGGGACAGTCTGTGGCTCCATGGTAACGCTGGTATAGTGATCCAGGAGTGCACTTTTGTTACTGTCTTGGTGAAATCTAATTATAGAATATATCACCAGTTTGGGGTGTCTGCCCTATTTTCTGACCTGAGATTGGCACTCACAATTGTGAGCCACTCTAGACAGCGTGACACTATGGTCTCCCTTCTAGATGACTAGGAACACTGGTTCTAGCAGCTAAGGCAGTGCCATTCCTTTAAATGGATTTACAGGAGGCAGTCACATGGTCATCCCACCTATTCATCAACTGATTTAGTTGGGGATTGGTCCTGCTTTGAGCAGGGGTTTGGACTAGATGACCTCCTGAGGTCCCTTCCATCCCTGACATTCTATTATTCTATGAACTGGCTTAGGCAGCTCCAAACCTGGCTCTGGCACTGTTATTTGGCCAGCAGAATAGTGAAAAACTTCACCGCTAGTTTTTCATTAAGGGATAATCCTGCATTCTTGAAAATTATACAATCCAGCGTGTTTGCAAAGGGAAGCTCAGTTCCAGGATGGTGCAGAGAGGGGATGTCTAAGTGACAGGAGGTTACCATAAGTCTCCAGGTTTTGTGCATGCAGTCAGGAGAGGTATTCAGAAAGAAGAGGGATCACCATACTTAAGTAGGAGATGAAAACCAGAGTCCCCAATTCCCTGCTTATATATAGTGGTCTTGGCCCCTTTCCTGGATGCCCTGGGCCAAGCAACAGAACTTGACATAGAATAGTACTTCATCCCTATATTATAGATGCAATTTTCAATTTTATTCTTTTAAATGCATCTAAATTTCAACACGTCTGCTTCACTGCAGAATCAGCAACAAAATAAAAAGATTCATCCAATCCATGCTTTGTTAGACATCCATGCTCACTTTACTTATTGCGGTTTAGCTCAAGTTTCATGAAGGATTATAGTCAATAACTACTAGTGGTGTCATGGTAACACCCCTAGTTGATTTCCCATATTCAGGATAGAATGAGATTTTTCCCAGCTTTAAAGCCTGAAAGCTGGGTGGGCTTTTTTCCAGCTCAGTGTGTTATCAATAAAGATGCAGAATATAGTTGGTGCTTCTTCCCTCTCCCACCCCCAGAGCATCATGTCTCAGGACCACCACTTGAGTGTGCTTTTCCTCCTAGACCCAAGCAAGCCTAAGGCAAAGGGTTAGCTGCCAAGGACAGCCTGATACATACCATCCGAGCTGGGGCAGAGTTCTGTCTTTGCCCAAAAACATCTTTTCCATCTTCAAGGGAACGGATACGCAGACAACTACGAGAAGCAGGCCTGGTTGGCTTCTTAAACTCAAAGGACTCCTTAATGAAAGGGAGCAAGACAAACATTTTATCAAACCAACGAAGCTTAGAGGTTGAAGGGCCCATTGCATAGAGATATTTTACAGCCCATCCCTCTTGAACTCAGCTCCCTGCAGTCCAAGGGAGTAAGTAAATCTTTCAGGATATGTGCATTTCCAAAGGAAAGTTGTTATAATAGTGATTAATATAGGAGAATTAGACTCACTTCCTCTAAGTATCCTCTACAGTCAACTATCAGCCCTGCATCTATCAAACTTTCCAGCAAGAGTCCTGTCTAATCATTTCATAGGCAGCCAGATCTGTGCCTAAATCACTAGAATGAACGTGCTGTTGTGCGACAAGCTGCACCCTCCTCCCATTACTCCTAAGAATGACAGATGCTTCTGCAGAAATCTGAGCCCTTGTAAGATTTCTTCATTGATCGAATTCACAGCCAGTTGGTCTATAATGGAGTTGGACTCAACAGCCCCAGACAAGTTCCTTAAAGATTTACTCACTCAGTTTAATGAAATCACAGATGTTTACAGTTTGATAATTACAACCTGATAGGGCAATTGTCTGGAGAGCCAGTAAGGGAAAGCCTTGAAAGTTAGAGGAATGACAAGGTAGTAGGTTTGGATTCTAGATCCTCAGTGAAGGCAGGATGCCCTAATTAGGTTAGGGCCCATCCCCCACAGATTAGTTTTGAGATAGTGACATCCCTAACAAAGAGCTGAAGTGGTCCTAGAACAATCCTCCATTTTAATAGGGCACAAGAATTAGGGAGCATCCATCTTCCCTTCCCAGTTACCTTCAGGTCTCTACGGTTCCCACCCACCCAATCTACCCTCCTCCTATCCCCAACCCCCCAACCTGTCCCCTCACATGCCACCACTCTTACCCTCACACCCACCTCCCTCCTCTTGCTGTCTGCTGAATATCCATTCCATCTCTAAAAACATCTGTGAAGCAAAGCTTGTCCCTTCCACCAATAGAAGTTAATCCATCAACATATTGCCGCGCCCACCTTGTCTCCCTACCCAGGTCTCAGTCATTCACAATCTCTTCATCTCTCTCCCCCTCCAGCTTCTGGCTCTCCCAGAACCATGCTGCCTCTGTAGCTGCGCTCTTACAGAGGGCTTTTCCCTTACCCAACCATTACAGATCAGACCCTGGTGAGGATGGGGCTTCTCTCCAGTTACTGTCACTTCCACTACCTCCCTCCTCTGATTTCAACATCACTGTATCTGGTTCTTCTCCCCCTATGTTGCTGTCATTTACCATCCATCCAACTCCTCCCCATCAGCCTTCCTCTCCAATTTCAACTTCTGGCTCTCTCTTCCTCTCTTCTATCTACCACACTCATTCTTGGTGACTTCAGCTTCCATGCTGATGACCCATCTGACCCTCTAGCTGCACAATCCCTCACCTACAGCTCTTTATTCAACCTGGAGCCCTGGTTCAACTCTCCCACTCACCAAAAGGGCCATTCACTTGACTTGGTCTTCAAGAGGCACTACCCTCTGTTGCTGAGTTCCCTCTCTTCGATCATCACCTGATCTCTTTCAGCACCATCCATCAGCCCGTGCCCTCTCACACGGCCTTTCCGTGACTTCCAGTCTATCAGCATTGATGATTTCTAATCTGCTCTCAGCCCCCGTCTCTTTGTAGGATTGTTGTCCCTCACCCCCATCACAAGAGCTCACCTGCAACATCTGTTTCCTACACTCCTGCTCTCATGTTGTGGAAAGTCTTCAGCAGTCTTGAAATCTTGTCCCCTCTTGGCTTCCGTGACTGTCCACTCCTAGTTTTCCTCCTACCTCTCTAATCAGGTCTTCAGCGCATCCTTCAGAGGATCCTCCTCATCCACCTTCCAATTTTTGTGGCTCTAGAGTGCTCTGTCTTTGGTTCCCTTTTCTTCTCCCCCTACATCTTATCACTGGGTAATCTCATCCACAAATTCAAATACCATCTTTATGCTGATGGCTCAGATCTACCTCTCTGCTCCAGACCAGTCTCCTTTTGTCCAAGTTCAACATGGCTAAACGAGAGCTCTTCCCCCAACTGCCTTCTCAATAACCGTGCATAACAACACCATCCTGCCTGTCGCTCATGCCTGTAACATGGGCATCATCTTTGACTTGGACCTCTCTAGAGCCTCACATCAAGGCTATGTCTATGTCTAAGTCTTGCCAATTCTTTCTGCATAACTTCTCTAAGATATGGCCTTTCCTGTCCATCCAAACAGATAAAACTCTCATCCAGACTTGCACCTTCATTACTGAAATGTCCTTTTTTCTGGTTTTGACAAATAGTGTTTCCTGGCTCATATCCATTCACAATGCTTCTGCAAAGATGATTCTCCAACTTACAGCTTTGATCGTGTCACCCTTTCTCAATCCCTCTACTGGCTCCCTCTTCTCTATCATACGAAACATAAGCTACTTGTCTCCATGTTCGAGACCCTTCACAACCTAACCCCCACTCTATCATCTGTCATTCAGTATTAACAGATCGACTCCTGCCTCCAATCAGCCCATGTCAGCCTTCACTGCCCACTTGTTAATGCCTCATGCTTGTGTGCCCCCCAGCCCCTTAAACATCTACAAAGCCACTGCAGTGTTTTCCTTCAAATCCCTTCTAAGAGCTCTTTGCCACAATGCCTAAAAACTTGACAATGGCTAGACTAGACCACTACCTATTAGGCTGACCGACACTGTCTAGCTGTCTCTTGTACTCCCATGTCTTTCTGTCTGTATCAGTCTGTTGTCTTAGACTGTAAGTGCTTTGTTCTGCATTTGTATAGTACCTAGCACAAAGGGGCTCCTAGGCATTATGGCAATACAGAAAGTGGAAAGTCAGCTTTTGCACCAGATAAGTGCAAATTCTGCAAGACAAACCACGGAGAAGTTTAAGAATGCCACGGTTCACCAAAATAAGAAGAAAGGCCTTACCCACCACATAAACCACTCATTACAAACCTCCTCCCCAAATAAGGAGTTATCCCTACGTTTCAAGCCCCATACTACCACAAGTCACAGCTTCCTGGGTATAGCTTCCCATATTACACTACTTCAGAGATGTGTAGAGTGAGTTAAACTTACATTCTCTTTGTTGTCATCTGGTTCAATCAGGTGAAAAACATCACAATCCAATGAATCTGAGTTGCTCCTCTTCAGAGCAGGACTAGACCCCAGAAGCTTCTGCTGCAAAAGTGAGAGGGTAAATCCTTCTCAATATCAACCAGATCCCCAAATTTTGGGCAACTGAGAGGCCATGCTGACAGCTTGCCAAGAATGTAAGGGCTGGAGTACCCAAACTGGCACAAACTATGTTAGAGACAAGGGCTGGCCATGGACACGCAGTCCCTGGAGACAACAGGTCCCGGCATGCAATACTTCCACATAAAGCTGGTGACAGGCTGCCTTGTAGAACATAACAGATTACACTTTGAACCATTTCAAGATTATAGCCTATGACTTTCTATTATCTTAATTTTAAGCAACAAGCAACACCAGATTCTTGCGACTGGAAGATTAATGAGTTTTGCTGGATATCTGCTGATAAAAAAGTGGGTAGATAAGTAGCATAACACTTAATACTGAAAACCTCTTTGCCAACTCCTGAAAGACCAAAATCCCCCTCACTTACCGGGAAGGAACGTATTCTTCTGATGGGTAACTGAATACTGCAATGAGAACACAGACAAAAATAGAATCAAATTTTACTCTAACATTTAAGCTGAAAAGCTATTAACAGTAACTGACAACACAACTCAGATTTTTCAACTGCAAAACTGAATTAACTAGTAGCATAATTTAACAGACCAACAGATAACTAATTAAGAAGGGAAGTTAAAATTAAAATTGTACTCACTTAGTAAGTCTGCCAGATTCTATAACTCTTTTCTCAAAGCTGAAAAAAAGGCAGACAAAGGACATTAGGTACCTTTATTGCTAATTCATAACCCAATACTTTGAACTTAGTGTTGTTTAACTCAATGTCATGGAAGGTTTATTGCTGCTACTTGTCCCCAGGTTACAAACTTGTGCACCTAGGCTATGTCTACACTACAGCTTATGCCAGCATAAATGATGTGAGAATAAAGCACCCCCGTGAGTGACATACAGTAGGCTGGCATAAGCGCCAGTGTGGACAGTGCTATTTCGATGGGAGAGCTTCTCCCACCAACAAAGCTTCTACTGCTTGAGGGGGTGTTTTTATATGCGGGCGGGAAAACTCTCTCCCATCCGCATAGAGCGTCTTCACCACACACGCTGCAGCACTGTATGTATAGACATGGCCTTAAGAACAGCAGACCATCTTGCTCTTTGTTTCCTAGAGACTTATTGTCTCAGCTGGGCTGGAGGACTAAACCCAGTTTCCCCAAGGAGACTAGCTAGTGTTTCCTAATTCAGGATAGTATTAACAGCAGATTAGCCTAAATGGAAACCGAGCTTCTCAGTGAGAAATGGGACAGGGTGTGCCCAAGGACCAAATGTGTTGCCATGGCCCAAGGACCAAGTGTGTCCAGAACCCCATCATCTCCTTTACCTGCAAGGTAAGGACATAACTGATTGACCGTAGGTGGCAAACTCAAAACAAGCAATTGCTGTTAGCCATCAGTTAAGGTACATGTAACAAGCAAATAGTATTGCTGAGTATCTAATGAAAACTATAAGTTACATGCAAGTTAGGTGCAGCCCTCAGACTCCTAAGCAAGGTGCCAATGTGATGCTCAGAGTCTAGGGTCCTCAGAAGTACATACTTTGGTCTGGGCAACACATTAACTTAGACATAAGACTTAAGTAGTCTGGGCCACATTCTGTTGTGATAGAAAACCTAAAATCTCAAGCTGCAATGTGCCAAGACATACACTTCAAGAAGGTTAAGTGAGAAGAGCCCATTTTACATGTACTAGCTGTGGAAATTTCAGATCAAGCCTCCCATTAGCCCACATTTAGCAGTTAATAGCATAGTCTAAAATGCCAGAAGTTTAGCATATTTTTACATACGTTTCTTCAATGTCTGAGTTCAGGGGATCAGGAAAATCCAAACAGTAGCCTGTGAAAGACAAAAAGGGTTTTTACTATTGAAAATATAAAGTACAGGGCACCGTTAGCGAGGAGTCTTAGATCTTCTCCCCGCAAAAGGTTACAGTGACTTGCTCAGTAGGGCAACTTTTTGCCATGCAGAGAGAGTCATAGACCAGGTCCATAACTCATCCTCTACTGGAAGCCCGGGGGAAGAGATTAATTATTGTTGCAGAGAATTATGCAAGTACACAGTATTAGCTTCCTCTTAAACCTGAATATTGCTCTTTATAATACAAGGCAAGAGGATGTCAAGCTTTCTCATTCCTTAGTACTTATGTGTGGATTAAAAAGTAACCTGAATCAGTAGATTCTGACGAGTCTGTTCTTTGTAGATTGTTACTGTTCCTCGTTCCCAGCATTTGCACAGAATTCTCATACCGACTGTAAAGATCAAGAAAATGAGTTATTTTACTGAATGTTTCAGACAGGAACCACGATAATAGATTTAAAATATAGAAATACACAGTAAATGAGCTCAAATTGGAATGGCTACTCTTGATCAGTTTATGTAGTGGACAATGCAAAAGGTGCCAGTTTAACAGTCCTGCAAACTGAAGTTTTGAGTAACCATAGCAGACACAGAACAGGTAGAAGCAATACAATACTCCTGGGGGAATTCTGCATCACTGCACATACAAAGAATTCCTGTCCCCCCGCAAATTTCTTTGATTCCCCCACAGATAAATGACTTCTGACGGGGAAGCAAAAGGAAGCCGCAAGAGCGGTCACGCGCCTCTCCCCGGCAGCGCAGGCAGGTTGGTTCGGGCACCCGGAACAGCCAGTAGATACCTAAATCACTGTCCGAGGGGGAGAGGCTATACAGTCATGTGTGAGAGAGAGACACTCTGTCCCTCTTGCTCGCAAGTGCAGCTTGCTTGGCATGGAGGGGCAGGGCTTTGGAGTGTTTCTGAGGAGTTAGGCGTGGGATAGGCACTGTCCCCTGAGGCAAGAGCAGAATGTAGCTGCCTGCCTGCTTAGTGAATTGTTCCCATTCTTTTTGTGAATTCCCCCAGGAGCATAAAACAGGTGTAAACGTTTTAAGGTTCCTTTGCATTGCCAGAGTGGTGTAAAGGACAGTATGGCCTTATAAATGCTTATGGTGCTTTAGTGATTAAAACTGATCTAAATTTTTGGACTGAAAACATTTCCTATCAGAATGTGCTCCATGAACTGTTTGCTGCTGACCTTTCTGGATATGTTCAGTAGCCAATATACATTGTGAGTTTGATTCCCCAGCCCTCACTTGCTCTTCAGTTGCCTATGATGTAACACTGAGCATATGAATGCATATATTTGTTGACTAATAACTAGAAATAAAGGGTCAAACCTAGTTACATTACTGTTAGGCAAGGGGGTTTGAGGATTTCCTCCAATGCTCCCCACTCCCATTCTCCATCCACTGTATTGTAGTTTAAGTAAATTACTGAAATAATTGAAACCAGAGTGATTATATTCAGTTATTTTGACAAATAAAATATGCAGAATTTTGTAACATTGTGCGCAGAATTTATAATTTTTGGTGCAGAATTCCCCCAGGAGTAATACAAATTTCAGCACACTCCTGCCAACATGTCTCAACTTAATGATATGGGCTGGATTTACACCAATGTCCTGAAAGCAATTAAAAGGATTAAAAAATCAGGCCTAAAATCATGATAAATATATTTGGGGTTCTTTGCCTTCTGGTTTCCATGTCATTCAGATACACTTGCATCAAGATTAAGCTTTTCTTTGCATGTATCAGAGCTAGAAACTATCTTATTTACAATTAAAATTGAGATTCTCTTCTAATCTCATGCCTCCAGGAGCTGGGGCTTTGAAATAAACCCCAAATATCTTAAAACTTGAAATAACGTTGTGATCATTGGCAACATTGCATGTGTAATGGAGTACTTATTGTATGGAATGAATTTATAGGTATTATGTGGTCTATCAAAGAGCCATGAAGAGGTAGAATAGTGGCAGACAACCCAACCCAAATAATCTCATGTTTAATTCCTTTGTTACCTGGAAGAGAATGGTGGGAGAAAATAATTCATCCCTGTGCAGAGGGCCATCTAAAAACAACTTTATACTATTTATGCGCCCCCCTCCCTCTCCCAATCAGGTTTTAAGTAGGTTTTAAATGCTGTGTTGGTCTTGTGCTGCCCTATGCACAGGGATGAATTTTGCTCATATTGTGTAATTATTGACTAGTGATTAAATCATTATTTTTGCAATATTATTGCCAATACCTAACTCTGGGATTGGGGTAGAATGGGCCAAACCAACATATTGCGCAGATTCATCCCTGGTAAACTATCGGTATCAAACTTACACCAGGGATGTACTTGGCCCTTTATAATTAATTCACAGTTTTAGTTATTTCAGTGCAGAGAAGGCTAGAAATATTGAGACAGTAATGGAGGAGGACTTTGCATGGCATGGGTAAGAGGCTACATGGTGTGGGGTGGAGGAAGGGCTACAGGATGCGTTCAGAAGGCTTGGGGAAGTGAGAGGGTGTGGTATAATAGAATGCAGGGTTTGAGCAAAGAAGACTGAAAGTGGAATGCAGGGAATTACCAGTGTAGGGGACTGCTGGTATTGTTTGGGGGAGTCAGGGCGGGGGAAGAAGGCTGCAGGGGTCAGAGAGCCTGGAGAATGGAAATAGGAGCCAAGGAGAATTGAGGGGCTACCAAGATGTGATCATGTGGGCTGTGTGAGGAGGAAGAGAAGGCTGTAGGGACCAGGTGGAACTGCCAGGGCAAGATAGGGGTTGAACAGAGACGCAAGAGTGGCATATGGAGAAGGATTACAGGGATCTGGGAGCCCAGGTACCAGTAGCAGTGGGTGGGGAGCTGGGGTGAGGAGCTGCAAGGCTTGGGTCACGGGAGCTGTGTGGGGGCCAGGTCATGGGGGCCACATGTGTGGGGGAGGTGGCAGCCATTATAGAGAATATGGAGATCGTGTGGCACCATGTGTGTGCTGTGTGTTGAAAGAGTGCACCAAGGAGGCCAATGCCAGAAAGCTATGGGGTGGCAGGGATGAGTTCAGGGGGAATACACATAGGGGAAGTGGGCAGGCACCAGGAGGATGTGGGGATTGCATGGGTGGGGTAATGGGGGCTGGAGAGAAGCAACAGGGAGCCACAATGGTGGTTACATGGGCGGGGTAACAGGAGCCATATGTTGGGGAGATGGGCAGACACCAGGAGTCGTAGGGGCTGTATATGGATAGCCACCAGGATTCACAGGGGTTGCAGGGATTGGGGCTATAGGGGTGGGGTCATGAGAGCCATGTGTCAGGGAGGAGGGAGGCAAAAGGGGACTCTGGAGGGTTGCAGGGGGGAGTCCGGGGAGCCACATATGGGGGAGGGGACAGGCAACAGGGGACTAGGGAGGCTGCAGGAGCAGAGTCATGGGGCAGGCACTGAGGGCAGGAGGGCATTAGGGGCTGCAGGGGTGGGGTTATAGGGGCCAAATGGAAGCAGTCACAGAGGGGCTCTGAAGGCTGCAGGGGTGGGGTCCTGGGAACCATATGTGAGGGAGGGGAACAAGCACCAGGGGGCTATGGAGGCTGCAGGGTGGGGTCCTGGGGCAGGCACCAAGGGGGCTATGGAGGCTGAAGGGGTGAGGTCATGGGCCAGGCACAAGAGGGCCCATGTGGGCCAGGCACAAGAGGGCTCTGAGGGGAGCCACGTGTGCACCAAGGGACTATGGAGGCTGCAGGGGTGGAGTCCTGGAAGCCATGTATGGAAGAGGGGGACAGAAGAGGTGAGGTTATGGGGGCTGAGGGGGTGAGATCCTGGGGGCACACATGAGGCAACTCTCGGGTGGGGTCCTGGGAGCCATGGGGGGGAGCACGGGCACTAGATAAGCTATGGGGGCAGAAGGGGTGGGATCCTCGGGGGCAGACACAAGGCAGCTCTGGGGTGGGGTCCTGGGAACCATGTGGGGGGAGGGGAGCTGAAGGGGTGAGGTTATGGGGGGCAGGCACGAGGCAGCTCTGGGGTGGGGTCCTGGGAGACACGTGGGGGGAGGGGAGCTGAAGGGGTGAGGTTATGGGGGGCAGGCACGAGGCAGCTCTAGGATGGGGTCCTGGGAGACACGTGGGGGAGGGAGGACGGGCACCAGAGGGGCTATGGGGGCTGAAGGGGTGGAGTCATGGGGGAAAGAGGAAGGCACCGCCAGGGGGGACTCTGGGGGTTGCAGGGGCGGGGGGTCATGGCACCAGGGGGCTCGGAGGGTTGCAGGAGATGGATCATGAGGGGAGCAAGCACCCGGGGGATATGGGGCGGAGGGGAGGGGCACCAGGGGGATATGGGGCGGGGGGGAGGGGCAGCAGGGCCGGGAGGGGGGCGGGGGGGCTGGCACGGCCGGTCTCACCTGTAGCCAAGGCCCTGCAGCTGCTTCATGGTGAGGCTGAGGCCGGAGACCGGGGAGAGCTCGGCGGGGAACAGGGACTTCACCACGCCGGGCCCGGCGGCCGGGAGCTGCGGCAGGAGGAGGCGGCGGCGGTGGGAGCTCGGCGGGGCAGGGCTGGGGGGCCCGGGATCCATGAGGCCGGCGTGAGGTGGGAGCGGACCCGAGCGGCTCCTGCTGTCAGCGCGACCCCCACGCTCTGACCCTCCCCGTCACCCGTAGAGAACTAACCCCCGCCAAGCAAACGCTGCGCAACCAGCGCGCGCGCGCGCTCTCTCGCTCTTTGCAGACACCCGAAGCTGGCGCCAAACTTGGGCCCACCAATCAGAAGCGCTCTCCCCGCGCCTCGGCCCGCCCACTTCTCTGAGCGACAGCAAATCCGGTGAGTGAAAGAGAGCGCTCGCTGTGTACGACCAATCACAAACAGACTCTTTTCCTTTCTCCCCCCCCCACCACATTGAACGTCAGAGACACTGACCAGTAGAATGCGACCCTTCCCTGCAGACGGCCAATCACCAAGTCTCCTCACTTTACCCTGCCCTAGTCTCTAAGTCAAAGGCCAATAGAATGCTGAGCAATCAAAACAGGCTTGGGCGTTTCTCCGCCTACTCAGCAGTTCTGACCAATCGAATAGAAGAGTCGGCAAGAGGGACGACCAATTGAAACCAGCCGAATCTTCTTTCTTCCCGCCCCCTGGATTGTTTGACAGGAGATTCGACTACTAGAATTGCAGATAGACCCGTTGGGCGCTGGCGGGTTTTTTCGTTGACACTCGTATATAAGGGGCGTGATCAAGGGGTTAGCAACCGCGCTCTGCGCGCCTGGCCCCGCCCCATTGGCACTACAAGTTCCAGCATGCAACGCACCAGCTTGAGCTGCTCGGCCGGTTGGCTCAAGATGGAGCGTTGCATGCTGGGTCTTGTAGTCTCCAGTAACCTCACATCAGCACCTCAGTAGACGCCATCACTGAGGGCATCATTGGGAGGGGAATGGGGCTGCAAGAGGGGATCATGGGGTATAACCACCAGAAGGCAATGGGGCTGCACAGGCATCACTTGGGAGCATCATCTGAAAGCCATGAGGCTGCATAGGCATCACTGAGGCCAGAACCTGACCCCCAGAACCTCTCTGGTGAAGCTGCCCAGGGTGGGAAAGAACCAGCTTGACCCTCAGATCCCAGGTGGAGGTCACAGGCCCGGCAAGGACAAAGCAGATCTTTCACCTTGTAATCTGAGCACCTGTGACGCTGAAATCAACGAGGCACAAACAGGGAAACACCCCACCGCCCTGATGATGTTTTTACAGGGCAACTTTTCTGACTGTTTTTGGGAGCAACGTTCCCAAATCTCATGATTTTAGCACAAGTGGTGCTGGAACAATTTTTATAGTGGGGGTTCTGAAGGCGGAAACCATGTATTTGGGTTGTTGTTATTACTACTTCAAGACAGGAAGTTGTAGGCTATAAGACTAACCTGCTTGCTTTTATATATATATATATATAGGGCTACCATAGGTCCAGATTTCCCTGGACATGTCCGGCTTTTCGATCTATAAATAGCTGTCCGGGGGGGATTTCTAAAAATCTAAAAATGTCCGGGATTTCCCCCGGTCGGCTATAAATAGATCGAAAAGCGGCGGCCAAGCGCCGCTCGGCAGCCAAAGCCCCTTCCCGGCTCCCTCCATCCCCTGCAGCCTTAGCACGCCGTCCGGCCCGGCAGCTGTCTTCCCCCTCCTCTGAATCAGATGTTCGCGGGAAGCCTGAAAAGAAGCAGGGGCAGGCGGGCAGCAGCAGGTAAGCTGGGGCGAGGGGGGGACGATGCGAGGAGGAGGGCTCCAGGGAGGCGCGGTGTGGCTCCCTCCGGCCCCGGCCAGCCCCAGTGGCTCCAGCCCGGCTCGGGCCCTGGGGCACCGGCCGAGCGCGCCGGCCCAGCGGCGCCAGCCGAGCACCCCCAGCCTGGCCCCAGCAGCTCCAGCCCCGGCCCCAGCGGCTCCGGCCCCGGCTCGGGCCCCAGGGCGGCAGCCCCAGTTCCGGCCGAGCGCGCCGGCCCCGGCCCCAGCGGCTCCAGCCCAGCTCGGGCCCCAATTGTTTCTGGAATTGTGGCTTTAGTGTGTGCGTGTCCGTCCCTGTGTGTCTGTCCAGTTGGTTCTCTTTTGCATCCATGACTGAGAAATCCAAGACCTGAACCACTGTCTTTCGATACCTGGACAAACAGGACTTATTTTCCACCTAATGGGCTAAATGACTGGGGTCATGAAGAGCCAGGTGCCTTACACTGCACAGTCCATCATGGCCCAGGTTCTAACTAGGCTGGGAAAGCCCATGACTTTCTTGGATGTCTATGTACCTAAGCAGGGGGCAAACAAATGCCAAAAATCGCCCTATCAATGATCATCAGCGTGGGCTGTCTGATTCCTGTCATGCTCTCATTCCAGTCTTACTATGGTGACCACAATCACTCTGTACAGTAAGTGGTGTACAGTACAATAAGTGGTGTGATTTTTTAAAATGTCCCATGATAAAGTCTCACTGCTCTCAGAATTTCTAGAGCAGTGGTTCTCAACCAGGGGTACATGTACCCCTGGGGGTATGCAGAGATCTTCCCAGGAGTACATCAAGTCATAGATATTTGCCTAGTTTTACAACATAAAAAGCACTAGCAAAGTCAGTACAAACTAAAATTTCATACAGACAATGACTTGTTTATACTGCTATATACACTATACTCTGAAATGTAAGTACAATATTTATATTCCAATTGATTTATTTTATAATTATATGGTAAAAATGAGAACATCAGCAATTTTTCAGTAATAATGTCCTGTGACACTTTTGTATTTTTAGGTCTTATTTTGTAAGCAAGTAGTTTTTAAGTGAGGTGAAACTGGAGGGTAGGCCAGACAAATCCGACTCCCGAAAGGGGTACGGTGGTCTGGAAAGGTTGAGAGCCCCCGTTCTAGAGCATAAAGCCTGAGCCTGCAAGGTGCTGAGCCTCCTCAATGACTTCCTTGTGACCCAAGAGCTACAATTACCGACATCAGCCACTAGATGGCACTTTCAAACAAAATACACAAAGTAAACACAGTTGCCAATTTTCCCACGGTAAATAGGCCCCCCGACTTTCACAATAAGCCAGAAATCAAGCTAATCCCATTTCAAAACAAGGCCAAAACAAGCCAATCCCTAAGAACCCCAACACTCTATGTGACTAGTTCCCCCCAGCGTGCAGCCTGGGACTGTGGTGGACCTGCTGTGCACCCCTGACTCTCTCCCCCCTTGCCCCTCTTGCCCCTTGCCCCTGCTTGCCCCCCCTTGCCCCTGCTTGCCGGAAGCCGATTAAAAAAAAAAAGAAGCAACAAGCTACAACAAGCAACAAGCCAAAAACTAGCCAACAAGAAACTCACAAGCCAATTAAAGCCCAATTTCTGCGTTTTTTTCCACGGGTTTGGCATGTCTGTGAAATGAAATACAGAAAAGCTTCTCCAGTCGGGATAGTTAATCCACCTCCCCGAGAGGCGGTAGCTATGTCGGCAGGAGAATTCTCTGGTGTAGCGCTGTGTACACTGGGGGTTAGGTTGGTATAACTACGTTGCTCAGGAGAAAGGATTTTTCACACCCTGGAGGGATGTAGTTACACCGAGGTAAGTTTCTAGTATAGACCTTGAGATATACAGCCTCAGCCCTTTGCAGATGGCACAGGCCCATGTCACTGATGACCAAGCTGATGGGGAACTGAATGAAAGTAGCTTGATTTGTTCAAAGCATTTTCAATCTCAAAGGGCTGACAGACGAGCTCCAGATGCACAGTTCGATTTTTTTTTTTTTACTATAGCTACAAACCAGTTGAAAAGCATAAGCAGAGAAGGAGAGAGGGAGGTCTACAATAATATTGGGTATGCACTGGGGGCCTGTGAAAGGAACCAGATTAGCAACCCTAGAAACTGACAATCTGTGTGTATAGCACAGGCAGCAGCACTGCCAACTTCCCCTCATCCCCGCCCTGCTGACATGCTTCAGTCCTGCTCCTGAGGGGACCACATCTTGGATTGAAAGGCTAATTACATCTCTGTGCCTCATGGAGTCTTTCTAATCTATTGCAGGTACTTATCTGGCCTCCCATCACTGTCATCTTAGCACTTCATAATCTTTAACATGTTTATCCTCATAACTCCCCCGGGGAAGTAGGGAAGTACCATTAGGCCTGTTTTACAGATGGGGCACTGAGTGACTTGCCCAAAAGGAAATCTGTAGCAGAGCAGAGTACTGAACTCAGGTCTCCAGTTTGCATCTTAACCACTAGACTCTCCTTCCTCTAGTCCTTTGCCTTTAGAGCCAACTCTGATGGAAGTTGGTCCACTGATACTTGGCCCATCAACTCATTTTGCATAGGCCACCAAACAGCCATCAGCGGGTGACATTACTGATGCAGTCGTGATTCAAGCCAGTGACATGGAGGCTGAAGAGTACCATGTCCATTATCAGTTCCCTGAGACACCCAGGCTCCCAACAGAATGAGCTTTACATACAATATTGGTGTCATCTTTGCAGTAGCCAAAAATTTCCCCCCATAATTAATTTACTAAACCACCTTAGTCTCATGTGACTCTTATTCCTTCTCCCCCGATGGATGTAGAGAGACACTCTGGGGATGGAGCATCTTGTGGCAGCTATTTCACTGTTCTCTAACTCAGCGGTTCTTAACCTTTTTCTTTCTGAGGCCCCCTCAACATGCTAGAAAAACTCCACGGCCCACCTAGGCCACAACAACTGGTTTTCTCATATAAAAGCCAGGGCCAGCATTAGGGGGTAGCAAGCAGAGCAACTGCCTGGTGCCCCATGCCTCAGGGGCCCCTGCTCAGCCTTTGGCTTCAGCTCCAGGTGGCGGGGCTCAGACCCCCAGGCTTCAGCCCCATGCAGTGCGGCTTCGGCTTTCTGACCTGGGCCCCAGCGAGTCTAATGTTGACCATGCTTAGAGGACCCCCTAAAACCTGCTCGCGGCCCCGCAGGGAGCCCTGGTTGAGAACCACTGCTCTAACTGAAACTGCAAGGAGAATGTGAACTCACTCTCAGACATTTTGAAGGTACCCATTGCCAATATAGCTAAGGGCAGATCTACACTTAAAACCCTTCATCGGCACAGCTGGACCGATGCAGCTGCACCACTGTAGCACTTACGTGAAGACGCTCCTATGCCGACATCAGAGCTTCTCCCGTTGGTGTAGTTACTCCACTTCCGCAAGAGGCGGTAGTTATGTTGATGGGCGACGCTCTCCCGCTGACATAGTGCTGTCTACTCGCGGGTTAGGTCAGTATGATTACGTTGCTCAGAGGTGTGGATTTTTCACACCCCTGAGTGACGTAGTTATACCGATATAAGTCTGTAGTGTAGACCTGGCCTAAGTGCCTATGGGAGTTAGGGAAGATGTAATTACTCCAACTGAAAGTTTGCCATGACACCACTGCTGGCACCCATACACCTGCAAACCATGCCAACGGATCTTTAATGACCACCGTTAATCAGGACCTCACTTTATCCAAAGGACAGCACCCGCTGGGCCATTGCTTCAGTACTGTCCCCAAGGAGGGAGTACCACCTGCTGAATCATTATGTAAGGATCCATGGGACTAGAACCTGGGACAGCTGATGTTCCCACATCACCACTGGGAGGTCATGCAGCATTATATCCAAGAAGCGCTGTGCAGATTAGGTGCAGCAGGAAGTACTGCCCAAAAGGACCACAGCAACAGCACCCTGTGGCCTTCTGATTGGCCCATGCTCACTATTTAACCCTGGGGAGTGCCCCAGGAAGTTGTCTGGGCAACCATGCAGACTTCTGGATTGCTGTGACTCTTGACCTGACCTCGCTTGCTGATCTCCATTTTCTGCCCCTAACCATTCTGATTCCAGTCTAGTAACTATCTCTGATCTCTGACTCCGGCCTGACTCTTACCTATTGAGCCCGGCTCTAGTGATTACTCTGATCACTGATCATCACCTCATGGCTGTTCTTGATTTGTGGAAACCAGCCCAGCTGCGACTGTTAGGCCAAACCACCTACACCCTCGTCCCTTCCACACTATTCAAAATGACCATTTAGGAAGTCAGAATTAAAACAGGCTTGAATAAGTCTGGATGGAGTGCAATCCAGACTAGAAAATTCACACCAACAATTACTTACCCTTTTTTTTGTTTAAATCCACCATTCCTGTTCATTGAAGTACCACTGACTTAGCACACCTTACTTTAACTCCTTCCATGCAAAGAAAAAATACTGGGCTTGTGCCCTTTTGATTGTGCATCTTTATGATGTATATAGTGGGCCAGCAAAGTTTTCTTCTACATCAGAAAATGTAGGTCTTTACCCTGGGAGACTCTATGGCTGACTGGAGAACTACAAGATTTATGATACTAAAGAAAGGAAAGGAAAGGAAAGGAAAGGAAAGATAATTAATTCAGAAGGGAAGGGATTTTTATTCACTCCCTTTAGAACTCTGTTAATTTTTTGTTTTTCTTAACCTTTTTTTTTTAGAAAAACCATTGTTGCAGGTAACTTGCCCAACGTCTCAAATAGATGTAAAACATGAAGGCTCAGAACCCACAGAGTGCCCTAGAAACAGGATTTGCAACCGCCTCGCAGTAGGAATTAAGTTTGTCTCTCTCTTGTAACAGGCTGCAGCAATTCTAGGGACAAAATGGCTGCTGTCACTGCAAAAAGGCAGAGCTCTTAGGCCAGGCTCCCACTTGGAAGGCTTTGCTGGCGTAAGAATACCGGTGTCTTATACCAGCAAAGCGCTCCTAGTATGGACAGCTTATACTGGCAAAACTGTGCTTTGGTTGGCATAGATGACTGTAGCCCTTCCAAGCAACATAACCTATAGTTAAAGCTAAGATTAGGTCACGGAAGTCACAGAATCCGTGACATTTTCTGTTTCCACCGTGGGATGCCGGGGCTGGAACTGTCAGCTAGCACGGGCCCCTGCAGCTTTCAGCTGCTACAGGGGGCCACTGGAGCTCTCAGCTGCCACAGGGGGTGGGGGCCATGCAGCTTTCACCACTGGGGGGACCCCAGAGCTGTCAGCCGCAGTGGCGGTGGGTGCTGGACCTCCATCCCTCCTCTCCTGCAGCAGGGCTCCGGCTCAGTCCCATGTTGTCACAGTTATTTTTAATGAAAGTCAGGGACAGGTCACGGGATTCTGTACATTTTTATTTATTGCCCAAGACCTGTCCCTGTCTTTTACTAAAAATAACCGTGACAACATCTTAGCCTTACCTATAGTGGTAAAAGTGCACATTTGAAAGTATAGCTGCATTTACACTAGGGGCTTTTGCCAGCACAGCTATGTGGGTCACAAAGTACACCTCATCACACCCCGGACTGACATAAGTGTGCTAGCAGAGTGAAGCTATGAAGTTTGTGGTGAAAACCTGGCAGAGACACTTAAAGGGGCAGTAGAGAACATCCAGTAGACACCACAGTTTTATGGCAATACACAAAGGAGATGATCCAGCCCAAGGCTATGGGTAACGAGTGCAGATGAACTTACTGCAATGAGAAATACAAGCAGATCATTTCCAACTGTTTGATTAGTTAGCGCTATTTTAATGAATCCTCTCTTTCTCCAGCTGCAGCCAAGTGTGCAGGAGTTCTCATGTGAGAGCCACTGTAAGAAACTTGATACCATCAGGGGCACATCTGGATGCATGATTCTGGGGACCAGAGCCAAAAGTAAGGGAAGATTTTCTCATTGAAAGAGGCAGAGAAATTGAAGATTTGGGCCATGTTCTCTGCGTTGTAAAAGGTCACTTGCCCCTCTTCGTAGTCCAAGTGAACTCGAATCTTCCTGGGCTCCTCGTCAAGTGAGAGAGGGGTCGGGGGGAAAGTGAGAGCTGCGTATTGACGATCCCAGCCCAGACGTACAGCCCAAATCCCTTCCATCTGAAGCGTTGATGGCCTGTTTCTCTCCACAGACTCTCTGGCAGCCCCCACAGCCCAGCCATCCCCATCTCCGACCTCCAGCTCCCAATAGTGTCTCCCTGTTGTGAATCCCTCAGAGCCCAGGACACAGGGGCTCGACATGAACCTCTTGGGATTGGCAGGCACATCCAGCCGCCCCGCTCCGAGTCTCACGCTTTTCCCATCCTCTGACAGGATGAGGTGGGGATTTGCTGTTTCCGGATCCAGAGTCACGTTGACTAGAGAATGATGCAGACAGAGAGAGAGACACACACACAATCAGAGAGAGGCAGAACCCATTACTAGGTCAGCTCTGGAGCAAATCGGTGAATCTCCTTCCTCCAGAATTAAATGGAGTGGGGAAGGCAGGAGGAATATTCATGGTCTAAGCCAAGAACAGGAAAGACTCCTTCCACGGGAGCTAAATCAGGAATAAAAACATGGGCGGCGTGTGACTCATGCATTTGGGGAGGCTAGGGTGTGAGTGCTGGAAATGGGAGGGGCCACCGAAGCCCAGACCATGGCCCCGCCCCCTGCTCCACCCCAAGGTCAGTCCCTGCTCAGCCTCCTCCCCGAGGCCCCACCAACACTCCACCTCCCTTTGCCCCAGGCCCCGCTCCCACTTGGCCCCCTCCCCCGAGATCCCTGCCTGCTCCTGCCTCTTCGCCCCCTCCCCTGAGGCCTCCCCTGCCTGCTGAGGAGCGGCGGGGGGGGGGCCTCGGGAAAGGGGGCGGAGAGGCACAATTGGCGGGGCCTCGTGGGAAGAGGTGGAGCGAGGGCGGGACCTCAGGAGGAAGAGGCGGGGCAAGGGCAGGAAGAGAAGCAGTGTGGGTGGGGCAACAGGGGAAGAGGACAAGCGGGAGTGGAGCCTCGGGGCGGAGCACGAGTGGGGTTATGGCCCAGGCGCCCTTTCGGCGGTGGTGGTGCTCCAAAGACGGCAGGCCACCTCCAGAGGGAGGTGCACTGAATCCTGTTTGGGGAGGCTTAGCCTCCCCTGGCCTCTTATATCTGCCACCCATAAATAAAACCACATGGATGAAATCCTGGACCCACTGAAACTAATGGGAGTTTTGCCATTGACTTCAGCAGAGCTAGGATTTAACCCCATGAATGCAATTGGGTTTAACTTCAGCTGATCGTACGTTGGACCATTTCCAGTCCACTTTGGATTCTACTTGTTACCCCATATCCCGGATGCACGTGGGACTCATCTCAATTTCTGTTTCAACCCTGGCATGGCAGTGGAAGAGACACAGGTGCAGTGAGTTCCCCAGTGACTTTCTGGGCTATGCTTTTCTGGAGAGAAGCACCATTTCCTTGACCAGCATGGACAGGGATTTTTATAAGCAGGGATATGCCTGTATCCCTGGCTTTTTTGGGGTGGTAATGGAGGGAGATGTTCAAAATCCCAACCTAGATCTAAATTCTGGGGCTGTCTCCTGTTGCTGTCATGGCCTTAACCAAACCTCTGGTTCCAAACATTTTTGAATTTAAAGGTGTTGCATATCCAGATCAGGCCTATTTCTAACTGGGCTAGTATACACCTCTACATAGACTCTATGGGGTATGTAGATCCTTATCTACTCTGGTTTAGGAGAAGATGGTAGAACATCATGTTTAAAAAACACTGTTGCTGCTACAGCGGTTTCAGTTCTACTGTGGACAGGGCCTAAATACTAAGGAGTCAGCAAAGGCAACAGTTCTTAGGATTACAAAAAAAGGTCTGTTCTTAACTTGGGTTAGCTAACTGCGTGAGCTCATGGGTTACAATAGCAGTGAACTTGTACCTCAGGTTAGCAGCTTGCGCTAAAGCCCACAGGTATAGAGGAGCCAGGGCTTACAGTCAGGCTTAATAAAACTCAGCTGCCGCTAACTCCAAGGTAGTTTCTATAAAGTAGTGACCACCTTCTCATTGGGCTGCCATCACTTGGCCATCTTATGTGTATATAGTCCAGCCCTTTCACCTCAGTCCTATTTCGTACTTTTCATTACACTTACAGTTCCTCAGCCCCTCCTTTTAAACCACCACTCCAGCAACAACTAACACAGTCACAGGATGGCACCTGCATGTCTTCAGGGGTTCATACAGCTGTTGGAGACAATCTCTTCTAATGGTGAAAACCTCTCTTTGGTTTCAGTTGCCTCTTCTCCCAGAAAATCCAGAGGGAGCAGAGATGGTCTGAACCAAAATTGTGGATCAGAGCACCCTTCAACTTTGTGTACATTATGAATCTGGATCCCAATCCAAAAGTGCCTGTGAAGATATGTGAGCTGTTTCTTTAAGAGCCCAGTTCAACAAATTGCTTAAGAAGGTGCGTAACTTCAACCACCTACCTAGTCCTGTTAAAGCTACATGTGTTTAATACCTTGCTGAATCTGAGCCAGAAGGGAGAAGCAGAGAGGGACGGTGTAGCTTTAGAGCTTATACTGTTCTGAATAACATTCCCTGTTCAGTGTTAGAAGCCAGTAACTTTCTGGGATTCTTTACCATTGTCACTGGACAATGCTGGGCATGTATTTCTATAACAGGCCTAATCACGACCCAGATCTGAGCTCTTGCCTGTTCGCTGTGTTCTAAATCCACATCCAGACATTGTGGCCTACGCCCATCTCTGCAATGGAGAAGTAAGTACCATTCTAGCGCCTCATTTTAGAAAACCTTCGCCTCTTATTTGTTCCCAGCAGTGACAGAAACGTACCTTTTTCTTTATCCAGCTGAGCTCGCAGATTCTCTAGATGAAGAAAAAGGAGACAGGGATGAGATCTCATGCACACCAGTTCTCATAGCCCTATTCCAGATGTGCTGTCAGCACCAAATCCTGAGTATAAAGCGGTTTGAATTTGTGCAAAATGTCACAATCTCACACCGATCTGGCCTCCCGTCATCATATCCAACAACGGCATTGCACACCCTTCAGCCCTGTCAACAGGAGGGACAAACTCACCCCAGCACACCGGGTTCTCTAACTTTCCAGAGATATGCAAAGGGGCACATGCCATGACCCTACCTGGGGCCACCTGTGGGGCCACCCCAGAGATTCATGGATTTGCAGGACTGAGCCAGATTTTGGAACTTCGCTACATGGTGCCTGGCGTGATGCCATCACCCATGGTCACTCTGGCTGGTGCAACAATCCCTAGTAGGCTATGTGTGTGTGTGTGTGTGCAGGGCCGGCTTTAGGCCAATTCCACCAATTCCCCCGAATCGGGCCCCGCGCCTAAGAGGGCCCTGCGCCCAGTGGCAGGGCCGCCGGGGGGTAGGGGGGAAGAAGTGGCCGAGAATCCCTTCCCTGGCTAGAGGCTCCTTTTTAATTTTTACTCACCCGGCAGTGCTCTGGGTCTTCGGCGGCACTTCGGTGGCAGATCCTTCAGGCGCCGAAGACCCGGAGCGAGTGAAGGACCCATCGCCAAAGACTAGGAGCGCCGCCCGGTGAGTACAAGCCCCACGTGTTTTTTTGCGTGGTTTTTTTTTTTAGTCATCCCTGACGGGGCCCCGTCGAAACTATTCGAATCGGGCCCCGCGCTTCCTAAAGCCGGCCCTGTGTGTGTGTGTGTATGTCTTTTCCTGCTGGTCTTTGTAGCACTGTGGTAGTAGCATGATTGTCTCTAGTTAGAGGGGACGGAAGCCAAAATTTGGAACAACCCTCCTCCCACCACCCCCAAGTACACCCCATGGCTCCCTTCCTCCCAGCTCCCACCGAGTGCTCTGTTATATCACCTCCCAAAATTGTGGATACCCCTCTCTGCCCCTTCATGTACAGCAAACACATTCAATTCCCAGAACCCTTTGCACTGGCTGCAGTGAGACTTCACAGAACTCAGGAGCGGACGGAAACTCATAGGTGCCAACAAGGCATGACAGAGTAGAACCAAGGGCAGACACACTTCTGCACGAGGAATCAGCTGGCAGAGTTTTTGTAGCTGAAGATGGTTCAGGAGTGGTGAGGAAGAAAGCTAAGGTCCAGTGAGAGACGTGGCGGGGACCCATAAATGACAAAAAACAGATGAGAAAGAGTGAGATGGGGGAGGGGGACAGAGGCAAAAGAGCAACAACGTAAGGGGCACCATGAACCAGAGAATGGGGTAGAAGAGAGACACAATGGGTCCCTGGGGAGACAGGACTGGCGATATCACCCACAAGGTCACTTTGTTTTACCTTTGAACATGGCCAGCACCCCCATTACAAGGTGATTATTTTCAGAGAAGTCACTGACTCTCTTCTTCAGCACGGGAGAAACGGGTTCTGGAGTTGGGACCTTCACACACTCGCACCTAGGAAAACACACATATCCTGAGGTCTGGTCTACACCTAAAACTTAGGTCAACCTATCTTCATCACTCAGGGCTGTGAAAAATTTCACGCCCTGTGCAATGCAGTTAGGTTGACCTATCCCCCACTGTGGATGCAGCGAGATTGATGGAAGAATTCTTCCGTTAACCTCGCTACCGCCTCGTGAGGGGCTGAATTTACTACAGTGATGGAAACCCTCTTCCGTTGCTTTAGTCAGCGTCTATGCTCCAGAGGTGCTGCTGCAGCACTTGTAGTGTAGAGACACCCTGAGAGCATTCACCCAGCTGTCTAATCCCAAACTCTCCATCCGCCCAGAAAGAATAAGGACCTCAGCCTGCTGAGCCCCATCAACACCCTAACAGGGACAAGTTCATCTAATCCGCATGGCAATTATAGAAATAGGAAGGGCAGCAATTATACTGGTTAGCAAGTACAAATGAGAACCTTACTACCCCCCTTTGAACTATTATTGTTATTCAGATTACAGAGGTGTCCAGATAAAATCAGGGCCCCTTTGGGTTGGAAGCAGCACAAACTCACAGCAAGAGAGAATCCCTTTCCTGAAGGGTTTAGAGTCTAACTAGACAAAAGCACAGGGAGGGGAAGTGACTGCTCAAGGTCACCCAGAAGGTCAGGAGCAGAGCTAGGACTAGAACTCGGCTCTCCCAATGCCTGGTTTAGTGCTCTGTCCACTGGGGAGTTAACACCTCATTTTACACAAGGAGAAAGAAAGGTACTTAGAGGCTGAAAGCCTGATTTTTCAGAGCAGCCACAACTCTCACTGACTTCAACTGGCTGTAGGGGACTTGCCTGACACCGCTCTGTCTCACCAAATGCAGAGGAGCCATTTAGTATTATTTCAAAAATGTAAAACAAAACCAAAAAAAAGTGGAGTTTTTATCAAAGTACCATTCCCCTGGCAACCAAAACTCAGCCCCTTTGTACGAGTGACAGATATATTAAATACAAAACATCCCACAGCTGCTGCATGCTGGGAAGCTGGGTCTTCAGGACTGTTTCCAAGACTTTTCTGAGCACACTATGGTGGGAGGGAGAGCGGGAATGAGCCTAGAAGGTACCTGCTCAAGGTGCTGCCAACGTCCTAGAAGGGAAAGAAAACAGATGCTCAGTTCACGTGCCACAAGAAAGGAGGGTCGAATGCGGCTCCCCGCTATACCAGGGCAAGTCAATGGGGCTATGTTGGTGAATCCAGCCCAGCATGTTTTCTGCTAGGGGGATGAATCTGTGTTTGCAGTTTGAGTCCCATCTGCAGGTCTCCACAATGGGGAACATTAGATTTCTGGTAACTTAGGCCCCCATCCTACAGTTGACTCCACGTGGGCAGATGTCTGCCCATCAGTGGGGCTCTATGAAGGCGAAGGGGTCTGCCTGCATGAGTTTCACTGCAGGATCGGCACCAAAGTCAGAAGTAAAAGGGAGGCTTTATTTGATTCCCAAGGATGGCTCCCTCATCTGCTCATCTCCATAGCCCCTCTTTCCCTGCCTCTTCCCACCTCACCAAGATAAGACTCCTCCAACCGTTCCAGCCCCTTGCGGCAAGTGCTGTAGGACCACCCACCTCTTCCCCCGCCTCATACATCAAGAGGCACAGAAGCCTTGCGCTCCCCTCTCTTCCAGTCATGACACCGTTGATGCCACCTCCCTGCATGCAGCCCCTCTGGGCCCCTTCCCAATTCTTCTCCAGTCAGCCTCAGATATCGAAGTGCTCGGTTTCCCTGGTCTGGTTGGAAGTGAAGGCCAGGGGACTTCCTCTAAGGATGGGATTGGTTCCTCCTACAAGTCCTGACCTGACCCATCTCCCAGCAGCCAGAAATCTTCCCTTCATGCCTGCCTACCTAGCGACCTACTGGCTTTCTCTGAACCCAGGAAATGAGCCAGTTCCCAGGTGACATCCCAGGTGGGAATTAAATAGTTAAACGTTAACCCTTTGGACACCAGGTACTTTCTGAAGCCCCAGAGACTGTTTGGAGTTTCTCCTCATGGGTAATTTTTCTCCATTTCTATGCAAGATCATTCAGAGGAAGAGACGCTGCCTCTGTTTACATATAATCCAGAGATGCACTGACACCGTATAGTTCAGTGTTTCAGCCTTACAGTCAATATTTCAGTTATACTGTGAGCTCCGAGTCCTGGACTCCAGTATCCCAGAGCTCAGGAGTCTTTCCTCTTTGCACAGGGTCACAGGGTATGTACAGTGCAGCCTCACCTTAAGGAATTCTGTCGCCGGCTGGGAACATTTCCTTTGTATCTCGCTGATCAGTTCGTTGAGTAGTAACGTTTTCTCTGACACTTTGGTGACATATTCATTCCGCCTCTTTAAAATCTCCTCATCTAGCACTTCCAGCTGCGCCAGAAGAAGGCACTGTTGTTCACTCAGAAACTCATGCAACTGCTCAAATTCCAACAGAATCTTCCGTCTCTCCGATTCTGTCTGTCTCTGCAGGGAACAGATATAAAGAGGGGAGGGGCATGTCGGTATTACAGGTGGAATCTTTTCACTCTCCATAAATCCTTGTGTGTGTGGATGTGGCAGGTGAGACAGAGTTGGGGGTTGGAAGACTAAACCTTACAGTGAGAACGAAGGACAAAAGGGTCTAGGAGATTGAGAAGTGGAGTAAATCATAACTGAGCCAGTGGAGAAGACAGCAGGAAGAGTGGTAGAGAAGCCACTGGAGATGACAAGAGGACCTGGTGCGTGTTGTTGAAGGAGATGAGGTGGTGGCAGGACAGAAGAAATGGAGCTGAGAGGTTAGGGAGGAAGCAGTGTTTAGAGAAGACAAGGTCAAGTGAGTGGCCATTTTGTCAAAAAGGAGATCCAAAATAGGGATGAAGGTCAAAGGAGAAGAGGAGGGGGAGGCTAAGAGGTTGGGCTGGACATCAGTATGGAAGCTGAAGTCCCCAAGGGTGAGGGTGGGGATTGTGAAGAGAGGAAGAGCCAGGACTCAAAGTCAAAGAAGGTGGCCAGGGAGGCATTGGGGGTGGGGGCAGTGGTTGTCAGTAGAGGAGGCCACCATCAGGGAAAGTGTCTATTGAAGCCGTGTCAGAAGGGACATCTGATTTTATGTGGGTGCCAGGAGATGAAGAGGTCATGGCAAACCGACCTTTTTGGAGTGAGCCTTCCAGGGAGAGCAAGAGAAGGAAAAGAGGGAGGTTGTGAATGGGGGCTGAGATTGAAAGAGAGGATCCAGAAGGACAGAGGTGGTGATGGGGATGGGGGTGGAGGTGGGAGGCGGGGAGTGTGGGGATGGAGGGAGGACCTGGGTTAGGGCAGATGTCACCAGGGGCAAGGCAGAAGCAGTGGAGAGGAGATGTAGATTTGTGGGGGGAAGGGGAGGAAGGAGGGCAGAGAGGATAAAGGAGAACTAGCAGTAGCAGTTGAAAGTTGAGGTTAAAAGGGATATGGAGACAGTGGGAGAGGAGGGAGGGAATAACAGATACATTAGTAGAAGATCAAGATCAGTTGGGAAGTGATCCGCTAACCAGAACGAGAATACAGCTGTAACCAATACTGTTTGCAATGAATAGTTCTGCCAGCTCTATGGGCCCCAGACAGAGGGGCATGTTACTCACGAGGGGGTGTAGTCTGCACTGTCTGCTCATGCAACAGCCAAGTGCAAACCATGCCCGAATTACTGCCATGTTACTAAGGCCGTGTCTATATGGCGAGTTAGTGCACGGCAAGCTCAGGTGTAAATCTACCAGCCTGCTGTGCGTTAACTGGCCCTGTGACCCTGCCCGATAGTTCCCTAGTGAACTGTTTGAAACTGCAGGGTAGTGGCGGTGTTGTCAATGGCATGGTGCGAACCCACTTGTCATGCGAACAGCCGGTGGGTGCTCTAGTACTGCTGCGATGAGGCCCATATAAACAGGTAGGTAGATAGGTAGGTAGATACCAGCAGTTCGTCGCTTTTCTCTTCTCCATACGGTTCAAATTCTTCTCTCTCTTTTTGTAAGAAACACAAATTGCTCTGAAGTTTTTCCTGGAAAGAAATATGGATTTGGTGATTTCCATGTTTTATTTTACACAGTATACAGCAGTATTATGTGTGGTTACGTCAGCTCTACACATTTGCAAAGCTCCCTTATGGAGTGACAGTAGCAGCTCGATAGTTAAGGCCAGCTCCCTGTTATAAATCCAGTTTTCAAGCCCTCCTCTAACGTCCCCCAAAAGAAGCCAAACAACTCAAAGAGTTTTAAAGTTATCGTGACTGAAACTTTAGTTTATTTGTTGAAAAAAATCCTAACTTTTTGGCCAATAATATTTCTAAAATGTTTTGATATGGGAACCCCAAAGATGTTCTGTGGATCTTACCGAGAAGTGCCTTCTGCTATGTGGGCGCTGAGTTAGCGGGGAGGGGTTTGAAAAGACATAAACACTTGTTTTTACAAAAAAAACCAGGAGTACTTGTGGCACCTTAGAGACTAACAAATTTATTTGAGCATAAGCTTTCGTGGGCTACAG